>NW_024423786.1:62209208-62539800 GCF_017311325.1 Ursus maritimus | reverse complement strand
CTGTTCCAACCTTTCAAATGGTTAGTATTTTGCACTGACCAAATATTTAAAGTTGAGTAAACTGTTGCTGTCGGGTCCCCTGCACAAGCCAACAAGTAAGGCATCTGTAAAATTCCACACTGGCAAATAGTAAGTCTCATGAATTTCCATTGACTACTTGTAATAGAACACCAGCCTGATCAACACCAAGAAGAAATTGGAAAATGATGTTTCACAACTCCAGAGTGAAGTGGAAGAAGTCATTCAAGAATCACGCAATGCGGAAGAGAAGGCCAAGAAGGCCATCACTGATGTGAGCAAGCTAAGCATTGATTTCACTGACACATGTGTTACCTGACATTACTAGGTTTCCTTACTGTCTTGGTGTATTTGCTAAATAGGCGGCCATGATGGCCGAGGAGCTGAAGAAGGAGCAGGACACCAGCGCCCACCTGGAGCGCATGAAGAAGAACATGGAGCAGACGGTGAAGGACCTGCAGCACCGTCTGGATGAGGCTGAGCAGCTGGCCCTGAAGGGCGGGAAGAAGCAGATCCAGAAACTGGAGGCCAGGGTGGGTCTCTCAATCTCTCTGAATCTGGGAAGGGGAATGGACACTCCCTCTATCTTTCTCTCTCCCTACGTATTGATGCCCATCTTTGTCCTGAGGCTGAGGACATCCGCCCAATATCTTCAGCAGGTCCTGAGCTAATTAATATCCCCCAAGACTGGCTGTATACATATCTTTCTTGGTTGCAGGTACGTGAGCTTGAAGGAGAGGTTGAAAATGAGCAGAAACGTAATGCTGAGGCTGTTAAAGGTTTGCGGAAACACGAGAGAAGAGTAAAGGAACTCACCTACCAGGTAAAGGGAATAACTTTCTAGAATAGCCAGACTTCCTGCCCAAGGGAGACTGAGAATCTGGTAACTATTTATGTGGTGCTCACAAACAGATCCACCTGAACTCGATATATAAATATAAGGGGCAAATGATAAAATTGCTTATCTCAGACCCTTTCCTAAGTTAGGAAAGGCATGGAGGCCTTTAGAAAATAGCATACCAGAGAAAACGATACAGGTTTTAAAGCCAGATAATCCAGGTATTAGTCCTAATTTGGCCCTCTTAATTTTTTAACTTGGGTAGGTTACTTAACACTCTAAACCTTAGTTTCATTCCCTATAAAACAGAGTAACAAGCATGGGAGGCGAGGATCAGAGATGTGTAGAATTCGCTAACACAGTGCCTGCACAGAACGGACATTTAGCAAGAGTGGCTACTGTTAATACTACGGACAAAGGCTCAGAGTTGACCAAGTTTACCCCAGGCCCACCTGCCATCAGACCAAAGTGGTTTATCTTACCACCTATAGGAGGTTCATTTCATTGTACTGAATACAGACTGTTTTTTCAAACCCCCAGACTGAGGAAGACCGCAAGAATGTTCTCAGGCTGCAGGACTTGGTAGATAAATTACAGGCAAAGGTGAAATCATACAAGAGACAAGCTGAGGAGGCTGTGAGTATCTTTAAGCCCTTGAGGGAGGAAGAAAATTTCTTTTGGGGTAGAAAGTATAATAAGAGAATGTGTCAATGAGAAAAAAGCAAAGTAAGAAAATACCACTCATATTTTTTAATTGTTTTGTTTTAATTTAAATTCAATTAATATACCACTCATATTTTAAGACAGATATTATAAACATGAATTTACCCTCAAATCCTGATTACAGAATAAGACTTTAAGAGGAGATATTTTTATCATTAAGCATTTTGTAAGGGTTGGGGGAAAAAAGCAAATTTCCAAACAACCCACCTTGATAGCTGCAAAGCTATACCATCACAACTGTAGTCCATGATAAATACTCCTCTCCCTCTAGAAATGCACAAAATCAAGCGTTCTCAAGAGGCAAACATAAATCTTTTACCCCAGCTGACTCCTTCGCACACTACCAGTATCATCAGGGGCTCATCTCTCCACATATACTATGGCAAATAAGGACATGCTGGAAGATTCTCCACCCTCACTTTTCCTGACTGTTCCCCATTCTTCCAGACCCAATGTGGTAGGTCGAAGTAGACAGGAAGTCAGGAGAGGGAAGAAGGAAGGGAGAGGCTCAAATGGTAATAGGTAAAACCAACAGATGCATGTTTCTTCTCAGACGCACTTTTTCCCTTTCTCTGTATACCAGAGTCAAAATGTATGACAGAACTTGTTAAGTGAGGTTGTCTCAAAGTTGAAATTTGACCTTGCATTTACTTACTAAACTGTCCAGGTACATGGCCCTCTTCCTTCTTTCCACCCAGTCCATGTATCACAAACACATTTCACATACACATGGGTTTGACACACTAAGGCTGTCCTTCCACTTCAAAAGTATTCTTCTTTCATTCTTTAGAATGAAAAAAAAAAAATACACGACTGAAGTTACAAGTTCTGTCCAGATTTGAAGTCAGACATGGCAAACAGATCATAAGGGCATATCTGAGCTGAGGAAATGATCCTGTCTGGTGACAAGTGCAGTGAGAACCACAAAGTCTAATTCTCACAATTTTATCTTTCCTCTTAGGAGGAACAATCCAACGCTAATCTTGCTAAATTCCGCAAGCTCCAGCATGAACTGGAGGAGGCCGAGGAACGGGCTGACATTGCCGAGTCCCAGGTCAACAAGCTGCGGGTAAAGAGCCGGGAGGTTCACACGAAAATCAGTGGAGAGTGAACACAACTGCCTGATGCTGTCAAGGGGCTGAAGAAATGCACAAAATGTGCTATTCTGGGCCACTTATGATGTTTATTTTTCTCTTAATGTTGAATAAATAAAAACTCTAGTAAACTTATAAATTAAACCAAACTCATTTTTTCATTTGCAAAATTATTTACTCTCAAATACAGTTCTCACCTAGCTATTTTTTAATACTATATATGGCTTTGTAGACCATTCAGTATTTTGTACCCCCATCACCACCCAGCATCGCCTTTCCCACCCGTACCACCCACACACACACAAGTATCTTTTGCTGGACTTGATTTTATTAAACCTCTCTAGATTGTTATAAATCACTAAGGAAAACACTCCCTAAGGCTACTTCTCCAGACAGGATCCATTCACTGATCCACTCCACAAGTACTTATTGAGCATCTACTCTGTGCCAGGCACTATTCCGTGCTCTGCGGGTACAGCAGTGAGCAAAGAGAGTGTCTGCACTCTGGGAATTTACATTCTACAAGGGCAGAAAGGCAACCAACAAATAAAAAGGAACGTAATATGTCAGATGATAAGTGCTAGTGGGAAATAAAGAAGTAGGGTCGGGCTCCCTGCTCAGCGCAGAGTCTGCTTCTCCCTCTCCCTCTGCCCTGCTCATGCACGTGCAGGTGCGCTCTCTCTCAAATAAATAAAATCTTAAAAAAAAAGACATTTGAGCAGAGACCTGCAGGAACCAAGAGAGTAAGCCAAGTGAGTATGTGAGGTCGTAATGCTTACAGAGGGAAAAACAGAAAATGCACGGGCCCTGGGGCGGGGGCAGGCTGGCATGTCTCAGGGGCTGGCGGAGAATGAGCAAGATAAAGAGTTATAAGAAAGGAACCAGGGGCCAGATCATGTAGGGTCGGAGGGCCTTTCCACAGATTTATGTCCTTAGAGTGAGTTGTCAAAGCTTTGGCGGGTTTAAAGTAGAGAAGGCATATTAACACACATTTTTAAAAATTACTCTGGCTTCCCTGTTGAGAAAAAGACTGAAGGTGGCAAAGATGGAAACTGGGAGACTAGTTAGGAGCCTACGGTAAAATTAAAGATAACAAATGGCAGTGGCTCAGACTGGAGAAACAGCCCTGAGATGAGAGTGCAGAATGCTAGGTAAATTACGAAGGCAGCATACAAGGACATTCTGACCAACTGAATGAGGAAGTCAGAGAGGAAGAGAGAGGGGAAAAAAATTTTAAGAAAGGAGGGACAAAGGATAAGACAAGAAAGAAATGGTGGAGTGCAAACATTAGGAGTTTGGTCTCCAGAAAGAGGAGAATCAGTAGAGCAAAAACAGTGACCTAGGCAAAGATCGTATTTTATGGGCTCCTGTCCCTCTTCCAGCATCTACTCCCCCCTAGCTCCCAACCCTGTCAGCTTCAGTCTTTTACACTACAAACTGTACAGCCCATGATCTCAAATATGTCTAAGATTACTAACAAAAGTTTAAAATAAAAAAAAAATCAAAATAAATATAATAACTTTTCTTAAGGAAAATTTTAGATCAAAGAGAAAACCAAAACTACAATCACAAAAACTTCGAGGAGCAAACATGAGAGTAAATCTTTGTGACCCTGGTTTTGGCAAAGATCTCTTGTCTACACTGAAAGTACAAGCCAGGAAAGAAAAAACTGATAAATTGGACTTCATCAAAATATAGTCTGCTCTTTGAAAACACTGTTAAACAGGATGAAAAGACAAGCCACAGACTGAAAGTATTTGCAAATTACCTCCCTGATAAAGGACTAGTACCCAGAAGATTTGAAAAAGTCTAAAAACTCAAGAAAACAGATCACCCAATTTCTAAAGAGGCAAAAGATTTAAATAAACATTTCACCACCTCATACCTGACAGAATGACAGGCAAGAAACAAGTGTTGGCTAGGATGTGGAAAAAAGGGAGCCCTCATGCACTGGTATCGAAAATGCAAACTGGTGCAGCCACCATGGAAAACAGTATGCAGGTTCCTCAAAAATTTTTAAATAGAACTACCCTATCATCCAGCAATTCCACTTCTGGGTATTTACCTGAAAAAACTGAAAACACTAAGTTGAAAAGATATACGCACACCCCTCCACCCCGTGTTCACGGCACCATTATTTATAATAGCCAAACTGTAATATGCAGTCTTACATGCTGTGACATCCCTTCTGTTGAATTTTTGCAATGCAGTCATAAAGAATGTCCTTTTTTGCATAAAATGTATGATGGCTTCATCAGTATTTTTAAGGGCCTTCCTAATCCTTTGATATTGAACTCCTTCTTGTGAAAAACTTATTGGATCAGGGTCATTTTCAGTTCTTCAGTTGTCTGCTTGACTCTCTCTCTCCCTCTGTCCCTCCCTTCCCCTCTCTCCCTCCCCCACCCAAGTAAATAAATCCTTTTTAAAAAATCATGATGTGGAAGAAGGGTTAATACCACAAGAAACTTTTCATCATCTCTTAAATTTTAAAGGCAGGGCACCAAATCATGTCTATTGGCTGATATCCCAGTTGTGTGTTTAAAAACTTGTTTCGAAAAATCGTGTCTATGTTCACAAATATGGGGGGAAATGCAAAAGAGTTTAGCCCCAAATTTACATAAACTCTATGCTAAAATTTTAGGAGTGATTTTAAAAATCTTCCTTTGAGGTTTGATTCTATTTTTTGGTCTTTCTATAACGTAAACACTAGTTGTGGAGAATTTTTTTAAGTTTATTTATTTAAGCAATCTCTATACCCACAGTGAGGCTTGAATTCATGACCCCGAGGATCAGAAGCCGCAAGCTCCACGGACCGAGCCAACCAGAAGACCTGGTTTTGAAATTTTTTTAAAGGTTCTTTTTTTTTTTTTTTTAATAAATAAAGAAATAAAAGTCACCTGTTCCTTGAGGAGATTTCACATCCACTTCTCATCAAAGACGTGGATATAACTGACTACAGAAAGGTGAAGAGGGAGAGGGTCATTTGATGGATGAGCCCATTAGCACAGCTGCTAAAAGCCTCTGCCCTTCATCCAAGCTTTCCGTGGGGATTAACATTCCAGGGCTAACACAGCAGCTGTCAGGGAGCAAACCTAACTTCTGCCTCCTGGCTGCGGCAGGGGTTTGGGCCCATGTCACACATACCAGCGTCCCCGGCCACCCTCACAGGTCACATTTTCCTAAGTGGGAGGCCCAAGAATCAGCCGTGGGCAGATGGAAAGAACCTTACTGAAAGGATGGACTTTACCAGCCTGATTCCTCCCTCCTGGCTCCCAGGGCCGCCTCCAAGATGCTGCTTCCGGAGCCCACAAGAAAAAACAAAGCCCGACCGGTGCTGAAGGTTAGAAAAACAGTCCCCTTGGGATGCCTGGGTGGCTCAGTCATTAAGCGTCTGCGGTTGGGCTCAGGTCATGATCCCAGGGTCCTGGGATCCAGCGCCCGTGCCCCGTGGGAAGCCTGCTTCTCCCTCTCCCACTCCCCCTGCTTGTGTTCTCTCTCTCTCTCGCTCTCTCTCTGTCAAATAAATAATTTTTTTTTTAAACCCACTCAGTCTGTGATATTTAAAAAAAAAAACACACACAGCCCCCTTTTGGAGAAAGCGCCAGAAAGGGGCTTTTCTTAGCTTACAGCAGCCTGACCCTCGCAGGAGGGCGGGCTGTGTTCTCAGCCCCTCACAGACACTAGGGTTCAAGGCGCGCTCTCTCGGGGGAGAGGGAGGTCCTAGTTTCAAGGGTTCAAAGGCCAAGGGCTCAAACTAGGAGACAGGGTGTGAAGACCGTGGTTGGGCAGGGTGCTGCCTTGGGCTACAGAATCCTACTCTTTCTCAGGACTCGGAAAAGTAATGCCGTTGACACCCACAGACTAGAACCCAAACAGGATTTGGCACGACGTAGTATATAGCTATGTTCGATTTAACCACTCGCCATGTGGAATTTGGGGGCTCAAGACTTTTCCAGAAATATTCCTCTGGCCCCGCCTTCAAATTCGCTCCCGAGTCCCAATTTCATCCCCTCCCCGCCGCACGGCCTCAGGGGGTTATTCCCTGTCACGTCCAGCACGAAAAAGTCGTGGGGATGCGGAGACACAAACCCCACACGCCTCACAGACCCCGACACACGCACACTCACCGGCCAGGTCTCGCCGTCGTCGCCTCCCGCCAGGTCCTAACCATGGCGGTGGGTCACTTCCGGCCTTTCCATCCAGCCACCGGGCTCCTCCCATGATGCCCTGGGGAGCACAGGAAATGACCCCTCCCCTCTCTGGGAATTGAAACATTGGTTGTTCCCAGTAAAGTGCTGTGTGTCTCAAAGCCCAGGGCAGGTGTATTTTCCCACGTTTTCAGAACCGTGACCCATCCATCCTGCCTCCAAACCCCAACTAGATTATACACTGAAAACCAGCTTTTTCTCCCCAATGCCTACCACAGTGTCTTCATGAGCCATTTGTTGAGTGGAGAGCAAACACCAAATTCTTTCTGTCCCTCGGACAGAGTGAAGCAGAGATGCTAATAGCGCTGACACTCAGAGCACAATAAAGAAGAATAAAGCTGCCATTATAATAACAACTGAAATTTAAAACCCGAAGTCCTTACCTTAGCCTGCAGGGCTCTAAACCATCTGACCCCTGGCCACCTCTGCCACTTCATTCAGTGCTACGGGTTTCCCTGGCTCCCTTCGTGCCTGCCCTAATGGCCTTTTTTCCCTTCCTGTGCAGGCTCACTCACCTCCCAGAGCCTTTATTTCTGTTTCCTCTGCCTGGAATAATCTCCCTTTGATGTTCTGATGGTTTGCTCCTTCAATTCAATAGGTGTCGGCTGGAATATCACTCCTTCAGAGAAACCTTTCCCCATCAGTCTGTTTAGACACCGCACAGCCACTATATCCTTACCCTGCTTTTCCTTTCCTTAGGAGCATTTATCACTAATTGACATCAGACAGGTGTTTGTTGTCTATCCCTGACAACAATGCATAGGCACTTGAATGGAATCTCCGTGAAGGTAGAGACTTTGCCTATTTTGTTCCCCAGCACTTAAAATCCAGCGCATAGTAGATGCTCGATGAATGTTTGATGAATAAACGATTGAGTAAGTGCATGCTCAGTATGTTGCTGGTTCTGCGCGTTACAGCCTCAAAATTAATAGTTCCAGATATGAATTTTGTCACCATCCTGGCTCCATGGGAGATCTCAAGCTGGTTCCACGTAGCCCTATCTTAGCCAGGTTTGAGGGCTTTGCCATCATACCCCCAACAACCTTTCAGATAAGGTGATGAACTTATCTGGGTTTACCCAGGACTGTACTGATTTTAAAACTGAAAGTCTCAAGAACCTCTATAATTCCACACAAACTAGGAAGGTTGCTCACCCTGCTTTCCAGTATCCAGGCTCCATCCTGCTTCTTTTATTTTATTGTTGTGTGTGACTGTGTGTTTGAGGGGGTTGCTGTTGACTTGAGAGTGTTCTGAGCCATCTGAACAGGAATTTGGCTAAACGCAGTGGGAAGGATGGGAGGCGTGGATGGACAAAGGTCAGGCTGTGGTCAGCTGGCAAGCTTTACCAAATAGCATCATAAAAGACATGAAATAACAACAAAGACCTTGTCCTGGCTTCCAGGGCCCTCTGGCACTGACAGAGAGAGCTCTAGAGAAAGCTCCAGGTTTCTAAATCTCAGGCTGTCCTTGTAACATGGCCCCACCTACTCTTCCCTTTCCCAAACCATCCGCCTCACTTCCATGATGGCATACCCTACCACGTATCCATTAATTCAATTGTCCCAAGAACCCCATGAGTTATGTTTTATTATCACCCCCGTCTTACAGATGAAGAAACAGACTCAGAAAAGTTAAATAACTTGCTGAAATTCACAGTTTAAATGACGACATCAGGATCTGGACTTCAGTATTGTGACTCTCACAGTCCACTCTTAGTTATTACTTTACAGATTTTAACCATATTTAGCCATATTAACACATTTTGGCTATGCCCAGCAAAGAATGTATACATTTTAGGGTATGTCATTTAAGACCCCCAACAGTAGTTATTAAAAGCAAGTAGTCATGCTGTTCCTCGTTCTAATGAGGCTTTAAGCAACGAAACTAACCAAACACAACTAATAGACAAAAATGACGAGCAAATGACAAGAAACCCTAACACTCGAAGGCATTGATCCAGGTTATGAGGCCAGTAAGGGAAGTCTCCAGTTTACCGAACAGACCTAGCCGGTAGGATTTCTTCCTCAAACACCATGTTCCCAGGCTATCCACACCATCTCTCCATGTTGTTTCAGAGATGGATGCCTGGTTTGTGTGTAATTCTGAGAAGCGTTTATAATTCTGAGAGCATTCGTGTCTTACAGGATCTTACAAAGCCAGAAGCAGCTGTCTTGTACTAAAAAGACAAACCGGACTTGGAGACAAAGATGTTTGTCCTAGTTCCCATTCTGCCACTGACTAGCTAGCTGTGTGACTAGTCCCTTAACCTTGCCAAAGCCTCAGTTTTCCCACATGTAAAACTGATCAATCTATCTCCTTGTTGAGATTTCAGGAGCATCTATTTAAATGATTCTCTTGATAATCCCCTATCAACTGTGTTTTGCAAAATTTCCATGTATAACACCAGCGGGGAAGAAGGGTATAGGTTGCATCTGAACAAGTTCTGAACTAGGTCTCGTGGGTTTGAAGTAGAATGGAAGGGGGGCTGTTTCTATCTTTAGCGTTAACTAGGTACTTTGCCCAGAACCTGAATTTCTGAATCTGTAAGGTCGGAGTTGGATTAGATAATATTCTGGGTCCCCTCTGGTTCTGGAATCTAGTATTCTCACCCAAATCTTTAATTAGGCAATTCCGATGGGCATTAGTGTCATTCACTAATGTACCGGTTCTACGACATTCACCCAGAAATTTCTGTTTCTGGCTGAGAAACTTCCTGTTGCTTTTTGAAATTTCATCTGTTACATAAGCTCTTACATAGCTGTAAGGGGTAAGGTATGATTCCACCATCAGCACAATTAATTGCCCTTTGTTCTCAAGTAGCCCTCTGAGGAATGACCTTCGTCACACTTGTTTCCTAGTCCTCTCTATTTGGCCCTGCTACTGCTCTCTCTCTCCTTCTTGCACCATCGAAATTTACAGTTCCTCTGAATGCATCTTGTGTAGTGATTGGTGGAGAGATTTGCTCCTAGGAAAACCAGGAAACCTTTTTCCTCCTCCTTAACACCTGCTCACTCCTTAATCCCTTGCCTTCAAAGCTTCCACCCCCACCATCCTGCTGACATGAATGTCAAGATCACCTCCGTGACCAATCCAATGCCCTTTTTGGGTCTTGTTTTTCTCTGGCTTCTCTGCAGTGCTCTCCGTGAGATCCTCTCTCTTGAAAATATCACCTCCCTTGACTTCTTTTGACACTAATAATAAAGCTCCCTTCATCTTCGAGTGGACAAACTGATTTTGTAACGAGAAGGGAGAAAGCCCTCCTTCACAGAACTCGTCTCAGGTGTGGGAGAGATGGGAAGATGGTGTGCTGTGTGAGCTATGGACTATGGGGGATAGCAGTGGGATAAAGATAAGACCCCCCAAAGGGCGTATGAGTATAAAAATAGGTGGTCACCAAACTTGCTAAGGCCAAAAGAGGCCTTCTTTACTTGAGGACGTTTATTTTTTTTTGAGTAACCAGATGAATAAAATAGAAATAGAGGTCGATGGCAGAGCTAAAAGACTCCCATAACAGAGGGACAGCTGAGTACCAGCAGTGGTTGGGGGAGACACCCCAGGAGAAGAAACAAAATAAACCACCAGCATCCGTGTGAAGGAAAATGGACTTCGTAGAGTGATATTTCTCTTCCTTTTTTTAAGACTTTATTTATTTATTTATTTATTTATTTGAGAGAGAGAAAGAGAGAGCACAAGCAGGGGAGCAGCAGAGGGAGAGGGAGAAGCAGACTCCCCGCTGAGTAGGGAGCCTGACACAGGGCTCGATCCCACAACCCTGGGACCATGACCTGAGCTGAAGGCTGACACTTAACTGACCGAGCCACCCAGGCACCCCTAGAGTGACATTTCTGATGCACACTTTGAATACTTAACTCTAGGGTATGAAATATAACCCTCTTCCGTGTCTCCCCTACAAAACCTTCAGTAAAGTCCACATTGCTCACTTGGGTTTTTGACGCTAAAGGATTATCTGCTTCGGTCTATGTCAAGGACGACACAGATGGAAACATAATGTTTGGCATGGGCTGGAAACAGACTGCATGCAGAGACAGCCATATCTAGATGGAGATGACAGTATTTCGTTTGATCCCCCACACCATCCTCATTGCTTGGGCAGAAACAGAATTATCTGCATGTTTTTGCAGCTACAGGGAAAACAACATAGTGGCTAAAAGAGGTAATGTGATTTGCCAAAGTCAATAAACGGCAGAAGTAAAATATGGACCCATGCGTTCTTTTGGCTTCAACAAGACCTCACTCAGTTATTTGCTTATCTACAGAATAACTTTTTCTCCCCATTCTTTCTGTCTTCATTCCCTCCTCCCACGTCCTAAACATGCAGCCTTCGTCTGAGAGCTCAACCTCCTTAATGAGTTCAAGGGTCACCCCATATAGATGAAAGCCCCCCCCCACTGCCCCCTTCCCCATAGACCTACCTCCCCATAGACCAACCTTGGCTTCTTTAAACTTTGAACACTTGTCTCTCCCTCCTGTCATCTCAGCCTCAATACAGCAAAAATGTAAACTCATCTTTCCCCTCTTCTGTATTTCCTCTGGACTGGGGTCATAGCCCCTAGATTCCTGGGCTGAAATGAGGGCCAGAAGAAAGGCAGGAAAGGTGCCTGGCAGTCATCAAAATCCTGTGGCTCCTGCCTTCAGGGTATTCCTTGCATTTTCTCTTTCCTTTCATTTTTTTTTTCTTAAATAGGCACCACACCCAATACGGAGCCCAACGTGGGGCTTGAACTCATGACCCTGAGATCAAGACCTGAGCTGAGATCAACAGTCAGATGCTTAACTGACTGAGCCACCCGGGCGCCTTTAAAAGGAAAGGGAATTTCCTTTTAAATCTCATTTCTATCTTACTTAATCAAGGCCCTCTTCCTTTGACACCATGATCATTTTTTGTATTCAATGCAAGTAGATTTTAATATATTGACATAACATGAAGTGAAGACTTCAGAAAATAAGCCTACAGCTCACAGAGGTCTTTTCACCTCCGGGGTTTAAAACTTTTCTCTTCTTGCTATGCTTACGTGGCACAGGGAGGCAGAAAAGCTTTGATCCACATAATGCTCGTCTCCTTGAATCTGCAGGTTGGATTCAGAGACAACCACTGTGACAGCCAGCCCTCCAGTGCTGCGGAGAGATCTCAGACAGATCTGAGATCGTAGGGACATCCAGGGAATAATTCCAACTCTCTAACTGCCTGCCTGCCCCACAGGTTCTGATGAGCCTGTGTAATCATTTGTACAAGTTCTACAAGGTTTTTTAAATAGTTGCTAAATGGCTCTAGGCTCCCCTGGGTTCTCTCCTGTCCATTAAATCCTACCATCAGTTCGAGAATCATCTTCAAATACATATACATACATATGTTCACTTTTCTACTTAGAAACTCAAGACGTTCCCCAGTGTTCACAGAACAATATCCTGACACTTCACTGGGCCTTGGAAGCTCTTCACAGACGAGCCCAGCTCACCTGTCAGCTCTCTACCTCCATACTACCCACCCCCCCACCAAACCTCTGCTCTAGGCGTGCCCGACCAACCTTCCCGAAACACACCCAGGGCACTCTTGTTTCAAATCCATGATCCCTAAGCCTAGAACCTCCTCCCTCTTCCCCTCACCCATGTAATAGTCCCCCTTCTTTAAGACAGGACACAGAATAGGGGCACCTGGGTGGCTCAGTCAGTTAAGCATCCAACTCTTGATTTCGGTTCAGGTGATGTTCTCGGGGTGGTACGATCGAGCCCCAAGTCAGGCTCCACACTCAGCTGGGACTCTGCTTGAGATTCCCTCTCTCCCTCTCTCTCTGCCCCTCCCCTGCTTGTGCTCATTCTCTCTCTCTCTCTAATAAATAAATAAATCTTAAAAAAAAAAAAGATAGCACAGAGAATAAAGGAGAAAGCAAGGCTTTGGAATCAGAAACGCTGGATTTCAGTTCTAGTTCTATTGCCCACCTACTGTGGGGTCTTTTGGCCAATCCCTTAACCCTCTTTGGCCTCAGTTTCCCCTTTTGGAAAATGGGAATAATAATAACCTGAATATGAATACTATAAACCCCTCAGGCTTGTAGAGAAAATTAAACATAATAAAATATGCAAAACTGCTGTGTGAAGTACTACAAGAAGGTCATGGTGATCTCTACAGCTCCCACTCCCGTCCAGATCTCTTCCTCTTCCAAAGCAGTATCACTACATCGATAACAATTCTGATCAGATTTCGCATACACAACATGCTTTCGGGGTTTCAAATGCCCTGTACCTACATCTAATCGCATCCCACGCATTTTGGCACTTAGGTTGACCTCGGTAAAGCAGCTTATCCATATTCCCTATACGGGCTCTGTCTCCACATCCTTTATCAGCTCCTTGGGGCACCGACCCTGCTCCACGTCCCTATCTCCCACTGCAAGCGCGGAGCCCCGTGCCTCGCAGGCACTCCAAACTGATGTGCTTACAAAAGCGAAAGGTTATAGGCACAGGCTCTCAAGCCAGAGGTTGAGCAAAAGTTACTCCTCTTTCTTCACTGAGAGGCGGCTCCGAGCCCTGAATACGCGAATATTTGCGGTGAATCTCTGAGGCAGGGAACAGGGTTTGCCACGTTTCCTAAACTCAGTTAACTACTTTATTTCACAGCTTCCCTCCGAACCAGCATTCTGTCAAACCCGCTTCGGAAAACACCATGCAGAGGTCCTATTCCCTTCTGTTCCTCCTTTATTGACAATGCTATCCTGACTCACACCAATTGTCCTTTGGCAATCCCCCACCTGTACGAGACAATCCACAGGAGGACTGAATGAGAATCTTGATTCAGCAAACACTGCTCAGATACGATTGAAATTCTGTATCTGTACTGTATCAGTACAGTCATTCCGTACTGGTGTCAGTGGCTGTGAGTTCCTATACATTCGACCATCACTTACGTTTTAACAAAAAACAAAAAAACAAAAAAATCCCCCAAGCAACCATAAAAGTTGTCACAAAGACCGTGTATTTTCATTAGAACTCCAAAACGTTACTTGAAACTTACTGACTCTTACTTCAGCCTAATCCCAATGAATTTTGTAATCTGTTTCCCAGTCTACGGCAGATGCGAAAAAGCAAACTCAGGCTAGTAGAGGCAAGCATACTAACCACACCTGAGAGGCTGGCCATGAAGGTGAAGAAATAAAAAACTAAAAAATAAACACAATTCATAACAATCTAGAAACAATCAGTGCAGGGAAAAACCCACCAAAAAAACCCAATATCCCAGATGACCGCATTCCATCATCTCCCAGACAGCTGAGTGACCCAGAAAAAGTTAAATTCTATTCAAGATACAGATTTAAGAGCACAAGATGATACCTAATACATTTTAGAAAGCTCTCCTTCATCAGTGGATTTTTTTTGTATAAATAAATAAATAATGCTGGGTATGTTAAATGGTCCATGTTAAATTTTCCAGAAATTTCTGAGAACAGGTGCACACCATCTCACGTCAGTGCTAGATAGTTGAGATGGAGTTGCGGTCCGTGCTATTGATCGCCCATTGCTTGACAATTCGTCCTGTGGCTCTGCCCTTCCCTGACCTTCTTAGCACACTCTGCCCCAGTGCACTCAGCCCCTAGGACTCTCTAAGTCTCAAAGATCTGTGTCCAACGTCAAAATCCCTACGCAGCTGACTTGGCATTATCCAGCCTCCGCTGGTCATTTATCCAAGTAATTTAACAAGAGTGAGAGATCAGGGCTACGACGCATTTACATCTCATAAGTAAATGGTGATCCCCCAAATATAGCCAAGTTAGAGTGCTGGGCTGGCAGATTTGGGAGTATAAAGAGAGCTGGGGGCCCACACTCTTGAAACTGCTTCGCTACAGCATCTCAAGGTAAGTGCCCACAAGTGCCCACTTGTTTGCTCCATGTAGCTGTGATTAAACCTGATCAGGTTACTGCTCAAGGAGGACCAACCACACTGTAGTGTTTATTGAAGACCTACTAAGTGTGAGGTCCGGTGTTAAGGGCAAAATGGGTGACAAAACGGCAAGACAGGTAATTGCCTTTCAACAAAAAATAATAACCATAACCTGCAGAATAAAACAGAATATGATGCTTGACACCCCCTCTCCTGATGGTTTAGGTCAGTGTTATACCATGCAGTTACCAACCAAACATGTTAATTTGTGGTATATTTTCTGCAATTGCCTTGAAGTATTATTTGAAATTTTTAAGGCTACTGGAAATTTTGTCCCCATGTCAGGATTTCTGGGAGATGATTGCAGGAAGAATTTCTCCCAAGCATTTGATTCATCCCAGGATTAACCATAGTCTGGTCATGATTGGCTGGTTTCCAGACTGGTCTTGCACGACATACCTTGTGAATTGTGGGCTGGGTTATGTCTGACACTGAAGGAACATCCAGGCTTGGGAGGCTTATGACATTTCGATTCCCGGCCACCATCTCTACCAGAGTACTTTCCTCATACGTTCACAGGGCTAAGAGGAATCTTGGAGCTGTTTCTGGTCCAACTATCCCATTTTACAGAAGAAACCAAAGTTCAAAGAAATTACAAGAGCTTCTTAACAGAGCCGGTATTAAGAGACTGAGATTCTGTCTCCAAGTCTTACTTCTTTTAAACTAAGGATTCGGGATATAATACGTAACCATTTCATTTTTTCCCTGAAAAAATTTGGTAAGACTTTTAGGGGATAGCTGGAGATTATCAGAGACTCATAAGAGAAAGAGAAGGAAGGGACAACTAAAAGAGTAAGCCAAGTGTTGAAATGTCTCTTCCTGCCCAAATGGCATTTCATGACATGTTCCCCTTGGTTCCACAAAAGCACTGCGTAATAAATGGGAAGTTTCTTTAAATTAAAATTGATGTTGAAATTTTTCTGAGTCTCACAGCTCCTGGATATCATCACGTAGGTCATAAACTCCTGGACTGGAGATACCTTAGTCCTAGATGAATTTTCAGTTGCCTTACCTACCCTCATCTTCTCTAGGAGGATTTAGAATACTTAAAGGAGTGCCCTTCCTAGACCCCTTAAAGGAGCCTTCCTACAATTCACCACTTTCTCTTACTGCCAAAAGAATTTGTTTACTGGCTCCAAGCATCCAGGTTACAATTTGGATCATCCCCCCTCCCTCCTTTCTTTTTTTCCTGACCACTCACAGCACCCTACTCTCAGCCTAAAGCATCATCTAAGTCCCCATAACATTTCATTTAGGCACTTTGAGAACTGGTGTTACTCTTCCTCGTTTGAAGATTTGTTTGAGCATTTCTCTTAACCCTTACTAAATTTTGCTTTCATGTAGGGCAGAGACAGTCTTTACTCTTCTCTACACCTCGTCTTAAGGAGCTGACGTGGTACTTTGCACACACAGGAGATACTTTGTTAAAATATATTAATCATATGTTGTATTTAACCCATTATTTAAAGAATAATCATTTAACCAAAGGGGGAAAATGGCCAATTTAATTCCATCCCACATCTACTGTGTACCTAATTAAAAGTAGAACTTGGAGCAAACACAGTTTTTATATTTATTTAAACTTTTTGTGGTTCATTTGGTCTTTGTTTTTGTTTGGTTTTGGTTTCTGAAATAACTCCCAAGAAGACGCTTTGATCCTGAAGGAAACTGACCATCACTTTGGAAACCAAGAAGGTAAGAGTTAATTTCAACCAGATTGGGGAATGCAATAATTGAAATTAGCAAATATTGTTTCACATATTTTCATTCTTACTGCATTCATGAGAAGCTGGAAATTGAAACCAATTACTTAAGTATTCATAAGGCAGATTTCAAAATATGTAAGTTTTACCAAAAGAAGAATCGTTCCCCAAATTTGCTTATTATAGTAATAGGCATAAAACACAGTGCAGATTTTTGACCTGCAAGTTCCAGGTCACTATAGTTGGTTGGCCCAGAACATAATGCTTATACTGTCATGATTCTGTTTTCACACACGAGCTAACCTCCTGTTCCTTGAGCAGAGGAATCTGCACCCTTGAATCTACCCAGCTGTGCCTTTACTTACAAATAATGCTGAGAGAATAAAGAGAGATTAGTTCAAACCTACACTCAGGGTGGTAATAAAAAAAAATAAAAATAAACCCCTTTCCTTGCCGCCCCCTCTCCTGCAAAATGTGTGTTTAGTAGAGACAATTCTGGCTGAATTAGGACCAAGGAAAGCAAAGTATGATTGAGACATGACGCCTGATTGCTGACAAGATAGAGTGGCTGAGAAATCCCCAGGGGAGGGACAAAAGTCAAGAGCAAAGTCAGGTGCCCTGACAGTAAACAGAGGAAGGGGGAGCACTCAGAAGGTGGCAAATGGAGGTTAGGTGGGCTGGGATGGCTGTCTCAATGAGAAGACCCCTAAAGACAGGAACAGAGTTGGTCATTGAAGGGACACAGCTAGGCAGCGATATAAGCAGGCCAAGCTTTTGGAACTGAGAAGGAGCTAATTAGAGGACTTTGGGAGGGTAGAGTCCAGGGGCACCATGAGTCACGCCTGGAGATTTGGATCAGACCTAACAAGGCAAAGCTCATCAGCCAAGAATGAATGGTTTTATCGTTGGGTCCCAGAACACAGGTGCATAAATATGGCGAGAAGATTTGACTTAGCAACCGCACGCAGGCAGAGGATTGAGGGCTTTGCTAGATGGTGAGCGGTGAGTCAGCAGTGGGATGACACTGCCAGAAGGCAGTCACCACCTCGGGCATTACACCTGGGTCAAGAGAGGTGAGGGCACAGGCTGCCGGAGGGCGACATGTGGTTTGGATGTCACACTTTGGGAGATTAACAGGAGTGAGGTCACCATGACAGGAAAGGAGATGCAGAAGCACATTACGGAAGAAGCAGATGAAGATACAGCTGGGGCTGTGCAGCATAGAGAAATAAAGCAAAGGAGAACGCAGAGAAGCCATCACATGGGAGCAGAGTCGTCCTGTGCGAAGGCGGTTTGACCTCCTTCTGCTGGTACCGAGAGCCGGAATGAGGACCGACTATCTTCAGGTTCCAGGAAGCCAGATTTCAATCTCATGCAAGAAGAATCTTCCACCTGCGAAAACTGCCCAAAAGGAAAAGAGCTGTCTGTCCCTGAAGGTGTTCAATAGGCGGGATAACACCTTTGCGAGAATATTGCTGACACGACTCGTGTCTCATCTAGGTAGTAAGATTGGGAGATACTGGGTTCTGAGTCCTGGTGAGAATAGCGGCCAAAAGGAGAAAAGTCTACACCTCCAAACGGGGCATGATTTGAAACCCACACGAAAGTCTTGTTTCTCAGAGATGCCTAAAATTGAACTTGACCGAGAGCTATTATGGTTTCCCCCCAACTTCAGGCTTTATTCTTTTTTTTTTTTAAGATTTTATTTATTTATTTATTTATTTATTTATTTATTTATTTATTTGTCAGAGAGAGAGTCACAGCACAAGCAGGAGGAGCAGAGGGAGAGGGAGAAGCAGGCTCCCCGCTGAGCAGGGATTCCCCATGCAGGACTTGATCCCAGGACCCTGAGATCATGACCTGAACTGAAGGCAGACGCTTCACCGACTGAGGCACCCAGGTGACCCTCCTTAGATTTGTTTGTTAAAGTCACCCCACCCTGTATGCTTGCTATGAAAATGTAGACCATCAGCTGAGACATTTGTTAGGTATTCAGAATTTCAACCCCACCCCAGACCTGCTGAATTAGAACACGCATTTCAGAAAGACGCCCAGTTGCATTCATACTCACACTAACGCGTGAGAAACACTGCCTTGTATCACCAGCATAAACAGATAGAACATATATTACCCTACGCGATCAATTTTAATTTTTTTTGCATTTTTCACAAAATATTATCTCTGAACTTGAAGAGCATTTTACAATCAATGAAACGAGTACTGTCATGAGATGCATTTTTTCTTTATTTCTGAAACTCAACATAATTTCTCTTACAATTGATGACAATTCAACTTTGATAAAATAATAGATTTAATGAACACATCATTAAAATTAAGAAATACTTGCCTGAAGTCGTTTTATGCATGACCAACGGGACCATGCCATGGTGTTAGGAAGCAAAATCATGACTAAGCTAGTGATTCCCAAACATCACAGGGTTTGAGGCTCTTGGAAAAATGGAAATTCCCAGCCACAGAGATTCTATTGCAGATGAATTAGATGTAGATCCTTTTCCAACATTTTGGGTACATGCTTAATGCTAAGTCATGCTAAATTATATTCGGTTATAAACCTACAACCTAGGCGGCGCCTGGGTGGCACAGTCGTTAAGCGTCTGCCTTCGGCTCAGGGCATGATCCCAGCGTTCTGGGATCAAGCCCCGCATCAGGCTTCTCCGCTGGGAGCCTGCTTCTCCCTCTCCCACTCCTGCTGCTTGTGTTCCCTCTCTTGCTGGCTGTCTCTCTCTCTCTGTCAAATAAATAAATAAAATCTTTAAAAAAAAAAAAAAAGGAAGGGGCGCCTGGGTGGCACAGCGGTTAAGTGTCTGCCTTCGGCTCAGGGCGTGATTCCGGAGTTCTGGGATCGAGCCCCACGTCAGGCTCTTCCACTATGAGCCTGCTTCTTCCTCTCCCACTCCCCCTGCTTGTGTTCCCTCTCTCGCTGGCTGTCTCTCTCTCTGTTGAATAAATAAATAAAATCTTTAAAAAATAAATAAATAAATAAAATTTTTAAAAAAAGGAAAAGGAAACCTACAACCTGACAAGATTCCCTCATAGTACCACCATTCTCAAGAGTGCCCCCTGGATCTTTGAAGATCTCTAAGAACTTTGCAGGAGGAACATGAGATCCAAACAATTTTCATAATGATACCCAGACCCTCTGCCTTTTTTCACTCTGTTAACCTAATGATGCAAAGTCAAGGCAAATCAAACTTCTGATGCTTTATTATAAATCAAGGAATGGCACCAAGCCAGACTAATAGTCATTGTCATTGCAAAACAATTTATTTTATTTAAAAATTTTTACTTTAGGCTGGTGATGGGTAGTAAGGAGGGCACGTATTGCATGGTGCACTGGGTGTTATATGCAACTAATGAGTCCTCAAACTTTACATCAAAAAAAAATTTTTAAATTTAAAAAATTTAAAAAATTTAAAATAAATAAATAAAAATTTTTACTTAAAAATTCCTTAAAATTTCCAGCAGCAAAAATTATTAACTTTAGTATAATTCAATTCTTGCATACATGTACTCATAATTACTCTCTGTGATGAAATGGGAGGTCTGCATAAGGTACTCCAGCTCGTACTGGAGTTTGATGGTCGTCTCGAAGAAACGCACATGTACGGTTGTCTGAGTTGCAATATCAACTAGCCACTTTGTTCATGCAGCCCCGTTACTACTTGAAAGAACTTCTAGTGTGCTTATTATTTCAAGGAAAACAACTGACAGCATTTGTTACTGATGATAACATTTGAGCTCTCAACAAGAATTAGAATTTTGGAAACGTGCAACTGCTACCACTCACTTGACCATTTCCTAATACTTAAAGAATTTTCTAATGAAATCAGTGGAGATATTAATGATTGTGATTGTTTTATATTCTATAATGAAACGTGTCAACATTCAGAAGTTCTTTTTTTTATAATAATATTTTTGTATTGTATTATGTTAGTCACCATACAGTACATCCCTGGTTTTTGATGTAAAGTTCGATGATTCATTAGTTGTGTATAACACCCAGTGCACCATGCAATACGTGCCCTCCTTACTACTCATCACCAGTCTATCCCATTCCCCCACTCCCCTCCCCTCTGAAGCCCTCAGTTTGTTTCTCAGAGTCCATAGTCTCTCATGCTTCATTCCCCCTTCTGATTACCCCCCCTTTCTTTAAAACATTCAGAAGTTCTGTATAACTCCATGAACCAATATTTTCCAAATGACTAATGTATGATGTTCATACCTGGGGAAAGATCCATCCAAAGTTGAAATACAGACCAATGGATTATAACATAACAGAGTACAAAATATTCATGGATACAGTTTCAGATTTTATTCCACATTGCAATTAGCCTTTAAGAAACTACCACTTGTCAAGTTCTGGCATAATATCTATGAAAAATATGCAAAATTATTTGAAAAGACAACAAAGGGGCACACTTGGCTGGCTCCGTCAGTTAGGCACGAGACTCTTGGTCTTGGGGTCATGATTCAAGCCCCATGTTAGGTGCAGAGATTACATAAATAAATACAAACATACATGTTTAAAAGAAAAGACAATGAAAATACTCTTTCCTTTTCCAAATTACATAACTGTGTAAGGGTGGATTGTCTGTATTTACTTTAACCAAAAACACCCACAAAAAACAAAAAGCCTTACAGTAACAGACTGAATACAGAAGCAGACATGAAAATCCAGCTGTCTTTTATTCAGTAGGCATTAAAGAAAGCTCTAAAGGGGAGCCTGGGTGGCTTAGTTGGTTAAACATCTGACTTCAGCTCAGGTCATGACCCTAGGGTCCTGGGATCGAGATCCTCTTAGCGGTGGGCTCCCTGCTCAGCTGGGAGTCTGCTCCTCCCTGTCCCCACAACCCCCCTCCCGCTCATGCTCTCTCACTCTCTTCTCTCTCTCAAATAAATAAATAAAATCCTTTTTAAAAAAAATACAGAAGAAAGTTGTAAAAATGAGAAACAATGCTACTCTTCCCACTAATTTATTTCCATTTTCGAAAAATAGTCATTTTCATAAAAATATGTTATTTATGTTGACATGCAATGTAATTTCTAATATGATAAATATCCGTAGATATGACCAATATAAAGCAAAGCTTGCTGGAGTCTCTATCTTTGAGAGTGTGAAGGGATTCTAAGAACACAGGGTTGGAGAACCACCATTATTGTAAAACCCACTTAAGCCACAACACTGGGGACCACCGTTAGGGAATGGGAAAGCTATGTGCACGAATTCTTTTTTTTTTCTTAAGATTTTTTTTATTTATTTGAGAGAAAGAGAGAGAGAGCAAGAGAGAGTGAGAAAGAGCACAAGCAGGGGGGAGGAGTAGGGAGCTGGACATGGGGCTCGATCCCAGGACCCTGGGATCATGACCTGAGCCGAAGGCAGATGCTTAACCGACTGAGCCCCCCAGGTGCCCCTGCATGAATCCGTCTTGATCCACTATCCAGGAACCGAGAAAGTTTGAACCGGCACAATGGCCACAGGCCAGGGGCCCTCTTTCTGGGAGTGCTACTGACTTCCAGTCTCCTTCTTTGAAAATCTAACCACCACAGTTCAGCAGAGACAGTGGCCAAAGTAAAATTACAATGTAACTTAGCCGAAGAAGGTCCAGAGGGAAGCCGATGATTCTCTTTGTAGGAATAAAACCCCAGAGCAGCGCAGGCAGGAATAATAAAACATGTTACCAAATGAAGAGCGATTTCATAACGGAGGAGCTTGGGGACTAGCTTCCAAGAGAGGACCATAAAATGTCCAATTCTCCTACTTTCACTAGGAAACGTAAAAAGCCTTATTAAAAAATATGAACTTTTCTTAAGAGAACTACGGGGATACATGTGTGTGACTTCACTCTGTAATCAGTTACAGAAGAACGAGAGGGAAGGGAAAGGGGAGGAAAAAGGAAGGGAAGCGACGTGGGGAAAAGAAGTGGAGGGGCCCGGGGGTCAGAATCCAGAGGGAGCTGGACAAGCAGAATCCGAGAACCACACCATCTGCAGGGGCCTTAGAAATCAGCTCGACTTGCTGCTTCATTTTAAGTGGAAATACACAGGGGCCCAGAGAAGTTAAGTGGTTTGGCCGAGTTCAGCGCTGGGACTTTAAAGCCAGATTTTCTGGCTTCTAAGCAGGGGAAAATAGAGAAGGGCTGAAGAAAAGGGGGGATGGTTTGGAGCGGGAATGATAGGAGGGATGGGAGGGAGAAAGTGGAAGAGAGGGAGAGGCAGAGACAGAAAGGGTCTTACACACACACACACACACACGCATGCATACACCCACACCAGCCAGTGAGTTGTAAGGCAGATATTAAACTAATTAAACACTGCTTGTCACACTCTGACATTGCTATACACAACTGAAGTTTGGAGACCACTGCACCAGATCCAATACTTCTCACTCGGCTATGTAATCCCCTGGAGATCTCATTGAATACACGGTTTCTGATTCAGCAATCCGGGGTGGGTCAGAGATGCTGCATTTCTTTTTTTTTTTTTTTTTCTTTTAAAGATTTTATTTATTTATTTGACAGAGATAGAGACAGCCAGCGAGAGAGGGAACACAAGCAGGGGGAGTGGGAGAGGAAGAAGCAGGCTCATAGCGGAGGAGCCTGATGTGGGGCTCGATCCCATAACGCCGGGATCACGCCCTGAGCTGAAGGCAGACGCTTTACCGCTGTGCCACCCAGGCGCCCCCAGAAATGCTGCATTTCTAACACACTCCTGAGCGGTATGATATAACAGATTCAAGGACCACACTTGTAGGAAGGCTCTAGGTCAGCCATTCTCAGATATGGTCCCTGGACCAGCAGCATCAGCATTCCCTGGGAACTTGCTAGAAATGCAAATTCTCAGGCCCCATCCCAGACCTAAGAATCGAAACCCCAGACCATCTGTGATTTAACAAGCCCTCCAGGTAACTCTGGTGCACGTTAGTGTTAATGCACGTTAAACCACTGCATTTGGCCATAATGCCTCCCATCAGCTTGCTACCTAGAATATACTAAGGAAGGGTGGCAAGACTTTACATTCAAGTCTTTACTATTCTTTGGGCTGTCTGAGATTTCTACTAGGAATTATCAACTTCCCAATAATTCTTTTCACATGCCCTTAAGATTTGGGGATGATGCTGAGATCATGGGGCTCAAACATGATGTGTAATTAAGGAAGTGCTTCTCAAATCCCCCTTCACTGGGCTCACCTTTAATGGGCTCACTCTAGTTGGTTCAGACTTCCTTCCATGCATGGGGCTGAACTAACAGATATCCCCCCCTAAATCAGCACTCAGGGATGAAAACAAGCCCTCAAATTTTTTCTGAGAGTACAGTCTCCCCTTTAGCTCACATCCACTTGCCCAATCTAAGCCCCTAGACCTGGTCCTGGATTCCTCAGGACCTAAATTAATCCCAGGAGGTTTTGACTTGGCCCCATCTGCACAGAAATAACAAGGTGGGGCCCTTCCCATTCAGGAGTCATGCAAGCTCCAGACTCAACCTTCTCCCTGGTCTTCCCAGCGCCCCCTGCAGTCATGAGCTCCGATGCAGAAATGGCCATTTTTGGAGAAGCAGCTCCCTACCTGCGGAAGCCAGAGAAGGAGAGAATCGAGGCACAAAACCGCCCATTTGATTCTAAGAAAGCCTGCTTTGCAGTGGATGATAAGGAAATGTACGTGAAAGGTATGATCCAGAGCAGGGAGAATGACAAAGTCACAGTCAAGACCCTGGATGACCGGGTAAGTGTTGATCTCAGATGTCCTCCATCACTTGCCTTTGGAGTGGGGTATTAGGAATCCACGTGCTGGTCCAGAGGAATCTGAAGATAGAACAAAATGTACACTTGCCTATTCGGTAGTGAAGCAACCGGTGAAAGCACCTATTTGCAAACACCTTCACTCCCACTTCTTTCACTTTTCCAGGACTTGGGCTTTGAGAGTTTTTGTGATGTTTGCTTCAGGGAAAAGGGAAGGTGTGGGTGGCAGAGGCTAGACCATTTAAAGGAGACATTGGTGCTGATCACTGCTGGGTGGGCCAGGCAAATATCCCTCCCTACGCTGCAGAGTGACCTCCTGAGAAAGCACTGGAGGTGATGCCTAGCTTAATGTTGAGAATTACAATACATCGGTCAATTCAGTATTTACTGGACACGCACGTCTACCATCCGTCCCTTTGCAAATGGAAGCACATCTCAGCACCTGCTTTCCCAAAGTTTACCACCTAGTGTAGGAATCAAGATGTGTCTGGCAGGTATGACTGTCAGTTCACAAACTCAGGCATATGAGGCAGATCTGTCTTTTAGTTCTTGTTTGTTTGTTTATTGAACTTAACCTCTCGTTTCAGCCTCTTTTCACTGGGAGGGAGATAAATTTTCTTCACTCACCTTGGGATCCCCTCCTATGGTTGTGCCTCATTTTCAGGACGTTACACAGTACCACACTGAGGGTCTCACAACCACCCCACCACCCCCAAATGATCTGCTAAGAAACACGTCCCAGGGCTTGAAGCTTCAGGACGTACAGACTTTCCCATCTCCCCTCTGCTACTTTGGGTGTCTCTCTGGTGTAGGGTAGTGGGGCAAAAGAGTTTCCTTTCCTCAAGAGATTTGGTATGTACCAACCAATCCCCTTCCTTTTGTCTTTTCACTACAACCCTCAAAGCTTTTCTAAGGACTTAGGCTTTGGGAAAACAGAAGCCAGAAAGCCTTATAAGCTCTTTCTCTTTTCTGCCCTATTTTCTACCTCTTCTGAGTAATGGAGTGCACAGCCAGCTGTATATTTGAATGGGGGAGTCGGGGGTGGGGGGCAAACCCAGAGGAGGGTTTGAGACTAAGTAATAGTCTCAGAAATACTGTACAGCCACAGGCCATGCTACAAGTCAAATATTGTAACTATTAGAGCAGAGCTGCAAGGAATTATGGAAGCCTTGAAAAGACGGGGAGACAGGAAACGGGTCATGGAAGAGGAGTCACTTGAGCTGAACTTTGAGGGTTTCTGAACATAATTTCAGTGAAGATAGTCCAGACAAAGGAACCCACATGAGCAGAAGTATTGAGGTGGAAATGCACAGAATACATTGGAGTATTCCCTTCCAACCATCCAACCTTTGTTGCATTGAAGGACTCAAAGCAAATGGGGTAAACAGAGGCAACCTTTCATGGCCTGGGCCATCCCGAGTCCCACCTGGACCCTGAGGGCTGAAGGGCTCTGTTGCTGTGTACACCTGCAACTCGTTCTTGGCACACACAAGGGCACACTGACCTGGGGGTGGGTGGGGTGGGCATCAGACCAGAACTGGCTATGAAGTTTGACCAGAACTGGGTTAATCAAGGACAGTTATTTGTGGATCATCTCTGGGAATGGAAATGACCCATGAAGCTACTCAAGCTAATCGGGCGATCACACCGCAATCTCTCGCTACTTCCATCACACCAAGTACAGCAGGGTTCTAGCATTGGCTGTCCTCTCCATCATGTGCTTTTCCTCTCAATCCCCAGACACTCACTCTCAACAGTGACCAGGTGTTCCCCATGAACCCTCCGAAATTTGACAAGATCGAGGACATGGCCATGATGACCCACCTGCACGAGCCCGCTGTGCTGTACAACCTCAAAGAGCGTTACGCAGCCTGGATGATCTACGTGAGTTCATTCTCATGGCCTTCTGCTCATGCAGCTAGTTAATAGTTTGACAAATAGATGATTAAGGTCCCCATGAAACTATTATATTCTTTTATTTTCTTTTTGGTGTAGACCTACTCGGGCCTGTTCTGCGTCACCGTGAACCCCTACAAGTGGCTGCCGGTGTACAACCCCGAGGTGGTGGCCGCCTACCGAGGCAAGAAGCGCCAGGAGGCCCCGCCCCACATCTTCTCCATCTCCGACAACGCCTACCAGTTCATGCTGACGGGTGAGCAATTTCTTCAATCCCTATTTTTTAAAAATAGTTTCAGTTAATGATGCAAGCCCTTTAACTGGACTGGTTCTTAGCGAATTATTCAAGTCCTTTGGAGGCCTTGATCATCTGAATGGGGTGATGGTCAAGGTGACCTTCGGGAACTCTGCTGATATGATGAAAAGCCAGAGGTGCATATCTCCCATTAGCAGCCACGGTGCATAGGCTAGTGCTCACGTCTAAAGCCTCGCTGTGCACCTGCTTATTTGGGGGAATGCAGGATGCAGGGAGAGGCCCTACCCCCACCTCCAAAGAACCGCCTTCCTCCCCCCAACATGAGCATGCTTAGAAGAAGAGAGACTAGATTAATAGCTGCTAGGGTGCAAACTTGGAGAACCGGGCATAGCAGTGTCTATTACCTACATTTCCAGAATGGCACAGGAAATAGACACGTGGTAATACTGTCATGTCACTGTGTTTCGAGTCACTTTTGTCTGTCCCACTTTCACCTGACTTGGTCTGCTACAGACTCAAGAGGCAGAAGCAAGCCTTCGAGATCTGAAGACCCTTGGAGTCATCTGTCAACCTCCGGTTGCCCAAACCTCAGCCCTTCCTCTCTCACACTCAAGCCTAGCCATTCCTGCACACTTAATATTTTTCTTCAAATTGACTGAAGCTACATCAGTTTTCAAAAGAGGATCGATAGCATTATTTGTATGAATTTCCTAGGGCTGCCGTATCAGTACCACAAAACGGGTGGCTGACACAGCAGAAACTATTGTCTCCAAGTCTGGAGGCGGGAAGTCCAAGATTGGCGATGTCAGTGGGGTCCTCTCCTCCCCAGGGCTGAGAGGCAGAACCCGTTCCCTGCTTCTCTCGAAGTTTCTTGGTGGTTTGGTGGCCATCTTGGGGGTTCCTTGGTAGAAGCTCCACCCTGCTTACACAGTCACCTTTAGGTGACATTCTCCCTGTGTGCATCTGTCTCCAAATCTCTCCTTTGGATAAGGCCCACGATTGTATTGGATTAGGGTGGATTAGGGCCCCACACACTCCAGTATGACATCATCTTTTTAAAAAAATATTTTATTTATTTATTTGTTTATTTATTTATTTTTGAGAGAGAGAGAGCCCGAGCAGGGGGAGGGAGAAGCGGTCTCCCTGCTGAGCAGGGAGCCCGATGCGGGACTCGATCCCAGGACCCCAGGATCACAACCTGAGCCGAAGGCAGAGCTTAACCAACTGAGCCACCCAGGCGTCCCCCAATGTGACTTCATATTCACTAATAACATCTACAGTGACTCAGTTTCCAAATAAGGTCATATTCTGAGCTCCTGGGGGTAAGAAACTAACAGATGAATTTGGGTAGCGGGGGATACAGTTCAACTCCTAAACTATTGTAAGGGGAAGACCATGATCACTTTCCACAAGTAGAGAGTAAAGGTAAAAGAAAAACCAAATGATAATCAGTGTCCATATATTATAATGAGAAGCTGCGCCTTTCCACAAGCCCGGAGTCTGAGACTTGCTCTCTTGGTTAAAAAAGGAGATGAGAAATTGCTGGCAAGCAGTTGAAGATCTATGAACAAGAATCCTTTTCCCGCTGTGGGATTCACTGGTCACTTGCCTCACGGTCCATGCTACACATCCCACATTCAGGAAATCTATGAAAATAGGAGGAAGATTAGCCACACCCAAGTCCCCACACTGCTAGTTCACAGCAAAGCTATGCACTCCAATCAGCCCCAATGTTGCCCTATTTTTGTATTCTGTGTGTTTGCTGTTTCTTTATTTTGTTTTCTCCCCTCTGCCTCTCCAGATCGGGACAATCAGTCCATCCTCATCACGTGAGTAACCTGAGTTTGCACCACGATGACTTGGAAGCCAGAGCCGTCCCTTGCACTCCTTTATCTTATTTGCTTCTGAACCGACAGCGGAGAGTCCGGGGCGGGAAAGACGGTGAACACCAAGCGTGTCATCCAGTACTTCGCGACAATTGCGGTCACTGGGGACAAAAAGAAGGAGCAGCAGCCAGGCAAGATGCAGGTGAGGAGCTTCCTGCATCTGGAGGTTTGCTGGAGTAAGGACAACTTAAAGACGGGGTGAGCACCCAGTGAATGCAGGGCTCAGTGCTCAGCAGAGATGCGCGGGACAGGGTCTGGTCCCACGGGTGCTTGTGGGGCAAGGCAGGAGGTGGTGCCACCTGGTGGACGCAGGCGGTAGCACTGGCTCCATCAGCAACAGCCCGGGGACCCTAAGCAGCTAGTCCTGTGCTCCCCTGAAGAACGGATGCTTTGGGGGGAGAGGGCGTCTCTCAGACAGGAGCGCACATCAGAATCACCAGGAGTGCTTCTTAACCACCGATTGCTAGGCCCTGGGCCCAGAATCTGATTGAAATTACTAACTCACATTCACAGTCCTGCTACTTTGCATTTCTCTCATGTTCCCGCCGTTCACACAAGGGGTCAGGGATCACACTTTGAGAAACACTGGGCGGGATAGTAGTTTGGAAATGGCTCTGGAGACAGAAGGATAAGCAGTCGTGGGTGGGGGGTGAGAGTAAAAATTCTGCTTTCTATGAGTGGACTTCTTTTTTTAAAAGATTTTATTTATTTATTTGAGAGAGAGCACGAGAGAGAGAGGGAGAGAACATGAGTTGGGGGCAGAGGGAGAGGGAGAATCAGACTCCCCGCTGAGCAGGGAACCCGACTCCGGGCTCCATCTCAGGACCCCGGGATCGTGAGCGGAGCCCAAGGTAGATGCTTCACCGACTGAGCCACCCAGGCGCCCCTATAAACAGACTTCCGAGCAATAATTCTCGTGACATATTTTTTGCGACTTAAAATTTTTTTTTGAGAACCACTATTTCTATTATACGATCCCTTGGGTGACTTTCATTGCTCAATTCTATGTCTACTTCTGCACCCAAATGTCTGTATTAGATGGGTCATGATGCATGCTGCAACAGAGGTATGTATTCTAAAAATCCATGATTTATCATGGAGTGTTATCAGAGATGAAAGGAGGTCTGAAAAATCAAGAGGAAACCTGGAATCTGGTGTGGCCAGAGTCACACTGATGCTATACCAAGGAGACCCTCTCCGGGATGGGACTCTGAAGCCTCCTTGGGTGGTGGGGACGGGTCCATGGGTACCTTCACCCATCGGCACTGACCACCAGCCTGGGCTGGTCAGCGTCTCTCCCAGGACTCTACTCTGGGCAGTTTCAAGTCACCATGGGCTCCTTCAGAGGATACTCCAAAGTCCTTCTTTTGGTTTTTCTTGTTTATTATTAGGGGACTCTGGAAGATCAAATCATCCAGGCCAACCCCCTGCTTGAGGCTTTTGGAAACGCCAAGACCGTGAGAAATGACAACTCCTCAAGATTTGTAAGACCCAGTCTAATTTTAACTACCCCCCCCCACCAAGAACCAAACTCTCTCCTCAAATGCTGGAGATATATATTTTTTTTTAAAAACCCACATAAACTAGAGTATAGCCAGCCTTATTCTACCCTCAAGTCATTCAGATCAATTGAGCCCGGCTGGGATAATCGGATACTCTGAAGAACGTGTTAGCTCATTGTTGGCAGAGGGAGGATTTATCTGTCCATTCCTAACGAGGCTCATCACCTCAGAGCATCCTAAAGTCATGGTGATTCAAATTCCACAAGTAGGGAGAGATTCCTTTATGGTCTCACTAGGTGGAAGCATTTTAAAATGCTGAAGTCCATTGAGCAATCTCCATTGGCTTATTAGCCACGGAAACCTTAGTTTGAATTAAGGGAGCAGCTTTGAACTGCTCCAAGTCAGAAGGAATTGGGAGAAGGAAAAACCCGGGGAAGGCAGGAGAACTCAAAACTTGGGACTACGTTGATGTAGATATTGAAGGATATGTTTCATCCTTCGACATTTCGCTTAAGATTTGTTCGCCCAAAGAGACCTTTACTTCCCCATGGGCAAATACACAAACATCCAGCCCTCCACCTAATCTCACTATACCACGAAATGAACAACTACCATGAGGCAAAGCCCTCACTTAATGCTTATATTTGCAAGACAATATCAGGACTCCACACATCTCAGGAGCTGGATAATCTCAAGCTTGTGTTTTATGGTTGCTTCTCAAGGAGAAAATGCTCACTGATAAGAAAGTGGAAGCAGCCATCAGAGACCCTGGGGATGAGCCTTGACCTTTCTTTCTTTCCCTTGGTCCTCTGTGCATTGTGCATCTGCACATGTGTCTTCCTAGTGCACAACTAAAAACTCTTGCTTGTAGGGGATCTGGGTGCGTGTTATACAGCAGAGATATGGTGCATCTACTTGCACCAAGTTATTGTGTTAACCTGGCACCAGCTTAAAATGGAAGACAATACCTTTAGATACGCCCACTGCCACTCCCATTTATTTAGTACTTGGGTCTCTCCTCTTGGCCCTGACCCAGAAGTCATGATTGCCCCGGTTAACCTATCCACCTTCCACCTACCAAACAAACATTTGCAGGCTAAAACTTCCATCATTTTCCACTGAGCAGCTAGCAATATTGAAGACCAACACCTACAGTTCACTCACACCTCCACTGACCCTTCACCAACTCTCCCCAAGCTTCATTTGGAAAATAGAGAGAAGATTACAGAGTGCTGACTGTAGTCCAGACGCTGTGAGTCGATGAACAATGCAACACTTTTTGCCTTCAGATTTGCTCATGGTGTGGTAGAAACCAGTCCCTCACAAAATTTCACCTCTTGCCTCCCCTCAAAAGGGGAGAACTCAGACTCTGAATGCATAATTTGGGAGCCAGAGAGCCTGGCCTGAGCCTGGGAGCTAGGTTTGCTTATAGTAAGCAATAAGGAAAACCAAAGTGAGAAATCTCAGAAGGAACACCCAGAGGCAAAAGAAAGAAAGATAGAGGGAGAGAAAAAAGGAAGGGAGGGAGGGAGAAAGGAAGGAAGGAAGAAGTGTTGGCAAGATGGTGCAACCAGGCCTATCAAAGGTATCATGAAGGATTTGGGAATCCAGGTACCAGAGAACAGGATAAAATCCAAGGGGACTGTCTAAAGTAAGGTGATCCCAAGCAGAAGTTGGAGAGGGAACCTGTGGATGTCCCCAAAACTGGAGGAACAGGGCCAGATGCTTTGCGTAGAACATCTGAGTCTTGGCTAAGCCAGCTTGGGGACTCGGGTGCCAGGCAGACAGAGAGCAGGGAAGTCCTCCCCTTCTAGCATCACTTCCTCCCTGACCCTACCCTTCCCACCCATGGCTGGTAGCACCTGGCAAAAGGCAGCCACAGTACCATCTAAATCAAATAACTGTGATGTTTGTCAACCTGCCATTGGACAGGGGAAGTTCATTCGAATTCATTTTGGAGCCACAGGAAAGCTGGCATCAGCGGACATTGAAACCTGTGAGTCCCAACGCCATATTGGGCACCATGGTATTTGGCCACAGAGGCACTTCCTAGCAGAAACCACATTCTTTCTTATTACCCTTAGATCTCTTGGAAAAATCCAGAGTGACGTTTCAGTTATCCAGCGAGAGAAGCTATCACATTTTTTACCAAATCTTGTCAAACAAGAAGCCAGAACTCATCGGTAAGTTCTTAGGGTACTGGTCTCACCCTCCAAATCAGTCACGTTGGAAAAACACCCAGAGCGCACCATGCACATGTGAGATGCTAACAGGAACTTCGTGTTTTGCAGACTTGCTCCTCATTTCAACCAATCCCTTTGACTTCCCCTTCGTGAGCCAGGGAGAGGTCACCGTGGCCAGCATTAACGACAGTGAAGAACTTCTAGCGACTGATGTAAGCACTTTCTTTCCTTCCTTCTTCCTTTCAGCACAGAATTACTGAGTTTGTGAACTAAGAGGCACCCTAGCGATCTAATCAGAGACTGGGACCCAAGGATGCTCAGTGATCAGACCCGAGCTCTCAGAGATCAAGATGTCAAGGGAATTAGTCCAGAAGGCACCCCTCGCCACTCAGCTCCACCCCAGAAGATGCCGTGGGGAGACAGAAAGTTCTCCAAAACGGGCCTCCAGTTCCATTCCCCAGCATTTTAGAGTCAGGTTTTGCACGTATAAAGTTTGTTAAAGGTTTTGTTGGAAATTCTCGGGCTACAAAACCATCTGCATGGTTCTTTAAGAAAAATTTTTAAATACAGCAAAGTATAAAGCAGGAAAAACAACCCACTCTATAGCAGCAGACAGGCCACACCTCATGCTACCTGCCCCCATCAGGCTCACGTTCGGCTCCCACACGTCCTCGGCGCACCTGTCAGGCCTCCGGCCGTTAGCTTGTTTCCAAGGTTAATAACTAGAATAATAATAATAATAACAACAACAACAACAACTAAGTGCACTGAGCACTTACATGTGCTAGGAACAGAGGTAAATGGCTTTCCCTTCTTTATCTCATTTAAGCCCCCTCCAAAACCTCTTGTAAAATGCCCCCATTTTACCAAGAGGGAAGCTGAGTCTTAGAAAGAAAACACACGATTTGCTTCAAGACAGAGCTTGTCAATGACAGAACACTTGAAGCCAGGTCTGCCCAACCCCAGAACCTGCATTTTTTTAACTAATAGACACCATCTCTGAGCAATTCATCTCCCACGGAGCTTCTCCCACGGAGCTTCTCCTGGGTGGTCAGTTACAGCCGAGCAGAGGGGGAGTGCTCCCCACGAGGGACTGCATTCCCCAAGAGGCTCCCAGACAGGAACTCTTTCACCTGGTTCCTTCCAATGTGGAGTGAAAGGTTTTCCCTTTTAACCTACAGCAACCCCCTCCTACAGCATAGATATGCATCAGCTGGAGATGGGATATGGAGTCAAGGAGGCCATCATGGCTCAGAATCTCTCCTCCGCCAGGTGGGCTCCCGGCCTGGACTCTCCTTCTCCAGAAGGGGGCGCCACCCAAGAGAGCCTCATTGTCCAATACCGTCCCGCTGACACTGCCCTACCAGCTCACCAGACACGTTCCAGACATGTCAGCTCCCCCAGTGGGCATTGCTTATGCTCAGGCTGCAAGCTCCGTTACATAGTCAATACATAGACCCCAGAGAAGGATTTCCTAGTTTAAATCTTTGCAGTAGAAGACCGGCCGAGTGGCTATAAAACCAAGTCAGCTACTGCCTGTAGGCTCTGAAGTGACCCAGTGCTTGTTCCAGCCCCAGTTTGATCATCTGCTACCTGTGTGACTTGGGGCAGGTCTCTTAGCCCGTTAGAACCTCAGGTCTCTCCTGGAACTTTGGAAAGATCTGCACACCTCTAAGGTTCTCATAGCGACGCAGTGAGATATGGATGGTGCCTTAGCCCACGCCTAGCACAAGGGGGCTCTGGAGAAGTTCTCCCCTTTCTTATTTGAAAAATGACGGCATTCTCTTCGATGACCTTCCCTTCCAGTTCGAATAGGCTGGGGCACCATATTGTCTCAACTCTGAACACCACCAGAATTCCTGGCTTCCAATGCCAGACTCTGGAGGTGTTGGACACTATTTCTCAGACACTCTCCATGACCCTTCCTTCTCCTGGTATCACGTGATGGTTGCCAGTGACCTCATCCAGAAAACAGCCCTAAATCTATGTAAAGGATTCAAATCAGTCCTGATTGGATGGAAGAAAACAGAACGTTCACATTTTCTCCCATAGTCTCCACCCTCCCCCACAAACATGTTAAAGAAATGGCTTTTAACCCCTAAGTTAACATACCACCCCGTCATCCACTTCTTTGGGCAAATGCTGTCTCACGGGCAGTACAGAAAGGGTGAGGTCTTTGCCAGGGAAAACTGAGTCCCTGTGACAACTGTCCTTTCTCTAACTCCCAGAACGCCATTGACATCCTGGGCTTCAGCTCAGAGGAGAAAGTCGGGATCTACAAGCTCACGGGGGCCGTGATGCATTATGGGAACATGAAGTTCAAGCAGAAGCAGCGGGAGGAGCAGGCAGAGCCGGACGGCACCGAAGGTAACCGCATCTGGGCAGAGACTGGCGTCTGACTCTGCCCCTATGTTCATGGATGGACGGGGCCCCGTGAGATGAGCTCTGGGTTCCTCCCGAGAGCTGCTTTTCGGAAGTTGCACAAATGGAAAGTGGGGTATCCAAGGCTCATTGTGCTTGCCCTGGGGAAGTCCACTCCTTCTGTCAAGGAATCTGATAGTGGTGGATCCTTGAGAAACAAAAGACATCATTCTCATGGACGAGTAATCACTGCCCACCTCGCTTTCACCATCGCAGTTCACCTGCTATCTTAAGGTAGACATTGACGAGAGGATATGGTTCTGTCACTTTCTCTCCGTGCACGTCATTATTCAGATGCAGAATGCGGTCCTGAGCACCTGGGCCAGGTGAGGAAGTTTTCTCCTCCTGTTACCTTCAATTCCATTCTGACATCTGTTGAACTTGACCCTGAACCAGGGACTGGTGTACGAACCTCCGCCCCCTTCATGACTCTCACCTGGCTGATCTCTCCAACCCCCCCCCCCCCCCCCCCCCCCCCCCCGCCAGGTCCTGGAAACAGAGCAGATGGCAGTGGGAGGGGCTACCAGCAGCAGGACCCACCCACCATGCGCCCTGCTCGTGCACCTCATCTCTCACGCTGTGTCTTTAACCTCTTTTATTAATTCCAAGTGGACTGATTAGTGACCTCATCGCAGGAGTAATAAGTAGCCCATCAGCATTCACTGGTTTCCACCCCCCAGCAAGTGGAGGGGATTATGCAGAAAATGTACACCAGGGGGCGCCAATCCTCGGGACAATCTTGGAATCCTGGCTGTGGCAGTGGTGTAAGATAAGGGGCCCCAGAGAAACTGTTCAGAGCAAGGGACACTCTAATTGGGATAATCAAGGAAGGCTTCCTGGAGGAAGAGGGCATTGACATGGACTTTGAAGGATGGGTAGGATTCTGAAAGGTATCCTCTCCTGCGGGGAGAAAGCAGTCTGGGCAGAGGAAGCATAACGACCAAGGGGGAGGAAGAAGGAATGTGAGGGGACTGAACAGCAGAGGGGTCCAATTTGGCTACAGAAGAGGATATGTGCGGTGGATTTGTAAGAGATGGGGATTAAAAAGCGGTTATTTTGGTATCAGTTGGAGAAGGCCTTGAGTGCGGGGATAAATGGTTTAGAACGTACATGGTAGGCACAGGGGGAAACCATGAACTCTCCACGTAGCAGGGGAAGTTCGTGGGAATTAATCTGTGAGCAGTCGGGCTTATCAAGAGAGTGGGACCGTGAAAAGAAAGTGTATCAGGCTCCTCAGCAAGGGTGGATCATATGATAAATATCACGGCGGGGGCTCAGGCCCCCTTCCAGGCCCAGCTGCTGCGTGTTCCGTGTGTAGGAGCCGAAAGATGCTGCAAAGGGGAGAGTGGGGGCTATAATCCAGTCCTGAGGTCCTCTGACGATGATACCAATCCGAGTGAACATTTGCTGAATGCTCACCCCACACCAGGCCCCCACTGCACGACAGCCCAACCCATGGGGTCCTGCCACAAACCCTCCCTCCAGTTTACAAATGAGAAAACTGAGTAGTAAGGAAGCAAAATCAAAATTTGAGCATCGGGCCCTCTGAGTCTAGAGCCCAGGCTCTCTGCCACTATACTCTTCCAAACGAGGGCAATGCCAGCTCTTTTGAAGCGGCAGGGAGCAGGATTTGGTCCCTGTCTGGCCACAGGCATGTGAGCAATGAGAAGAAAGGATGTAATCACCCCAAACTTGCAAGTTTGGGGTAACTAGAAGAAAACCATCCGCCGACATGGGCAGAGCAGAGAAAGGGATATTTTGAGCAAAGAGGAAAGCACACATTTGGCCTCTTATTAAGCACTTGACAAGTACTGCCCAGGATTTTCATTAGCTCAACTCCCCAGCCAGCAATAAGGTAATGGTCCCGACCAAGGAGGAGCTGTCCCTAGAGGAGCAGTATTTCTCTACCTTCTCGATGAGTTCAGTGCAGGCAGCCAGGTCCATTCCAAAGTCAGCTGAATCCCCAATGAACTCTATGAAATTGCCAAATCTCAATTGCTTTTGACCCTCTCCCAACCCACCAGAAGGCTGGATCAAGGTTTTCTAGTTCTCTCTCAGCTATGAGCATGACATCCTGCAGAAATTTAGGAAGCTGCCTAACATATATTGCTAACTGTTGTTAACTGTCCGAATGGTGCCTCCTTTACTCATTCGCCATTTTGTGGAATTATCAGACTCCAGTATTACTGTGTAGCTGTATCCTCTTAAAAATGAAAGTTACAGGGGTGCCTGGGTGGCACAGCAATTAAACGTCTGCCTTCGGCTCAGGCGTGATCCCGGCGTTATGGGATCGAGCCCCGCATCAGGCTCCTCCACTACGAGCCTGCTTCTTCCTCTCCCACTCCCCCTGCTTGTGTTCCCTCTCTCGCTGGCTGTCTCTATCTCTGTCGAATAAATAAATAAAATCTTAAATTTAAAAAAATGAAAGTCACGGGCACCTGGGTGGCTTAGTCGGTTAAGTGTCCCACTCTTGATTCCAGCTCAGGTCGTGATCTCAGGGTCGGGAGATCGAGCCCCAGGTCAGGCTCTGTGCTGACCATGGAGCCTGCTTAGGATTCTCTCTCTCCCTCTCCCTACACCACTCCTCTGCTCTCCTCACTCTCTCTCTCAAAAAAAAAAAAAAAGTAAAGAAATTTAAATATCAGTAGGTCAAGATTCAGTTCAAGATTGCATCTAGAAGGCAAACTAAAAGTTCTGGAAAACCTGCACCCCTAGATTATGAGATCGAAGCTTCCTTGGACAAGCCCAGTCCTGGTGCACGTAGGAGAACATAAAAACACCAAAAAGGATTATGGGAAACGTTTCTGGGAGGACCCAGGGCCTGATTCGCCATGTCAGCCACTGCCGTCTTTGTGTGACACCGTTTCCCTCTTCCTTCAGTGGCTGACAAAGCTGGCTACCTGATGGGTCTGAACTCTGCAGAAATGTTGAAAGGCTTGTGTTGTCCAAGAGTGAAGGTTGGGAACGAGTATGTCACCAAAGGGCAGAACGTCCAGCAGGTAATGGAGATGCTCTGAGTTCAGTTGACTCCATTTTTCTGCTATTTTAACCACCATCTTAAAATTCTTCCATTGCAGGTGTCAGAAATACATAAGCAACTGGCCTCAGCATTAAGGGGAATTTCATTCTTAGGCCCCCAGGGTAGCTCAAGGAATGCACATCAAGGGGCACCATTGGGCACCAGGAGGGCTGGAGCCAGGAACTGAAGGGCCCTCTGGAGCTGGGCAGCCCCTCTGCAGCTCCTTCCCTGGGGCTCTGGGGATGGTCATTGCTCCCCTTCTCTTCTGCTTCCTCACTAAGCAGACAAACTCTCTCCACCTGTCCTGCCCACGGCCACCCCCTAGCTCCCAAGTTCACATCTCTGTAGTTCAGCCTCCTGCGGAGACTGAGACCAGTGTCTTTGACCCCAGTTCCAAATTCTCAGGAGAGACACTCTGTGTAACCGGACTTGGATCAGAAGTCCACCTCTGGTTGGGTTATGTGCAGCCAAGTTCTAGAGTCATGTGTTATAACCATGGTTGTTAGAAGACTATCTTTGGAAATGGGATAGTTCTCAAAAGAAGAACATCTTAACCTGGCAAGTGCTTTAAGGAATATTTAATATTAAGTTGGACTCTATGAAATTGCCATTCTCCAACCACTTTTGACCTTGAAGACATCATCAGCTTCATGCTTCAACTTTGAGGGTTGAGCGGGTGATCTTTCTTCAAGGTGACGAATTCGGTGGGCGCTCTGGCCAAGGCCGTCTACGAGAAGATGTTTCTGTGGATGGTCACCCGCATCAACCAGCAGCTGGACACCAAGCAGCCCAGACAGTACTTCATCGGGGTCTTGGACATCGCCGGCTTTGAGATCTTTGACGTGAGTTGTTTGGATAAATGCCCTTTTAAGGCCCTTCCATTTTGGTCTGCTTTGCCGAATCGCCACTGGATTTTCCAGACTCACTCCAACTCCTTGCTATTTCCAACACCTAGTTCAACAGCTTCGAGCAGCTGTGCATCAACTTCACCAACGAGAAGCTGCAACAGTTCTTCAACCACCACATGTTCGTGCTGGAGCAGGAGGAGTACAAGAAGGAGGGCATCGAGTGGACGTTCATCGACTTCGGGATGGACCTGGCCGCCTGCATCGAGCTCATCGAGAAGGTAGAGAAATAGATGCTTGTTTGGGACCATCATCTCTTTGCTCTCACTCTACCCTGATGATAGAATGGTGATCCCAGCCCTACTCTTCCGGCCTTCAGATAGCTGAATCCCCTTGCACAGACAAGTGTTGGGAAAGCAGGCATAATTCAGACACCTAAGCAGGTCCATGGGTGGTTAAGATCCAAGGGCTCAGTTCTTCCCAAGAATGTGAACGGGAGCCCGGGAGGAACTGTGGTGTTTCATACCTTATTGACTTGTCCAAAGACCCAAAGACGACAGACTATGGAGCAGTGGAGTTCTCGGAATAATGTTACTATAAAAATAGTAGAGGAGGGGCTCCTGGCTGGCTCCATCGGTGAAGCGTCTGCCTTCAGCTCAGGTCTTGATCCCAAGGTCCTGGGATAGAGTCCCGCATCGGGCTCCCTGCTCAGCGGGGTGCCTGCTTCTCCCTCTCCCTCTGCCTGCCACTCCCCTGCTTGTGCTCTCTCTCTCTCAAATAAATAAATAAAATCTTAAAAATAAAAAATAAAAAAGCAGACAACATTAACTAAAAAAAAGGGAATTTCTGTAACATTTTGAGCACTGGTCATGTTGGAATGAGTTAATCTTCCTAAGGCGGCTACGGAGAAATCCAAACATGATTGTTTCAATATTACTATTATTTTATGTCTATGTACGTAACTTTACTTTTTCTGGGGGGTATGCCTATTGCTAAAAGTGAGTTATATTTATATACATACAGTTTAGTTTCTCTCCATGTTCCTTTGTTCAACAAGCATTCATGAAGCATATACTCTGTCTAGCGCTGTGCCCCAGAGAGTTTGTGTTTGGCTCCTGCAGACAATGGAGTCATTGAAATGTACCATTAAATGCTGAGTCATGGTCTGTCATCCTACTTTCAGCCCATGGGCATCTTCTCCATCCTGGAAGAGGAGTGCATGTTCCCGAAGGCCACAGACACCTCCTTCAAGAACAAGCTGTATGACCAGCATCTGGGCAAGTCCAGCAACTTCCAGAAGCCCAAGCCTGCCAAAGGCAAGGCCGAGGCACACTTCTCTCTGGTCCACTACGCCGGGACCGTGGACTACAACATCACCGGCTGGCTCGACAAGAACAAGGACCCCCTGAACGAGACCGTGGTCGGGCTGTACCAGAAGTCTTCCCTAAAGCTGCTGTCCTTCCTTTTTTCCAACTATGCTGGTGCAGAAGCAGGTAAAATTCTCTCTCCACCCCCCACCCATGGGGAAAGTTCTGCGTAATTACTTATGACCCAGAGCTGCTCCTAGAAGAACCAGTATTCAAGTGTGAGCATCAGACTGAGCTGGATTTATTGGCCTGTCTCTGATATCCAATTTTCTTTCTCCTATTCTTCCTCCTTCTTGAGAGATTGAGTTCTGTAGAGGTAAACAGGGGACTCTCAGGGGACAAAATGGCCAATACCACATTTTTAAATAGCTTTTTAAAATTGAGATGGGGTGGCTGGCTGGCTCGGTCGGAGGACCATGCAGCTCTTGATTTGGGGGTTGTGAGTTGGAGCCCCACATTGGGTGTAGAGAGTACTTAACTAACTAAATAAAAACTTTAAAAATTGAGACATAACTCATATGCCATACAATTTACTCTTTAGAAAATTCAGCAGTTTTGAGTGTATTTACAGGGTGTTCAACCATCCCCATTATCGAATTCGAGAACATTTTCATCACGCCAGTTACCCCTTCGCGAGGTTCTGTCAACTACAAAGCTACTCTCTGTCTCTATGAAGTTGCTTATTCTGGTCATTTTGTGTAAATGGAATCATACACTACAGGGTTTTTGAGTCTGGCTTTTTTCATGTAGCAGAATGTCTCCAGGATTTGTCTGTGTTGGGACACACTTCTTTTTATAGATGAGTAATATTCCGAAATGGATAGCACACATTTTGTCTATCCACTCATGAGTTGATAGACATTTGGCTACTGTGGATCGTGCCGCTGTGAACATTTGTATACAAGTTTCTATATGGGCATATGCTGTCAGTTCTCTTGGATATATACCTAAGGAGTGGAATTGCTGAGTCATATGGTAACTCTATATTTAACTTCTTGGGGAACCTCCAGACTGTTTTCCAAAATGGTTGCACAAGCCAGTCTCACTTGTTACATTTACTTGCATTTTATTTTTTTTAAGATTTTATTTATTAATTTGACAGAGACAGCCAGCGAGAGAGGGAACACAAGCAGGGGGAGTGGGAGAAGAAGAAGCAGGCTCCTAGCGGAGGAGCCCGATGTGGGGCTCGATCCCAGAACGCCGGGATCACGCCCTGAGCTAAAGGCAGACGCTTAATGACTGCGCCACCCAGGCGCCCCTACTTGCATTTTATTTTTAAAATAATTGCCACAATAGGGTTTTTAAATTATGGGCTGTCTTAAATACATCAATTTTAAAAATTAATGTACTTAATGTGAAAATATAGGCAATGTAATCATTCATTCTGTAATTAAAAACAGACAAGAAGGGGCGTTTGGGTGGCACAGTGAGTTAAGTGTCAGACTCTGGGTTTCAACACAGGTCATGATGTCAGGGTCCTGGGATCAAGCCCCGTGTCAGACTCCGTGCTCAGCATAGAGTCTGCTTGGGATTCTCTCTCCCTCTGCCCCTCCTCCTGCTCTCTCTCTCAAATAAATAAATAAATATTTTTAAAAAAGGAAAGAAAAGAAAAAAAACCCTTCAGCTCTGTTATATCAAAAGAAAACCAGAAAGTCCCATTTCAGGGTTTGAAGGATGTGGCCACCACTAAAAGAAGGGAATCCTTATGCACTGTTGGTGGGAAGGTAAATTGGTGCAGTCACTGTGGAAAACATGATGGAGTTCCCTCAAAAATTAAAAATAAAATTACCATATGATCCAGCAGTCCATATCTGAAGGAAGCAAAGTCACTATCCTAAAGAGATTATCTACACCCCACGTTCACTGCAGCATTATTCACAATAGCCAAGACATGGAAACAACCCAAGTGTCCGTCCACAGATGAATGGATAAAGAAAATGTGGCATACTATTCAGCCATAAAAAAAGAGAAAATCTTGGATTTGCGACAACATGGATAGACCTCGAGGGTACTATGCTAAATGAAATAAGTCAGAAAGAGAAGGACAAATCCTGTGTGATCTTGCTTATACGTGGAATCTAAGAAAACCAGACTCATGGAAACAGAGATCAGACTTTGTGGTTGCCAGAGGTGGGGGTGAAGGGATGGGGGAATTGGATGAAGGTGTCAAAAGATATTAACTTCCATGGGCGCCTGGGTGGGGCAGTCGTTAAGGCGTCTGCCTTCGGCTCAGGGCGTGATCCCGGTGTTCCGGGATCGAGTCCCACATCGGGCTCCTCCGCTGGGAGCCTGCTTCTTCCTCTCCCACTCCCCCTGCTTGTGTTCCCTCTCTCGCTGGCTGTCTCTATCTCTGTCAAATAAATAAATAAAATCTTAAAAAAAAAAAAAGCTGCAAAGTTCTCATCACAAGGAAAAAATTGTAACCATGTATGGGCACAGATGTTAAACTCAATGAGACTGTTTCAAAACGTATACATGTATCAAACCGTGATGTCAGTGCACGTGAAAGTTACACAGTGTTATATGTCAATGACATCTCAATAACCTTGGGGGTGGGGAGGGCTCAGGGCTACATCTGACCCACCCTCCGTGTCTGTCTCCAGGTGATTCCGGGGGAAGCAAGAAGAGCGGGAAGAAGAAAGGCTCGTCTTTCCAGACAGTGTCGGCGGTGTTCAGGGTTTGTGTTTTGGCAATTTCTACGTTGGGCTGTTCTTCTGGTCTGTGGAATAGCATTTGCTGAGGTACGTGTGCTTATTTTGATTTGTGTCCCAGGAAAATTTAAACAAGTTGATGACCAATTTAAGGAGCACTCACCCTCACTTTGTGCGATGCCTGATTCCCAATGAGACCAAGACTCCCGGTGAGTGAGACTCCATCAGAACAGGACTCCCCGAAACGTGTGTAAACTTCCACGCGCGTGAGCGCGTGTGTGTTTCCCTGAGCGGAGGGTTATGGTGTCTATCACCTCTCAACGCCGTCTATGAACTGACATGGCCAGATTTAGCAAATACAAATACCAGATGCCCCGTTACGTTTGAATTTCAGATGAACAATGAAAAACGTCTTTGTGTAAGAATGACCCACGCGGCGTTTGGGATGCATGTACACTACAATATGATTTACCGAATCCGAAATTCAAACTCACCTTGGCGTCCTGTATTTTACCTGGCACCCCTCCTCTGAAGTCATATCCCAAATAGTCAAATACATATGGAGGCACGTCAGATCCATGACATTCATAAGGTTCTCCAGGGGCTCTGTGACTCCTTTCCCCCAAAGACAACCACGGCATCTCGAGTATTCCACAGTTAAAACCCCTGTTTCCCAAGCTTATATGGTATAGAGTTACTCTATCATTTCTACTGCTTCCAACAGTGAGGTAAGTATAGTTCTGTCCATTTTACAGATGGGAAAACTGAGAAATGTAGATCTAGAACACTGGGCAGTAGCATAGATCCTGAACCATCGCTCAGTCCCCGATGCACAACTATTCTTAGAAGGTAGCGGGGTCTCAGTGTCGTTTGTCACAAAGAGAAGAGCACACAGCCACACCTAGCTCTGGCTCCGAGGCAGCTCACTTACAGCTGACAGAGTTATCTACCCCAAACATGAGTAAGTATCCTCCCTCTGCAATGTGACAAGGGAGCAGAGGGTTTCAGAGGCTGAAAGGAAACACACACACACACACACACACACACACACACACACACACACACACACAAAACAAACCAGGTCCACCCGTTGCTGCCCATGGGAACCTTAGCTGCGTACTTTAGCTTTCCGGGCTATAAAACGAGGATTAAAGTGGCATTTCATGCATGCATTCACTTAGGTAGCTTTTCATTTATTTATTTAATGAGTGCTTATAAACTTTGTAAATATTAATTCACTCAACCTGTCTTAAGGGGGTTGTTGTAAGGATCACATGAGTGAGTGCATGTCAAGCATTTCAAGCAGGACCAAGCACCTTGTGAACGTTCAGTGTATCTGGCCGTCGATGATAATACTAATAGTCGTTATTAGTGTAATTACAAGAAGAGGAATAATTATGATAATAATGTTATATATGATAATAATCATGAGAAATGATAACATCATGGGGAAATAATTGTATTATCACATTAATAATTATTAATTGCTTGTGATATTATTACAGTATAATTACATCATTAATTCTTATGTTATTATTATTATTATTATTATTATTATTATTATTACTGAAAGCCAGACATTTCAGTTCTCCAAACAACCACATCTACTATGTGTAGCGGAATTCATCTACCATGAAAATCTAAGTCAAAGGCAAAAACCAGTGGGCTCACTGCTTGGACCCACGTTGTCTTTGCAAGCTGCACCCCTCCCAGGGAACCCAGCACAGCCCATGTCTCCTCCAGGCTTGGAACGGCTCTGTTTCTCTGGTTATGCATCAAACGAAATTGTTGGCTTGTGTGTGGCTGTCTTGTCACAAAGAAAGCAGATTTCCATGATTGTTCTGAGCACATGTCCGCACCAATCAAACGTGCCATCCGTAAAGCGCCTGCTGCAAGTATCAGGCAACAGGGGTGGAGTGGCCCTCCCTGGGTTTAACCTGTGCCTCTAGGGGCCCCCAGGGGTCCGGGCAATCCACTGGTTCCCTTTTTCTCCTAGAAGGTGAATTGTGACGAAATCTCCAAGCCTTCCTCTCCATTTTGCTTCTCCTTCGTTGGCGCCTCTCTGTTTTCTTTCTCATTTCTGAGAATAGACTAAGACCCTACTACAGGAGCGTGGGCGAGGCTTTGGAAAGGACCTACTGGGGCCTCTTCACTTTCTAGAAGAGGGAGTTGAGACTGTGGAGATTGAAGTGCCTGCCCCAGGGCGTCTGGAGCTGGGGCTGGAGTCCTGGTCCTGGGTCAAACCACAAACTGATCTCCCACACACCTGCCTGCAAAGCTGAGATGGCAGGAGAAGGGAGTTTGTTGGAGCTGATGAATGAGAGATAGAGAGAAAATTCTTTAGCAATGGTAACATGAGAAAGATAAGGCAATAGCTTGGGGGACTTTTTAGATGTTTTGCACATGGGTCAGAGGGCAGAGAGGATTGTCTTTGTGGGCCTTCCAGACACGTCACCGCCTGGGTTGGGAGGGACACAGGGAGAGCCCAGGGAGAAGTCAACCCAGTTCTGAGCCTGCAGGGGCCCAGGGGAAGGAGGGAGCCCAGTCTCAGCTCTGCGGCTACCCGGCAGGGCCCTCACCTCTCCCAGAAATGGGGGTGCACAACTGGCATCAGAGCCCCTCAAAATCCTCATCCAAGAAATACTGGGAGCTGGACTTGGGGATCCCTCGGGTTCGCTCCCAGGAGAGGTCCCCTGAGTGTCTGATGTTTCTCCTTGGTCTTAACCACTACTTTCTCGAGAGAATCACTGGCCAGTGGAACCTTCAGGAATGATGGAAATGTTCCACGTCTGTGCCGTCCACAACGGCAGCCACTGGATACATGACACGCAGCCGGTGGGGCTAAGAAAATGAACTTTTCATCTTAATGAATTTAAATTTAAATAACCACATGTGGCCAGAAACTATCGTATCAGACACCACAGCTCCAACAGAACCTTGAAGCTTGCGTAAATGAGTAGTCCTCTCTCCTCCCAGCCACCAAGGAAATCTGTGAGCCTTCTAGAAGTTTCCAGAAGGTTCATCAGAGACAGCTTTAGCCTTCCCTCTCCCCAGCAATCTAGGGAACCCACAAGGAAAAGCCATTATGCAGCTATAAGACGGCTCCTAACCACTCACAGGGCCCCAGTACAGAATTTTCTCAGTCCCCGTTTGATTTGTGCCCGACCCAAGAGAGTCCCTGATAAGGGTTTGTCCCTGATAAGGGCTTGTCCCTGTGGGTCCTCGTCGTCCTCCCAGGGTTGGTGTCCCCCCCTTCCTTCCCAGAGCTCATGCTCAGCCGTCAGCAGATGACCACCCTGCATTCAACCCCTTGCGCCCTCTAAAGCACAGATGTCCTCTCTGTTTCTCTGCTCCCACTAAAGGCAAAGCTTACAGATGTTACATCCCTGACCTTGAGTCGACAAGGGCACATCACGTTATCTAATGGGAAGTCCAGAGGGTACCCATACTCATTCCAGCCTAGCTAAGACTCAAGAGCCAGGAACAGGGTAAAAGATCAATATTCTGGCTTTTAGCCCATAACAATGGGGTGCTCCAGTGTCCCCAGGAGGTTGGGATTATTTCTACTGGGGGACAGTAGATAGGCTCCAGCCTCTCCTGGACCCTCCATCTTAGAGCCAGTACTAACTCTTTCCACTCAAGCCTGGGCGTGTGGGCGTGTCTCACGGAGGCCAGACCATTAAAGACAAAGAAAATGCCGCTGACATACCCCCGGAACATTCTCTTCCCAGGCGTGATGGACCATTACTTGGTCATACACCAACTACGCTGTAATGGGGTCCTCGAGGGCATCCGGATTTGCAGGAAAGGATTCCCCAGCCGCATCCTCTATGCTGACTTCAAACAGAGGTAGATTGCCTGGCTTTCCATCTCTCTCCTTTTTTTTTTTTTTTTTTTAAGATTTTATTCATTTGGGGGCACCTGAGTGGTTCAGTCGGTGAAGTGTCTGCCTTTGGCTCAGGTCATGGTCCCGGGTCCTGGGATCGAGCGCCACATCAGGATCCTTGCTCAGTGGGGAGCCTGGTTCTCCCTCTCCCTCTGCCTGTGCTCTGTCTACTTGTGCTCTCTTTCTCTGTCTCTCAAATGAATAGAGAGAGGGAGAGAGAACATGAGCAGGGGGAGCAGCAGAGGGAGAGGGAGAAGCAGACTCCCCAGCTGAGCAGGGAGCCTGGTGCAGGGTTCCATCCAGGACCCTGGGACCATGACCTGAGCCTAAGGCAGACACTTCACCAACCCAGCCACCCAGGCACCCCACATCTCCTTCGGAGGGCACCTTGTGCGTTCCCCAGAGGAGCTCCTTGGGCTGGGTGTTTGGTGAGCTCACAGCTTCCCAGGGCTTCCGTGAGCCTTGTCTTTAGCTGGGGGGATGATCTATGCCCAAAGTGAGTGCCGGGCCAGCCCGAAGGGGTCCCAGAATCAGAGCCCCAGCCCTCCAGCTTGACTGTGCCCCTAGAGCAGTTTCTAACCTGCACCGTTGACGTTCCGGGCTAGATAATCCTGTCTTGCAGGGGCTCGCATGTGTGTTGTAGGATTTTAACAGCATTCCTGGTCTCTATCTACAGTGTTGGGAGCAAACCACACCCCACCCACACTGGGACAATAAAAAATGTCTCCCGATATTGCCAGATGTCCCCTGGAGAGGGAGGACATGGGGGGGATGGTTTAAATTGTCCCCAGTTGAGTTCCGCTGCTCCAGACCAGCTCTCTCCTCCCAGCTGCCATCTAGGCTCACAATTCCAGGCCCTGTCTGGAGTAGAGGAAGGGAGAGGACACTCGAGAGGTAGGAGGACCACAGGCCTGCAAGTCACAGATGATTTCAAGGTTCTTTTACATCAGATAAGAACTATTTCCCCTGAAAGCAAAATTCCAGCTGTGTACCCCCTCTCCCAGACGAGCTGTACAATATTCCATTTCTTCCTAAGGCTGGAGTGGGAGAAGTTTCTAGAAGTCCTGATCTTAGGTATGGGGTGGGCCTTGTCTCAGGTATGGGGCCGTTCTTGGGGATTGAATCCATTCAGGAAATTCTGTCCCTTGATGGAAACCACCTCCCAACCTAGCCCAGCCAGGCCAATGAGGGGGGGCTAAGTAGATGCTAGGCCTGACCCAGCTTCCAAAGCCAGATTGAAGGGAAGGGAAGGTGTCTCCTCTGCTTCCTGTGTGCTCGGCCAAGTGCTGGCAGACTCTTGTCACCTAAACCATGGTGGCTTTCCAGGATCCGTGTTCCCTCAGGGGAGGGCATGGCTTTTCTGGCCTGGGTCATCACAGAATGCGCTGGGCCCTGGCAGGGGTGAGGCCCCTGGGCAGAGAGGAGCAGAGTGAGGCATTCAGGAAACTGCATGGAGGGAGCACCCTCCCAGCTCTGTGCGGCCAGAGGCCCTTCTCCCTCGAATCCCCCTCCCATGCCCAGCTGCCGGCAGGTGTCCAACCAACCGAGTTCCACCCCCCAGGTACCGGATCCTCAACGCCAGCGCCATCCCCGAAGGGCAGTTTATTGACAGCAAAAATGCTTCTGAGAAGCTTCTGAGCTCCATCGACGTGGACCGGGAGCAGTATCGATTTGGCCACACCAAGGTGAGAACACACAAAGCTGGGACATCCCTCCACCCATGTCACCCACAGCCCTGGGCTGATTGTCGGCTGGTGGGGGAAGAAAGGGCCCCTTTCCCCGTCTGGCCAACCTGATGACCCCGTTGTGCAGGAGCCCACGCAGAAGGAGCTGGGGTCTAGGGATCGGGAATTCTGTCTCCATGTTGGTTTCCAGGTGTCTAAAGGCTTCATTGGAAGCCAGGCTCCCCTCCCTCCCAGCCTGGAAGAATGCAATAGAAAGCTCTACGGTCCTAAGAGAGCAGAGCAAAGGCACTCTTACGTGGCACGATAGAGCCAAGGAGAGAGGAGAATGCAGCAAGGATTCCAGGAACAGTGAAAACTTGGAGGGAATGATTATTACAGAGATTTACTGAGCACGTGGGGATCCAGCCCTGTGACCCCCTCTTTATGCACCCTGCATTCAGTCCCCCCAATAACCCGAAGGTGGTAAGGCTAGTCCTGATCTCGTGCGGTTACAGGGAGGGCAGGGAAATAAAGGCTCCCGGAGGGCAAGAAACTTGCTAGAGGTCACATGGACAGTAAGGGACAAAGGCCAGCTTCAAATCCTGGCCTGGCTGCAGAGCTCTCCCTCCTGGAAAGAGCCAGACTGGGGCCTGTGGCCCCCAAGGGTGCCCTGCTTCCTTGGAATGTCCGTCCAGTGTGGGCCGTGGGTGAGGGGGCCTGGGGGTGGGACCAGTCTTCTCAGAGGGCAGACAGAGAGGAGGACAGAGAAGGCAGAACCGTCTGTGAATTTCTCCTAATCTGGGCACAGTTGAGCTCAGAGGGTACTTTCTAGACTCATCCTTGCCTCCTGTGTGTGAGGTCTGTCCGAATCGGTCTGTGTGGGTTGGAGGGACCTGGAGCGTCCTATGGAACAGGGCTCAGGAGACGTCACCGCGGGGCCCAGCGGACTGCCAGTCCCAAGCCACGGCTATGAAGGCTGAGGCCTGGGCTGGGCAGAGACAGGCTCCCGGGAGGGCCCCGGGTTGCACAGCGGCTGAGAACACAGCAGGGCTCATCTCTCCCCTGACGCAGGTGTTTTTCAAAGCCGGGCTTCTCGGCCTCCTGGAGGAGATGAGGGACGAGAAGCTGGCGACCCTGATGACACGTACACAGGCCATATGCCGGGGATACCTGATGCGGGTGGAGTTCAAGAAGATGATGGAGAGGAGGTGATGCGGAAGGACCCTTGCCCCGCCTTATCCCGCCCTCCCTACTTCACAGCTGCTGGTCGCTTCCTGGTTTTAGTCTCGGGACATCGATGTCCTTGCTCATTCATTTAACCAACACCTGCCAAGCGGCCCTTCCGTGCTGGGGACCCTGCATCGCGCTGGGGATACAGAAAGGAACCCTGCCCTCCAGGAGCTCAGGGGTGGGTTGGAAGCAGACCCCCGCGTGGCTGACTGTAACACGCATGACAAGTGCAAGGTCAGAGTCACATTCAGGGCCATGGGGGATGCTGAGAACAAGCCCTCTACCTGGCCAGGAATTGGGGCAGGCTGAAGGGGTCAGCAAGAAGAAAAAGCCTTCTGAAGGAAGCTTTGCTTGGCCTGAGAAAGGATGGCCCGGAGGCCACCGTGGTGGGAGCAAAGAGGGAGAGGCACCCAACACAGGTTTCCCTGCATCATGTTAATGAGGCCAGACCCGGGCATCGGCTGGGAAGCCATGGCAGGTACATACAGGGACCAGCAAGAGGATCGAGTTTGCAGAAGAAGACAAGGACCTGAACTAAGACAGAGTCCGGTGGGGGGGACCAGGGGATGGGTCCCAGGGACATTGAAGAGTCTTACTCCTTTGATAATTCACCAGCGGCACTGGTAGCTGGTTATGTGCGGGAATTTCAGGGACAGGGGAACTTGGGGGGAGGTCCATTCTCCCCAATTCCCTGATACCCTCTATAGCTCCAACCCTGGGGTTGCCACGTGGGCCACACCGTGCATTCGTCAAGAACACCTCGCGGGCTTCTAACTGGGTGAAGTGAATGGAAGCCAGCACAGAAATGGGGGAGAGGAGAGCCCTTGGCAGGGGCCGGTTTATGGGAAAGGGAAGCAAGTTTTCAGGCGCACGAGAGCTCTGGAGGATACAGAGTAGGAGGTAAGACAGGGGTCACTGGGACATAGGCAACAGTCGAAATCAGGAAAGTAGGCAAATTCTAGGAGAGCACGTGTTGGGGAGACGGTCTTGGGTCTCCCACAGATAAGCAGGAAGAGGGGAGCCCACACGGCAGAGTACAAGGAGGCAGGAATCATGGCATCAAAGGCCATGAGGTCTTTCAAAAAGGTGAGAGTCAGCCGTTCAACTGTGGGAGACAAGGGTGCCTGGGTGGCTCAGCTGGGCATCTGCCTTGGGCTCAGGTCATGATCCCAGGGTCCTGGGATGGAGTCCCACATTGGCTCCCTGCTCAGCGGGGAGCCTGCTTCTCCCTCTCCCTCTGCTGCTCCCCCTGCTTGTGCTCTCTCTCTCTGTGTCAAATAAATAGATAAAATCTTTTTTAAAAAAAATGTGGGAGACAGACTCGGTAGAGTAGAGATGAAGATGCTGGTGGCATTGGTCATCAGGACCTTAGGCACTGTATCTCCAGAAGGTGGTAGGGGCAGAAGTCTGGAAGTCTGGGGCGGGAGAGGGGAAGGCCCACAAATGGCCCCGTGGCCTCCCTCACCTCCCAACCTCTGTGCATGCCGTTGCCTCTGTCCTTCTCTGCAGAGCACACCCCAGGGCCCACAGGAGCCGCACAGCTCGGCTGCCCCTGCTTCCCACCTAGCGGGGAAGAGGGAAGCGCCTGGGTCTCCCGGGGCGGGTGCGGGCGGACACGACTCCTTGCTGTGGTTCATTAACGCAGTCGGACGGGGCGTACAGGGACTCCATCTTCTGCATCCAGTACAACATCCGCGCCTTCATGAACGTCAAGCACTGGCCCTGGATGAACCTTTTCTTCAAGATCAAGCCGCTCCTCAAGAGCGCGGAGGCTGAGCGAGAGATGGCCACCATGAAGGAAGACTTCGAGAGGACCAAGGAAGAGCTGGCCAGATCCGAGGCTCGCCGGAAGGAGCTGGAGGAGAAGATGGTGTCCCTGCTGCAGGAAAAGAATGACCTCCAGCTGCAGGTCCAGTCTGTAAGTACCTTCCCGGTGAGGATAGAAAGGAGGGGCCTCAAGGGAGGCCCCAGCAGGTGCGTCTATTCAAGGGACAGTGGTGCCACCTAGTGGGCGAACGCAGTATTGCAGCGCCACCACGCCGGTCGGAGGAGGGAGGGGGCGGGGCTTAGCGGCCGCAGAGGTGCTGCGAAGCGTGTCTGGAAAGGGAATTTCTCTCACCCTCGTTTCTGTCTGGCCTCCACAGCGGAGTTAGACCTATTTTGCTGTGGGTATGAGGGGACTGTGTCTGTCCTCATAATTAAAACCTATCAGGAATGCACCAGATCTTTAAAAAAAAAAAAGTCATGTAAACAAATATTAAAGTAAGCACTAAAGCAATTCAAAGGAGGAATAATTTTATATATATATGAGTTTTGGTAACATGATTATACTAAAAAATGCTTTGAAGTTATGCATTTGTTAATCAAGGAAATAGGGGAAACCACTTACAGCCTGTAACGCTCTGGCAGCATAATTGTATCAATTCACAATTTAAGGCGTTTATCATTTACCCTTTTTAATAAGCTCCCAAATGCCTTGCGTACAAAGCATTTTCTCCTCCCCTTTTTACTTTCCCAATCAGTACAGTGTGGTCGTTGGGAGCACTTTCCCAAGCCAAGTGGGCAAGAGGATAAGTTTTGGAATTAGATAGCTGAGTTTATAACCCAGACCCTCCACTTGATAGCTGTGTGGCCTCAGGCAAGTTACTTAGCCTCTCTGTGCCTTGTTTTTCTCATCTGTAAAATGGGCACAGTAACAGCACACACATCATGGGGTTGTCGGGAGGATCGGATAAGTCCGTGTATGTGAAATGCCAAGCACATAGTATGTGGTCAATTAACACTGATGCTTATTCTTAGGCATAACCTTGAAATGTGGGTCTAGTTTTTACAACACTCTTGTACAAGAAGATACAGTCCGATCAGGTTTAAGAATAGAATTAGCTAATCTCGGCCTGTCCGAGAAACCCATCACAGAGCCTTCTGGGACGTATATCAACTTAACCACTGAATTCCTATTTTGAATTTTCTGTTCTGTGGCTCGAGGAGGCAGGCTCATGGGGGAGAGACCGCCCTCTTCCATTGGAAGTTAAAAGGTAGTATTGGAAATACCAGTTAGCTTGTGGTGACTTCGAGTAGAGGAATCACTTTTCAATGGGTGGTAGAAGGAAGAGTGGGCACATTTGGGCAAATCGGCAGAAGCTTCGTGAACTGTATGGACTCCTTTGTTTGAAACTATTTCAGCTGAATTTCTATTAAGTGGATGCCCTTGGCGGCTAAAGAAAGGTATATGGATAATAGACAAGTGGTGTGTGTGCGTGTGTGTGCGCATGAGTGTGTGTGCACATGGGCGTGCATGTGCGTGTGTACAGGTGTGCCTCTGTGCACGTGAGTGTGCGCGCGTGTGCGCGTCTGTGCGCATCTGTGTGTGGGCGTGTTTGCACGTGAGTGTGTCTGTATGCCTGTGAATGTGCGTGTGTGCACATGCACAGGCACGTCTATACATGTGTGTATGCACATGCGTGTGTGCGTGCACGAGTATGTATGTGCACGTGCGTGTGTGCATATGCGTGGGTGCTGATTGCACGAGTGCGCGTGTCTGTGCATGCACGTGCGAGTGTGTGCGCGCGCGTGTGTGTGCACACGAGTGTGTGTGCGTGCGCGTGTGACCCATTCCTTGGCTCAGGTCCAGATAGTGGGCTTCTGGAGGGCAGAGCACTTCCCGTGTACAGTTGGCTGAGAGTCTGACCAAAACACAACCATCTGGTTCTTTCAGGAAACAGAAAACCTGATCGACGCGGAGGAGCGCTGTGAGGGGCTCATCAAAAGCAAGATCCAACTGGAAGCCAAAGTCAAGGAGCTGAACGAGAGACTGGAAGAGGAAGAAGAGGTCAACTCTGAACTGGTGGCAAAGAAGAGGACCCTGGAAGATAAATGCTTGTCTCTCAAAAGGGACATCGACGACCTGGAGCTGACCCTGACGAAAGTGGAAAAGGAGAAGCATGCCACCGAGAACAAGGTGGGCAAACCGGGGAGTCTCCTCGGCTTCCGGAACCATCCTTACTCCCTCGCAGGGAGGAGCAGACGTTGCCCGAAGTCAGAGGCAGGAGCGAGCGGACGGGCAGTGAGGTCCCACCGAGTTCCGTCCTTCTCTGCCTTGCTCTGTACCCTGCAGGCTCTTCTCAACCCTCCTCCTGCCTGGCTGGTTGGACCCCAAACTTCCAGCCCCCAACCCATCCCGCACAAAGCAAGAGATCTTCGACAAAGGTGGCGTCCTAGTAATCCCTGTTTGCTCATGGCTCAGGAAGAGCAAATCCAGGGGCCAGAAGGGTGACGAGGGAGGCAGGTGGCGAATGGGGCAGGAAGCTGGGTAACCCCACGCACTGGCCGGGATGGGGGCTAACAGGGACCCTCGTGTGTTACTGGCAGAGTATACACTGCTACAGCCTTCGGGAAAGCATTGGAAATACTTGGTCAAATTAAGGATCCTCACATTTTACAGAAATGCGTGAAAAACACAGCACTTGATTCCCATAATAATGGTAGCCAATGAGACAGACCAAGGGATGGGGTTGACCTGGTGTGAGATGACCCGGATTTTCCACGAGCAGCCAGGAGTCCAGATTTTATGTGAAATCGCACTTTTTTTTTCCAATACCGATAACGTATTCAGAAGCTATAAACTTAAGAAAACATGTCTGCGGCCAGATTCACCCCACAGGGCAGGAGTTTAACAGCCTCTGATCTGGAAGAGTGTTGCAGATAGAGCAAAGTTTAATTTAATACCTCAAGGCTTCACGTGTGGTGCCCCCGCCCCCCGCTTCCCGACGGCACAGGACTCCCCTTCTGGATGTTCTTGAATAGCACGTTGTATCTTTCCTTACTCTTCCTGCCTTATTCGGAACCCCAGTCCCCCAGCCTGGAATACACGTTCCCGTGGATCTATAATGATAGAGGGAGATCGACGGGCTGCCCTTCGGAAGCACCCCGTTTGCATCTATCAGTGTCCCCCTTGGAAGATACAACGCTCCCTCCGAGGGAACAACCCTAATGGGAGGATGCGAGGCTGTGTGGCAGGTCAGCGGGGAAGTGAAGAGCTGGGAGGCTGCCGGTTTCAGGGTATGTTGCAGCCAACACAGAGGTAGAGACGCACTGGCCAAAAAAGAAAGAAAAGGGAAAAGGACGGGGCGGGGGGGTGATCAATAGCTTCTGATTGAATTGTTGGAGCATTCGATTGGTGTTGATATTCTCCCAGGTAAAGAATCTTTCCGAAGAAATGACAGCACTCGAGGAAAGCATTTCCAAACTGACCAGAGAGAAGAAGTGTCTGCAGGAAGCCCATCAGCGGACACTGGATGATCTGCAGGTAGAAGAAGATAAAATCAACGGTCTCATGAAAATAAATGTCAAGCTGGAACAGCAAACAGATGATGTAAGGATATGTCACGACTGTGTTCTAGAGGCTGTTACCTGCAGAGACTGGGGTCCGGGGTGGGGGTCTAAGGTCTGATTCCCAAGCAGGTGAACTGAGTCCGGCCCTCAGTCCCCTCCACACGAGTCTGGGATGCTCCAGCCACTTAAATTCTGCAGCCTGTGTCTACCTTGTGAGACGGAGATACAACCAACCCTAACTGGGAGAGTTTCCACGGAAAGCTCAGCACGGGGGCGCCTGGGGGGCTCAGTCGGTGAAGCGTCTGCTTTTGGCTCAGGTCATGATCTCGGGGTCCTAGGATCGAGTCCCGCATCGGGCTCCCTGCTCAGCAGGGAGCCTGCTTCTCCCTCTCCCTCTGTCCTTCCCCCTCCCCGCCTCCTGCTCATTCTCTCTCTCTCGCAAATAAATATATTAAATATTAAAAAAAAGAAAGAAAAGACAAGCTCAGCACGTAGAGTGTTCAGTAAAACATTAGCTGCTACTATCCCCATCATCATATCGTCATCATCGTTATCAACATTCATTTGGAGGTCCTTGGGCTCCAAAAACTCCAATCCTGTTCTAACATTGTTAAAATTGAGTTATTTTTCTTTGGAGATTTTATTTTATTTATTTGACAGAGAGAGAGACAGCCAGTGAGAGAGGGAACACAAGCAGGGGGAGTGGGAGAGAAAGAAGCAGACTTCCCGCTGAGCAGGGAGCCTGATGCGGGGATCGATCCCAAGACCCTGGGATCGTGACCTGAGCTGAAGGCAGACACTTCACCGACTGAGCCACCCAGGCGCCCCTAAAGTTGAGTTATTTTAACATTGTTAAAAATGAGTCCTGTTTGTGGCCGTGACAATTATCATTTTTCCCCCATCGTGTTACTTTTTTTCTTTTTCTTTTTTTTTTTTTTGTTTCTGAGGTAGACTGCTGTGATTCATCAGTTGCGTATATGTTCTTGGTACAAGAGCCAGGCCTGACGTTTTCAGGCTTACTCACAACTGTGGCTAGAACTTGTCCAGACTGCATGTTTTCCTGAGGCCAGAGCAGGCGAGCTCCACCCCTACCTCCCTGTTCCCCACACCCACATGCACACACACACACACAGAGAATTGCCCTAATCTCCCCACAGATGCATGGTGTCAGCTGGGAGCACTGACAGTGTGCAATCTAGACCTTCCTGAGCTTGGCCGTAGCAGAGCCCGGCCACGGGCACCCCGCTTGCTCCTGTCTGCGCACGAGCATGCCCCTGTGGGCGCCATGATCCTACAGGGAAGGGACAGGCCAAGTAGGAATCAGCGCAAAGAGACACCAGAAGGCTTCTGAGAGATACAGCCCCCTGAGGTAGGCTTTGCTGCAGGAAGAGAGAGTGGGGACGCAGGGAGACTCTTGCTCCCTCCCGGGGCCACAGGCCAGCAGTCATGCCCCACGGGAGCTCAAGGAAGCCACCAGCACGGGTGCAGCCACACTGGCTCAAGGGGCCAGCTCCAACCTTTCTGTCCGTGTCTCCCCAGCTTGAGGGCTCCTTGGAGCAGGAGAAGAAACTGCGGGCAGACCTGGAGAGAGTAAAGAGGAAGCTGGAAGGGGACCTGAAAATGTCCCAGGAATCCATTATGGACCTGGAAAATGACAAGCTACAAGTGGAGGAGAAATTAAAGAAGTAGATATCTCATGTTTGACCTCTGTATTTGAGCCCAAATGCCAATGTAGCCCTCTACAAAGTTTGTATTTCCTGTTACTTTTTTAAAAAGTATGTATCTATGTATCTATTTGCAGGAAGGAGTTTGAAATCAGTCAGTTACAAACCAAAATTGACGATGAGCAAATGCACAGTTTACAATTACAAAAGAAGATCAAAGAACTGCAGGTAGAAGTTTCAAAACCTTCCTGACCCCGAAAACCCTCTGCAAGGGTCCCTCCTGCCCTTTTGCCTTTGTTTCTTTAGCTGCTCATTCTCTTCCTGTCCTCAGGGCTGGAGAAAATGTCCTGTCCTTCTCTTTATTTTTTTCTGAAATTAACACTTTAACTTTGTCAGTAGCACATACATAGATTTCCTTGAGAATATTACAGTGTTATCAATAAGGCTAAATGTGATTGATAAGGGTTCTTTGACCACCACCCCTAACCCTCCCTTCTCAGAAGTCACTCCCACTTTCAGGGGGATTGGGTATCCTACTGGATCTCTTGCTGTGGGTTTATGTATGCATTTAAGACCCAAAGGGGCTCCTGGCTGGCTCCATCGGTGCAGGGTGCAACAGGGTTGTGAGTTCGAGCCCCATGTTGGGTATAGAGATTACTTAAAAATGAAATTAAAAAAAAAAAAGGACCCAAAGAAACGATCTATGAGAGATATATAAATAATACACACATACATATGTATATGCACGTATATATTAAAATATAAAGGAACAAGGACATAAAAATATGCAAGCATATATTCTATATCTTTACATGTATATTTATGCATGTAAATATGTTCATTAAATATATGTATATTTTATAGTCTATCTATTTTATATTTTTTAGCTTAAATATGATATTACAGAGACTATGGTTCTGCAACTTGCTCCTTTCAGGTAGCAATGTGTCCTCCAGAGACCCGTGGTAGACATGGGTTGAGTCTAACTGCCCCTTGAACTTCTGGAACATGGTTCCATCATGGTGGATTTGACCATTTCCCCGCTAATGGACATTTAGATTGTTTCCAAGTTTATTCCTCACTAACTTAATGTTATCGTGTAGTCTTTTCTTTGTGGTGCCTACCCCCAGTCCCTCTCCACCCTGCCCCTCCCAAAGCGGGCTGCTCCCTCCCCCCAGCATTCCTGATGCAGTGACCCTTTCAGGCGCGCACAGAAGAGCTGGAGGAGGAAATCGAGGCAGAGCGGGCCTCCCGGGCCAAAGCAGAGAAGCAGCGCTCTGACCTCTCCCGGGAACTGGAGGAGATCAGTGAGCGCCTGGAAGAAGCCAGTGGGGCCACTTCTGCCCAGATCGAGATGAACAAGAAGCGTGAGGCCGAGTTCCAGAAGCTTCGCCGGGACCTGGAGGAGGCCACCCTCCAGCACGAAGCCACCACAGCCGCTCTTCGCAAGAAGCACGCAGACAGCGTGGCCGAGCTCGGGGAGCAGATCGACAACCTGCAGAGGGTCAAGCAGAAGCTGGAGAAGGAGAAGAGTGAGATGAAGATGGAGATAGATGACATGGCCAGTAATATGGAGACTGTCTCCAAGTCAAAGGTACCTGACCCCCTGCTCTTAGCAAACAAGAGGCAGCCACATCCACCTGCTCAGGGAGCAGATGTAATTCGATGCCCGAAACTCACTGTCTGTTCTAAACTGCAAGGCTCTCCCGCCTTCTGCCTACTCCCAATCCCCCCAAATCCATTCCTGTCATTGAAGCTTGACCCAATGACCTACTATGACTCAAGATTTCATCATCCTTCCAGAGTTTCAGAAAGCTTTCAGAATCTTCCAATCCATCTGCCATTTTCTAGAACTAAACCTATGGATGGATTGCACCAAAGAGCCTTGCTGGGTATGGTCGTCTACCTGCCGCCTCCTTAGCCCACAGTATCAATCCCTGGGAGGCATAACCAATGTGAAGTTATGCATGAGAACCGGGGTAGGTCCAAGTTTTGTTACACTCGAAGCATGTAAAATTCAGGAGGGGAGGAACTCTTTAAGAAAATGTACACGAAATTATAAATACAAAGTTAGGGACGAAAGTAAATATTCATTTAGAGTGAGAAAAAGAAGTCACGAATTACTGACACCCTGGAGACTCAGACCATTTGCCAGAAATGCCTCCCTAGAAATACATTCTGCTTGCGTGTAGCTTTCTTCACCCGGAAACTTCTAAGCTACCTGCATGATTTAGGGCCCATGCAAGTGTAGGTCCTGAAGCTCAAACTTCACCAGCTTCCTGGTAAACCCACCCCTGTGTATGACTTCAAGGCAAAGGCTTCCTCAGAGCGTGACGATGTGCTCCTAGATTCACGGGGCCTCTTGTTGCCCTTGTGTAGGATCTGGGCACCCACACCCTGGGCTTCCTCTTGATCTCTTCCTCAATTCCTGTCTGCAACTCCTTTTTCTCTCTTGCGGGCTTCCCCATCTTTCTGCCCTTCTTGGCCTTTTCCTCCCTCTAAGGAGTTATGTCTGTATGTATTCTCTGTCTGTGTCTCTGTCTACACCCCCATCCCTGCCCGTTGCAGGCAGGCCAGATTGCAGGGTTGTCTGGGTTAGAAGAGAGGACAGCACATCCCACATGCAGCACTTCCTTGCTACCTTCCTTCCTCCATCAATGCTTCATGCTCTCTGTTCGCAATTTTAGAATCCAGTGGAAGAAGTACTTTATATTGCTTTATATTTTTGAAGTTGTTGTATCCTTTGATTTTTCTCCTTGTGAGTTGCTCTTTTTCAACTACCCTGGATAAAATCATTTTATGTTCATATGTCATTTTCTCAAAGATATCCTAAGCCCCTTGAGAACTTCCTTTGACTCTTAATATCCCTGCCTCTTCTGCCCCCATCTTATACTTCCCAGTCTGAGGAAAACTATATGCTCAACATATTTATTTTATGTTATATGAGGTAGGAGAAGGAAGTCTACAATATACTCAAGGTTTTTAAACAAACTCCACAAAAATATGGGCCAACTGAGGAGTGAATCCCTCAGTGCCACTTCCAGCATCAGGAATCTTTTGTATATAGTGCTTGCAAACAAACAAATTAGAAGGTAGTATTATTCATACGGCAACAGAATTACTTATATTACAAGAGGATTCCGGGGTTCCTTTGAGTAGCATTTTCTCAAAGGTTTTTTCACAAACCAGTTAATACTTACCTACCTAAGATAAGTAGATAGTTGAAAGCTATTGCTCCAACCTATTGGTGACTAAACAGTCATCACAGATAAAACTAAAGCAAATCCGAAGTGATTATAATTTTTTAACTGACATGTATGTGTTCTGCATTTTTATTTTCATTTTACCTGACAAGAAGCTAACCTATCCAACTTCCCAGTTCAGTACTGGACACCAGAAACCCGCTTTTTTCTATTCATGTTGGCTTTTTTTTTTTTTTTAAAGAGTAATGTGGAAAGAATGTGCCGGACAGTGGAAGACCAATTTAATGAGATCAAAGCCAAGGATGACCAGCAGACACAGTTAATCCATGATCTGAACATGCAGACGGCAAGACTGCAGACCCACAATGGTAAGGAGGGGCTGGGTTCCAGAAGCTACAGGCCATGGGTCGGCAACGGTCAGCAACACACATGCATCTCTTTGGTAGGGGAGCTGAGCCACCAACTGGAAGAGAAGGAGTGTCTGATTTCGCAACTAACCAAAGGCAAGCAGGCCCTCACCCAGCAGCTGGAGGAGCTTAAGAGGCAACTGGAAGAAGAAACCAAGGTAAGAATGCCTCTTTCTGAAAAGTCAGAGTCAGACCCTGAGAAGCCCCGAAAGCTGGTTGGAGGCAGGCCTGCAGCATGAAGTCCAATGCTTCTCCTCTCTGCTGTGTGGGAGGGTAGGAACCTGTTCTTTGAGGTCACAGGGCTTTGGCATTGGATCTCCTTCCTCAGAGCCAGGATGCTCCATCCTCTGGGCTCCTCTGTCCCTCACAGGGTGGTCTGATAAACACCCATCACCAGCCAGGGCCTCCTCTTCCCACCACTGCACCAGCTTGACCCTCTCTGTGTATTCTTTCACTCTGCTCAGCCATTCGTCTGTATGCCCTGTATTCGTCTGAGATGCCCTCCTCTTTCTTTCTCCTCACTCACGCGTCACCTGCTACAATACCCGATTTTAAGTTCTCCTCTTCCAGAAAGACTGCATGGCTTTAGGGAGAGACACACTTGGGACATATGCATAAGCACGGACCTCATCATCATATTCTTGACTTCCATATCTAGATATTTCTGCTCATTGTGCCTATCTCCCCTTTGATCTGCAAACTTCCAGGCAAGAATAATTTTTCCCTGGTGGTAAACAGTAGGTACAGTGCACAGTAGAACAATGCACACAGCAGGTGCCCAATAAATGCATTCAGTGCGTGTTCAAGCATTGCAATAGAAATCCAGGAGTCCTCCAAAACCGCGTTCTGTGATTTCGAGGTTGCCGTGCGCCAGCTAAGACTTACAAGGCAACCTTCTGGAATTTTCCTGAGCTCCACTTACTTCTTCTAAAAACAAAACCAAGCAGTTTATTCGTCTCCCTTCTTTCCACTCTATGGTAAGGGTCTTCGGTGGACTGGGGTGGGGGTTGTGGTAAGAACCAGGGCCGGAACAAGCAGTGAGGAGATCCATTACAGGAACCAGGCTGTCGTCCGGTGGGCATACAGTAACAGCTGAGTTCTCTTTTTTGCGCCAAGTTTTGCTATCTGTGTTTTCAAAAAAACAGAAATGCACATGTGACTGCTGGGTCAACAAAACTCTTTCTTTGATGGTGGGCTCAGAAAGTGTTTTGTGGGGCACCTGGCTGGCTCGGTCGGTAGACTGCAAAACTCTTGATCTCAGGGTTGTGAGTTCAAGCCCCATGTTGGATGTAGAGACTAGTTAAAATCTTAAAAAAGAGAGAGAGAGAATTTTGTGACCATCAAGATGAGAGCTAAATTGTCCTGAGCAGGCGGGAGTGAGCGAGGGAGGCCTCTGGGCATGTCCTCCCCTGCCCAGGAAGAAGAACCAGAGCCGTAGAAACAGAACAGCTCACATCAGAGTTCCCCGGGGTGGGGACACAGCCCCTGGTGACACCAAAGAATGATTTTGAGTTTTTTCACGGCGACATCTTTCCATAGTGTTGCATCAAGTAGCAAGAAATTGATCCCCTTTCTTTTTTTTTTTTTTAAGATTATTTATTTATTCGACAGAGATAGAGACAGCCAGCGAGAGAGGGAACACAGCAGGGGGAGTGGGAGAGGAAGAAGCAGGCTCATAGCGGAGGAGCCCGATGTGGGGCTCGATCCCATAACGCCGGGATCACGCCCTGAGCCGAAGGCAGACGCTTAACCGCTGTGCCACCCAGGCGCCCCGAAATTGATCCCCTTTCTAATTCTGTTTCGATTCTTCTGCTTACATAAGGAAAAGAGCTCAGTTTGGGTACCAACTCTCTAGCATGCGCTCGTTTTCCTTAATCAGGCATACAGAGTGGGCTTTAGGCATGGAGACACACGGCAAGTACCTGGCGGAAAGGTGACCAGTAACACTGCTTTACCCCTATTGCATTTCTTGTTACGGCTTCCTTCTGTGTGTGGCAAATGTTAGTGCTTTTCTATTTAATGTAGTTGAATAGTTTACTTTTATTTAAAATAAGGGAGTCAACTTGACAAAAACTAAATAAAACGGGACATATGCAGATATGGCAAAGTTTGCAAAGGCAGCTGGGAAACAGCTCACGTTGGGAGATGCTGGTTTAGAGGAAAAGACCTTGGCTTGGAAACTGGCTAAGTGTCTTTGCAATCTGTCACCACCACCGTCCTCCCGCAGGCCAAGAACGCCCTGGCCCACGCCCTGCAGTCCTCCCGCCACGACTGTGACCTGTTGCGGGAACAGTATGAAGAGGAGCAGGCGGCAAAGGCCGAGCTGCAAAGGTCAATGTCCAAGGCCAACAGCGAGGTGGCCCAGTGGAGGACCAAATACGAGACGGACGCCATCCAGCGCACGGAGGAGCTGGAGGAGGCCAAGTACGGGCTCCCCGGCGACAGCAGGAGAGGTGACCCCAAGACATGAGTGAAGGGACAGAGAATTTTTCCTGCCTTGAGACACTGTCCCTTCCTCCCCAGGACTTGGAGGTTTTGTTAGGGCGTCCCTGTCCTTCCCCTGGGGCTGTCTATTCCGTCTGGGTCCCTTGGTGGCTTCCTGGTGACCTGCTTTGCCGCCAAGCACTTTACGGTTCTTCACGTTCTACTTACACCCTGTCCACGCATCCCATTCTATGTCTTGTTCTTACCCAGTTCCAGCCCCGAATAGACTGTTCATTCTCGTCTGATCTGACGGTTAGCTCTGAAATAGTCCACCTTTGCCAAGAAAAAAATTTTTTTGTTGTCTTAGGAAAAAACTGGCCCAGAGGCTCCAGGAAGCAGAGGAAAACACCGAGGCAGTGAGCTCCAAGTGTGCCTCCCTGGAGAAAACCAAGCAGAGGCTCCAGGGGGAAGTGGATGACCTGATGTTGGACTTGGAACGCACCAACACAGCCCGCGCCATCCTGGACAGGAAGCAGAGGGACCTTGATAAGGTCTGCCCCCAAAGAGTCACGGCCTCTTATGCTGGATGTGCGAGAGGCACGCACATCTGGGAGGTCCGCCGAGCAACAAGTCATAGTGTCAGCCGTTGGGTTTTGCAACGTCTCTTTGCTTTTGTGACAGTCCCTGCAAAGTGAATTTTTAGTTCAAGCTAATCCAGATTACTCTGAGATCCAAATACCTTTAAGAATACAGCAGATGGGGGCGCCTGGGTGGCACAGCGGTTAAGCGCCTGCCTTCGGCTCAGGGCGTGATCCTGGCGTTCTGGGATCGAGCCCCACATCAGGTTCCTCCGCTGTGAGCCTGCTTCTTCCTCTCCCACTCCCCCTGCTTGTGTTCCCTCTCTCGCTGGCTGTCTCTATCTCTGTCGAATAAATAAATAAATAAATCTTTAAAAAAAAAAAAAAAGAATACAGCAGATGGCCCGTAGGAACATCAGAGTCTGGAGCCCGTGATCTAGAACAGGGCCCACCCTGTTTCTTGGGTCCCCAGGATGCAAGGGTAAAAGCTTGGCATTGCTGACAGACAGCCTTTGTTTTCGTGGGCTCTCCCAGGTGCCCTGGTCCTACCTGCTGTTCACATGTCCCTGTGTCATCTCCCAGGTCCTTGCGGAGTGGAAGCAAAAACTGGACGAGAGTCAGGCTGAGTTGGAAGCTTCTCAAAAAAGCTCCAGGTCGCTTAGCACTGAAATCTTCAAGATGCAGAACGCCTATGAGGAAGTGGTAGATCAGCTGGAGACCCTGAGGCGGGAGAATAAAAATCTGCAAGGTGAGCTCCCCTCCGCATCCCAGGTGAGCACCTGTACCCCACCCTCTTGCCTCCTGCTTCCCACTGCCCCCGCAGAACCCTCCCGTCGGCTCCGTTGACCCTGGAGCTCAGCCCTGCTAATGTCACAAACACAGTCATAGCCAAGTGTCGTCCTGGAGCACGAAGAAGTGCTCACCTCTTAAGAGAACAAGAGTGCCCGTGGATTGTGTCATGTCCTTGGGCATGCCACTAAATGCCTTAGGACCTCCGACTCCTGACGTGCAAAATCAGAGCAGATCCGATGCCCCCTAAAGCCCCTTCCAGCTCCGAAAGACTCTGATTCTGTATTCTGTACGTTGTCTCCAGAATTTTCTTCCCCGGCCCTCGCCTCGACTGTTTTATATACTTTGTGAGGTTTTAGTGTTCTTGCCACTCCTCTCTCTGCATCGTTCAGGTGAAGCCACACACCTGTGTTGTGCCAAGACCTCACCTGAAGGGCTCCACTGTTTTTTCTCCTACATAAACGTGATTGAATCCCCATCCCCAAGTTGCCAGGCAGAATGCCTCTGCTGTCAGCTGGAGCCCGATCAAACCAGCTAAATCGAGCCTGTCCTTTGCAGAAGAGATTTCCGACTTAACCGAGCAGATTGCAGAAACTGGCAAGAGCCTCCAGGAAGTGGAAAAAACCAAGAAGCAGGTGGAGCAGGAAAAGTCAGACCTCCAGATGGCCTTAGAAGAGGTGGAGGCAAGTGTCGGGGAAGGTCGGGAGGGTAGCACGCCGAAGGCAGGGCGACTGGACCAGACCTTTGGGGCTGCTTCCTGCCAGGAGGGGCGAGACTCCGTGGGGAAGAACCTCCAGCCGTCCCTGGAGAAACAGCTGTGCTGTGATTCATCTCCTGGGTGTCCTCTAGTCCATCACATTACCCCTTTTGCAAATAAATAAATGCATTCATGATGTCCTCGATGTCTTCCTTGGGAAGCAAGAAATCAATCACCAGCAATCCTGAGAGCTGGCTCAGAATTCCTCGGCTCGGGATGCCCGGTGGCTTCGTCAGTTAAGCGTCTGCCATCAGCTCAGGTCATGATCCTAAGGTCCTGGGATCGAGCCCCACATCGGGCTCCTTGCACAGTGGGGAGACTGCTTCTCTCCCTGCTTGTGCTCTCTCTGTCTCTGACAAATAAATAAAATCTTAAAAAAAAAAATAAAGAATTCCTCGGCTTTAACAGAGTCACACTCCAGATGGTCTTTGGCCACTGGGATTTCTGTAAAGTCAAAATAGGCCCAGTGTCCTGAATGTGGCCAGTGCGGGGCGGATGGTGGAGCTGTTTCTAGGGAAATTTGCATCATGAAGGATAAGGGGAGAGTGATTACCCTGTCCTTTCAGAGAATCGGGTGGCTCCTGAGTTATGGTCCCCCTTAAAAGAGCCACACCCTGTAAAGGTTTCACTAATACAAAAAGGTGCTCTGTCCCTCTCCAGACATAAAGTTGTTAAGAACAGATACAAAGTTTTAGTTAGTTTCAGGTTCATTACTAGGAGGGACATTTGCGGAGGGACATTGTTTGACCTCTACTCATCTGTAGAATGAGTAGAATAATGCTCGTTTTATCCCAACGGGGAGGAAAATGCCCGTTCAAGAAGGGCGGCTGGCCACGATCCCTCAATCCCTCCTCTGCTTTGATCAGGGTTCCCTGGAACACGAAGAGAGCAAGATCCTGCGTGTCCAACTGGAGCTGAGCCAGGTGAAATCCGAGCTTGACCGCAGGGTCACCGAGAAGGATGAAGAAATTGAGCAGCTGAAAAGAAATAGCCAGAGGGCTGCAGAGGCCATGCAGAGTGTGCTGGATGCCGAGATCCGGAGCCGGAACGATGCCCTGAGGCTGAAGAAGAAGCTAGAGGGAGACCTCAACGAGATGGAGATCCAGCTGGGCCATTCTAGCCGCCAGGTGGCAGAGACCCAGAAACACCTGCGCACGGTGCAGGGCCAGCTCAAGGTGAGCCCGCAGGCTCTGGGGAACCTGGCTGCCGCTCAGCCTGTCCGCGGCTCTGGCCTCACATCTGGCTTTCCCTGCAGGACTCCCAGCTGCACCTGGATGACGCCCTGAGGAGCAATGAGGACCTCAAGGAGCAGCTGGCCATCGTGGAGCGCAGGAATGGCCTCTTGCTGGAGGAGCTGGAGGAGATGAAGGTGGCCTTGGAGCAGACGGAGCGGACCCGCAGGCTGTCGGAGCAGGAGCTGCTGGACGCCAGCGACCGCGTGCAGCTCCTGCACTCCCAGGTGCGTCCCTCCTCCCTCCACGCGGGGCCCACCCTGGTGGGGGGAAGGCAGTACCCACACTCGCGCAGTGGAAGGGAGCACCTGCCCTTCCTCCCAGACTAGCAGTCAAGACCAAGTTGCATTAAGCTTAGTCCTTGTGGGGGGCGCTTGGTAGAGCGCACGACTCCTGATCTCCGGGTTGGTAGTTCAAGCCTCACTTTGGGGGTAGAGATGACTTAAAAATAAAATCTTAAAAAAAAAGAAGAAGAAGAAGAAGAAAGCAAAGAGGCTTAGTTCTTGGAATAACTATGCTCCAGATGGACAGATTTCTGAGCTTTCTTTAATCTGGAGATAAAAGGTCATGCACGTTGTGGGAAAATCCGAGAAAGGAAGGATGAATTATTGCATCAAGGGGCTGGAGAAGGCTTCACGGAGGAAGCAACGTCTAAGCCACAATCTTACAAATTTAGAATTGTCTTTCAAAATAATTATTTTTATCACCTTTATGAAAGTTTTTGTCTTTTAAGGAGATAGAAATTTATTGAATATATGGCAAGGGAGCAGTGAGCAGGACAGCAGAGGAGAGGCTGTCTGCCACCTTTATAAAAGTTTTATAAAAAAATTCTTTGTTACAAAATATAGAGCGTACAAGCAAACAAATAGAAGAAAAATACCAACCACAGTGTTACCATCTTGAGATCTTTCATTCCAAGCTCTTGTCGATGTCTGCAATTATTATACTTTTGTAGAACTGTGATCAATGTTTTTGCAACTTCTTATTTTCATTTAACGTGTCATGAACGTATTTCCACACTTTTAAATAATCTTCTATGACTATTTTTTTTTAAAGATTTATTTATTTGAGAGAGAGAGAGAACGTGCATGGGGTAAGGGGCTGAAGGAGAAATCTTCAAGCAGATTCTCTGCCAAGCGTGGACCCCCATGCAGGGCTCACCCTCACGACCCTGAGATGATGACCTGAGCCGAAAGCAAGAATCAGTCACTTAACCAACTGAGTCACCCAGGCACCCCCCATGACTATTTTTAATGGCGGAAAAGTGATGTGTTACAGTAGGGTGAAAAGGCACTTTTATTTAATCAATTCTCCATGGCTGGATGTTTTTAATTATTTCCCAATAAAATTTTTACCATTAGAAAGACTTCTATGATGAACTTACTTATAATTAAGTTTTCTCATTTTCTCATTATTATTTCCTTAACATTCCTGGAAGTAAATAGATTGCTGGAAGCAGAATTTCATGGTCTAACAATAAAGACATTTGCAATGTCTTGTAACCCAGCCTTCACAAAGTGGTCTCCATTTTTATTCTCATTAGGAAAATACGTAAGAGCTCTTGCCTCAAAATTCTCAAAGACCCTAGTTATATGTCTTTTAATCCTCACCAACTTTATGGTTGGGAAACATCTCACCTTTATAATTTTGATTTTCTTGGGGCACCTGCCTCAGTGGGTAGAATATCCAACTCTTGATCTCAGGGTCATGAGTTCGAGTCCCACGTTGGGCATGGAGCCTACTTAAAAAAAATAAAAGACGGGCGCCTGGGTGGCACAGCAGTTAAGCGTCTGCCTTCGGCTCAGGGCGTGATCCCGGCGTTATGGGATAGAGCCCCACATCAGGCTCCTCCGCTATGAGCCTGCTTCTTCCTCTCCCACTCCCCCTGCTTGTGTTCCCTCTCTCTCTGGCTGTCTCTATCTCTGTCGAATAAATAAATAAAATCTTAAAAGAAAAAAAATGAAATAAAATAAAATGAAGTTTTGATTACTAATGAGTCATTATTTCTTCTGGTGTATTCTGCCTGTCTTTACTTTGTGCCCTGTTTTCTTACGTGTATGATTTTTCTTTTTCATATGTTAAGGAAGAGAATGTTTTTTTCAGCAACATGCATCATGAGTGTTTTCCACTTTGTCATGTCTATAATTCTATTTATGGTGTGTTTGGATCATTAGAACTATTTCTCATTTTATATACTTACATCTTCCCATCCTTTGCTACCCACCCGACCTTCTACTGGATAATCTCTTCTTCCTCAAATATGTGAAAGTCTGCCTTTATCAGTTACTCACTTATTTATGTGCAGTTCTTGGGTCTGTTTCAAGACCTCCTGTTTAGTCAGGAAAGAAACAGTGTCTAGCAAACCCCCACCCCGGGGTGAAAAGTAAGAAATATGATTGTGATTGATTTCCTTCCCCATGCAACTTTCTCCCCCTCGATTGTTCCAGGCGTCCAAAGCTAACCTACACCTCTGGCATTTGATTTTTCTATAGAACACGAGCCTGATAAATACCAAGAAGAAATTGGAAGCGGACATAGCCCAGTGCCAGGCAGATGTGGAGAACTCCATCCAGGAGTCCAGAAACGCGGAGGAGAAGGCCAAGAAGGCCATCACGGATGTGAGCTCTGTTCCTTCTTTTCAGAGCCGGTGTTTGGGGATAGGGAAGGGGCTTCCAGGCGGGGACAAGGCAAGTAGGCTTTGTCTCTTGCTGACCTGTAGTCAGTCATGCTGGCTTCCTAGAGAGAGGGAGTTAGACGAAGCCTCAGCCAAAACCAACCAACCGGGGAGGAGACGCATCACCAAGCATGGCGGAATGAGGGAGGCAGGATTAGCACTCAAAGCACTGACCTTGACAGCATCCTCTCCATACTCCTGGTCAGGATGCCAGGTGACCCACTCATACTTTCTATGAACTTCACCAGGCGGCCATGATGGCCGAGGAGCTGAAGAAGGAGCAGGACACCAGCGCCCACCTGGAGCGCATGAAGAAGAACATGGAGCAGACGGTGAAGGACCTGCAGCACCGTCTGGACGAGGCTGAGCAGCTGGCCCTGAAGGGCGGCAAGAAGCAGATCCAGAAACTGGAGAACCGGGTAGGGCATCTCGAGAAGATGCTGGCCCTCAGCGATATCCGGTTCAGCCATCCGGGGAGAGCCACAGCCCAGAAACTAGGTTGCAGGAAAGTGGGTGCGGATGGAGGGCAGGCAAGTTTAGTCTGAGGACTACTTGCAGAGCTGTCTGTGAGCCGATAGTCCCACCTAGTCCTCCTTCACTGGTTCACTGGTCCCTACACCCCAACACACACACACACCCCTGCCTTACAACACTCAGGCCCCAAGAGCTGCTAAGTGAAGACATCCTGCTTTTATAGGAATTCAGATCCGCATAAGTGAGGGGAAATGTACTTTGCATTCATAACATTACATAGTTGGTGTAAGTTACATTCTGGACCAGCCTCCGCTTTGGTGAACAATGGCCCATCCTACGTGTGAAGGCTAGAGTCTCTCTTCACCTCCCACCCCCGGCTCCCATTCGTCCCAGATTTCTCAGTCTCTCAATGCAGTCAGGCCGAGCAATGCTGGTAAGCTTCTCGCTGGCTTGCTCTGTCCTACAGGGCAGGTGACTGGCCTTCCTCCCGGCCAAAGCCCCAGGGAAATTCTAACCCCCATGCAGAGGCAGTCTTGCTTTTTCCTGTACCTGGGAGCTTACTCGTATTTGTTTTTGTTTCTTTGCTAATGGCTCCCTTTGAGCTTGGACCCCTTGCTTTTCCCTTTAGACCTAGCGTGGTTTTATTTATTTTGCAAATGGACTCCATTACCAGCTGATGTTCTGGAAAAGGGCTGTGAGGGGGAGCTTGTTAGAAGGATCTCGATTGTCCCCCGCCCCAGGGAGGAAATAGTGGAGTGGGAGGAGAAGGGGGTAAGGGGCAGGCGAAGAGAAGGAGGTGACCTCTCCCAGCAGGGAAGCGCCCCAAATGCACTCAGGCTTCAGGCCAGCCTCCAAGGATGTGGTCCCCAGCACGCGTACACCATGAATGGGAACGATTTTTGTTTTTATTTTTTTTGCCTAAAAATGACAAGGTTATAGGCATGTGAATAACAAAAGTCAACACCAGAGAGGCCCGAACTTCTTCCCCCCAAATTCTTTAAATGCTTACTTTTCATGCGTCCCAGCCCTCCTCTATGGCCGAAGTTTAGCCCATCCTCACAGATCCCTCCACTGAGGGGGGATTAGAGCCCACGCCTCCCTCCCTCCATGATTCTTTGTTTCCTGGGCCAGCCAGCCCCCCCCATCACATGGGAGGCACCTTGACTGGCCTCCAGACCCAGCTGCCCCCTTATCTTTAGTTCCACAAACTCATAGAGGCCGCAAGAGCATTGCCAGGAACACAGATGTTTCGAAGAACCTAGTGGTAAACAGTTTCCGAGGGCTCATGGGGGGGCGGGGGGCGGGGGTGGGGGCACGAGGAGCATTTTTGGAACAGCGCCCAGAGTTAGCCCGTTCCACTGGTAGATTCCAAGGTTGATTTGGTGAGTCCACAAGCCCAGAGCGGCCCGCGTCTGTGGCCGCTGGGATTCGCTGTGGCTGGCCATCACATTCCCGTCTTGGCTCTCTAGATCTAGACTGTGGCATCGGGGCCACAGTTAGTGACCTGTGTCCTCGGTGGCTGTCCTGTCCCCTCAAGACTTCAGGAAAGCCAGAAGCAGCTATGAAATGAACACCACCGGCAGAGCGCTCTATCATTTAAAACACACTTGCACACCCTTTGTCTAATTTGACCCCCACGTTTGAGGCAGGAGGAACAGGAATTACAGAAATTACAGTCTCCATCCTAAACACATAGAAACTCATTCTTGGGGCAGCCACTGGCGTGCTTTGAATCAGTCAGCTGCCCCCGGGGCTTGAACACACATTGACCGTTCCTGGCCCAGGCTCTGCCCATGACCCCCCTGTGGCCTCCCTTGACCAGGAATCAGGTACCCTGAAATGCTCACGCAGGCTTCACCTGCAGAGACGAGTCAGGGCTGAAGCTGAGGCCTCGCCAAGCTGCTGGCCCTGGAGGAAGAGGCATCCTCGGCCGAGCCCAGCCTGGTGGCCCCACTGCGGGCACCAAATGCTGCATCTAGTTCTCATTTGCACAGAACCACTGCACCAACAGTGGTGGCTCTGTGACTACAAAGTGGTTCCCGAGCCCTAGGAGGGAACACTTTTACAAACTATAATTAGGGGATCCCAAGTTCATCCTAAAATGATCCACCCACCCACGAGTCCGTGGGAGAAGCCTGGCTGCTCTGACCCGAACGCTGGGCTCTCTCCCCCAAAACCCAGGTGAGGGAGTTGGAAAGTGAGCTGGATGCTGAGCAGAAGAGGGGGGCCGAGGCTCTGAAGGGGGCCCACAAGTATGAACGCAAAGTCAAGGAGCTGACGTACCAGGTAGGTGTCTCCAAAGCCTCAGGGAGTGCTGGGTTGCTCCGACCCCAGCAGAAAGCACGGTGGTGGCACGGTGCTATGTTTGCAGGCCGAGGAGGACCGCAAGAACATCCTCAGGCTCCAGGACCTGGTGGACAAGCTGCAGGCCAAAGTGAAGGCTTACAAGAGGCAGGCTGAGGAAGCCGTGAGTAGGGGGACCCCCTCCCAGGAGCCCGTGCCTGCCCAAGGACCCCCAGCCCTCAGCAGGAATCTGTCCTATCACAGAGCCCGAGACAGGGGTTTTCATTTGCAGGCTACAAACTCAGGGACGCCTTCCCTCCTCCCTCCCCTGGTCTGTGTTAAACAAGGCTGGCCACCCCCCAACTGCACCCCCTCAATGCCTTCTGCCTCATTTCATGTGTCCAGCCCCCCTTACTTTATCCCCCACCCCAGAACATTCTAGCCCACCCTGCTAGCCCTACCTCATCCTGATGCCCCAGCCAGCTCAGCTCACCCCACCAGCCCTCCCTGCCCTGTCAGCCTGAACTTAGACGTCCCCCCAACCCCATTCCTGGTTCACAGCATCCCATCTTGTCCTGTCCCTCATCCCCACGGCCTCCTCCTTCCCACCCTCCCTAATGGCCACCCTCCCATCCATCCTTCCTGACCTGCCCTTGGTCAAATAGACCTCAGGGATATTATTACTAGCAGAAAGCTGGGCTGGGGGGCTAAGGGGTAGGCAGGACTTTTTCTGTTACAGAAAAGGAGTAGTTTGGGAAACTCTAAGTTGAACAAAGTTGAACTGGTTGCTTTGGAGGATTTCTCAGATTTTGTAGGTGACGTGTAATACACTCTTCAAAGCGGACACTTTGAAGCCATTCTAGAATATAGCTTTGCCCCCCCCCCCGGCGCCGGCCCAAACCAGAGTGGAACTTGGAACCTTTTTATTGTATGCAGAGCAGCCCACAGGACTGGTATTCTGATGAACAAAATTGGGGGGACCCTGAATACATGACTGGGCAGATGGTTTCTCTCCTTGTCCTGTTTCCCTCCCTGCCAGGGGCTGGTGGCTCCCCCCGACCACAGGAAAGCAGATCTGAGCTGGTTAAATGGGGGAGTGGTGGGAGGGATCTGTGTCCATTGGATGAGGGTGGTCACAGCAGGACTGCCTGGGAGGGAGGGTGCCCAGGAGCCCAGCTTCTTCACAAACCTTCGGATTGCCCTCAGTACATGGGCACAGTGGCTTGGCCACCGACAGACAATGCAGGGAGAAGGCCAGGGCAAGGGGGATTGGGCCACTGGCCTCTGACCCTCCATGTGCCTTGGGAGGATTCAGGACTTGGGTCCCAGCCAAAGAGCCCCGTTGTGGGGGGCTTCCTCAGGCCCTTGCCCCCCCACCTCCCATTCAGGAGGAGCAGGCCAACACACAGCTGTCCAAGTGCCGGAGGGTGCAGCACGAGCTGGAGGAGGCAGAGGAGAGAGCGGACATTGCTGAGTCCCAGGTCAACAAGCTGCGGGCCAAGAGCCGAGATGTGGGGGGCCAGGTGAGAGCAGATGCCTTCCCCAGATGTCCTGAGGCCGGGACCAAGGAAGCACCCAGGGAGAGCATGGAGGGTGTCTCTTGGTGCCTCTTCCCTGCTGCTGGCCATGCACTCACAGATGGCCACTCGTCCAGCCAGGCCCCTGGTGGTTCCAGAATCATGGGGCAATGAGCATCGGGGGACAGGGGGCCAGACGCCTTGTCACCCCCATCCCTCCCTGTCCTAAAAGGCGCTGCCCAGGAAGCCCCTGCTTTTTGAGGGATTCGCCCCTCTCCAGGGGCCCCACGGCTTTGATTTTGCAATGTGAAAGGGGAAACAATGCCATCCCTCGGTATTTTTCTGGAAGTTCCAGCCTTTCCAGGTGCTCCACGTGAAGTCAGGACGCAGCCTTGCCTTGGGTTTGACTCATTTCCTGATTGCTTTTCTCCCACAGAAGCTGGAAGAATGAGGCCTTCCTGATGCCCGTTGCCATGCGACGCACTGGGAGAGAGGAGGGGCGATGTTGTGAGAAATAAAGTCTCCTGGCTCCTCGTCTCTCTGCCTCTGCGTGTTCATAATCACCGTCCATCCCGCTTGCTCAGGGTGCTTTGAGAGGTTTGCCCAATCTGCTGTGCATATAAAGAAATAAGGGATGTGAGAGTGGGCCTCCTGGCTCCAAGCAGAAAAGGTGGAGAGCCAACCCACAGCCAAGTAAATCACCGGCTTCCTTCGCACTCAAGTAAAGCCCCTTTCGGATAACCGGAGCACATTTTCCTCCTCGGAACACAGAATTGTTTCAAATTCACTTCCCCGGCTTCTCTCTCAACTTTCAGACAGGGCAGCCCGGCCCATGTAGATTAAGCCCTGTGACTGTGGTTACCCAAGGCAGGGTGGAGACGAGATGCCCAGGGTCCCGGATTCCCAGGCAGTGCTTTCTGCTAAGAACCTGCTTTTCCATCCCATCCCTCTGAGGGCCTGTGTTGTACATCCACTGCTCCCCGTGACATCCAAACAGGGAGTAGGTGCGCCCCAATGCATTCACTCCTGGGAAACACTGGGTAGGGGGTTCGCCTGCCTTCTCCTTCCGGCTGCATTCACTCTGGAACGTGAAAGGAGCAGGTGGGCCCCGAAAGCTGTTCAGTTCTAAAGTCCAGGCTGAGGCTGGCCCAGGCGCCAAAAGAGAAGCCCCAGCTGGTTTGGGGGCTCACTCCCAGATCCTCATTAGATTATGTTGATTTGCTTACATAAAAAGGATAGAGATGTAGCAAAATGGGATACGGACAAGATTAGGAGCTAGGACTAAATCTGAGCCTCGGCCTGATCACTTCATAGCTGTAAATGCATGGCCTTGGGTTGGCCTTGGGTGGGCCACACATTCTTACTTACCTCAATGATCATGCTGACTGGGGGCATGGGCTTGGGTTCTGGCAAACCTGGATGAAATCCCAGGGCTGTCACATGCTAACTGTGTGGCCTTGGGCAAGTCACTCTTCTCTCTGCGCCCCATTTTCCTTATTCTGTAAGGTGGAGATAATAAAAATCATAGCTTCGCTGGGACAGGTGAGGGGCTGGGGTGGTGACAAAGGGTATAGGGTTTCTTTTTGGGGTAATGAAATGTTCTAAAATTGATTATGGGGGTTGGATGGGTAGCTGTGAATATACTGAAACCCATTGAACTGTATAGTATGTGAATTTTATCTCAATAAAACCAAAACTAGCTTACTCTGTACCAGGCACCAAGATAAGTACACTATCTCCAAACATCTTGGATCATCCCTTCTCTCTAGCTTTCTAGATCCAATCCTCCTTTCCATCTCATCACCAGCCCATCCCACATACTTTCAACACAGTGGGGTTGGAAGCTGAAGGCAGTTGGCAGCAGTGATGGTGGCAGGAAACAATTCTGAGGTCAGGTGACCTCATATGTCTGACATTACCATCACTGTCATCACCATCACCATCATCCCTATTGTCACCACCACCATCAGCATCATCACCATCATCACCACCACCATCACCATCAACACCACCATTACCATCATCACCACCATCAGCAGCATCACCATCATCAGCATCATCAACACCATCATCACCACCACCACCATCAGCAGCATCATCACCATCACCATCATCACCACCACCACCATCATCATCACCACCACCATCAGCAGCATCACCACCATCACCATCAGCATCACCACCATCAGCAGCATCATCACTATCACCAGCACTACCATCATCACCATCCACCACCATCAGCAGCATCACCATCATCATCACCATCATCACCATCACCATCGTCATCACCATCACCATCACCACCACCACCACCCCCCCCCCCCCCCCCCCCCCCCCCCCCCCCCCCCCCCCCCCCCCCCCCCCCCCCCCCCCCCCCCCCCCCCCCCCCCCCCCCCCCCCCCCCCCCCCCCCCCCCCCATACCCACCCCCACCCCCACCTTCATCACTCCCCCCACCACCATCATCATCACCACCACCATCATCATCACCACCACCACCATCAGCAGCATCACCATCATCATCACCACCACCATCATCACCATCATCACCATCGTCATCACCATCACCATCACCACCATCATCACTACCACCACCATCATCATCAGTGCTAAACTTTAGGACTGGAAGAGTCTATTTAGGTCCTCAATTTTATAGACAAGGAAACTGAGGTCATTCTCAAGGTCCCCAGATATCAGCCCCAGTCCAGCCCTCCCAATAGTTTCAAATACTCAGAACCATTGTGTATGTGCTGCGTGTTCACATGCTCCTTTCTCTCCCTTCCATTCGAGCCACACAGCAAATGCATCAGATCAGGCTGACATCAGTCTCATTTTCTAGCAGTGTTGCAGACAGGCTGTGGCTTGTCCAGTGTTGAGAAGATGAGATCGCAGCTCTTCAGACTCTCCGTACTGCACAGTCTCACAGTGGTGGGTTTTGCCTCTGCATAGGCATGTGATGTAATGTTAAGAGCCCTGGGTCCCAACCTGCCTGGTTCTCAGACCTGCCCCACCACAAACTAGCTTTGTGATTTGGGGCAAGTGGCTTCGTGACTATAAGCCCCAGCTGCCTCCTATAAAATGGGGGTGTAACACTGTACTTTATAGGGTTATTTTGAGAAGTAAATAAGAGGATTCAAGAAGCACCCTCGGTCTAGAGCCTGGTGCATAGTTAGCACTCTGGGAACCTGTCATCATGGTAGGAAGGGGCGAGACGTGACCTCAGGACAGCGGTGGAGTGTAACACGGGGGTCCACACACACAACAGTCTGGGGTTTGGCTGTGTCTCTAAGGGGCTTCCTCTGGTTGGAGGAGATAATATACCATGCAGTTGGGGGTCATCAAAAGAAATTACGATGGAATTCCACTCCTCTCTGACATCCCAATGAAAGCAGATCGGGATCCCATCCCCTCAAACACTCCCTAGTTCACCTGGGGCTCCCTAAAATGAAGTCACCCCCACACATCGCTGTACTTACCTGGCTCCCCTATCCCAGCTCTGGGCCCCCAGATCTCTGAGTTAGAGAGAAAGAACATTCCTCTATCCTTCCCAGTGCATGACGATGTTTCTACTACATCGGAATCCTGATCATGGCATGAAGGGATGAATGAACGAGAATCTTCCATACCTAGGCACCAAGTATGTCCTGATGAGAATAAAATAAAAATAATTTTTTAAAAAATTTCTTTTCTAAGGATCAGAAGATTGAGTTCTATTTCCCAGCGTCTCCACATTGAATTCCAGCTGGAAGCTGGACCCTCAGCCTCTTTGGTTGGGCCCCTCTGGCCCCTCTAACGCTCTGGAAAACAAGAGGGTGGCAGAAGGTGCCTTGCCTCGGGTCGCCCATGCGGAGAGGTAGAGCGAGCAAGGGAACAAAGCTTGTGTTCCTGTCTTGGTGCGTCATACTTTCCAGAAGTCCTTGGGAGGGTCAGGTGATGTCTCTGAGCCTCAACATGGGGCTGGAAGTCTGGGCACTACCTACCTGTGGGATGGGGTTGTTGAAAAACATTTCCAGGTGATACTGTGCCGAAGGTTTCCTCAACGTTGCAGTATTGCCCACACTGAAGGTAGCATTGCTACGGTCCCACTAGCAATGACGGCGGGGAGAATGACATGGCTGCCACCATCATTAAATTATTCTTCAGTCGTGAAGCCCAGCCACCAAGCCCTGGACAAGGGGCTCTGGGCTTTGCAGAGCAGAACATACCCCGGCCCCTTCAAAACACAGCTTTTGCTGCCACCTCCTGGCTGTGGAAAGACACACCTTTCATTATGCAAATGACCTTGAGACTGCAAGGCTACGAAAGTCTCGAGCTTTTCCGAGAATCGGAGGTGTCCTTGGGAATCGTGATTGTCTAGCTGAGCGTTCGTAGAAGGCCCCATAGATCTCCAGATGGAGGGCTAGGACCAGCCAGGCCGAGAGAGTGAACGGCACTGGCAGCAGAAGCTGGGACCACCACCAAGGGTCTGCTCCCCAGGCCCCTTCTCCTCATCCCAGGAACCTCTCACAGGCTAGAAAAGCAGTGCTGGCCCCAGGGTAGAAGGCAGTACATTTTCAGAAACAGCCCCCTGCCCCTAACAGGGGAGGTGACCAGACCCTTAATGGCTCTGGGATGAAGGTAGCCCAGGGTAGTCCCAAAAGTCAAGTTCCTTGGCCCTTTTCCTAGCCATAAGACAAAGGATCAAGGTGCCCGCGCCTCAGCGAGATGGCCAAGATTAAGACCTGTGCCATTGGACCGACCCTTCGGACCCCTCCACCTTTCTCCAGCTCCCCAAGAGGTTGAAAGTTTCCTTGCCCTCTGGCTTGTGAGTGGGTCCAGCTAATGGGGAGCTGAGATAGAAAAACAGAAGGAAGGAGGAGAGCGAGGCCAGGGGTGTTTGTGACTTGCAGGCAAAGGTCCCATTTCCTAGCAGACGTGCGACTCCCCCCAGCCGTCTCTGTCCCCATCTCCAGTAACGGGTCCTCACCCCCACTGCTTGCACATTCAGGTCCAGGGTCATGGAGCCCTGAGGTATCAGACCTGGAGTCTGGCCGCAGCCCTGCTGTTTCCCGGTACCCGACCACAACTTTGGCAGGTCCATCTCCCGCAAACACTCCTCACATTATGCAGATCTGGGTGTGGCATCTATTTCCTGCTGAACCTGATGCAAGCCCCCCCGCGCCCCCCCCCGCACATCTATTTCAGGGCTCCATGGCCCTCCTATGGAACAGGACCAGCAGACCATGCCAAGTTAAGAGGCACTGGCCAAGAAGAGGATGCAAAACAACCAAATCATTTATTCGGGGTCTTCAGGATTGAAATCCGGGAGGCAGCCAGTTTACCGGAATCCAAATTACAAGCAGGGAGTACAGGCTTATAAAGGCAACAATCACAAGAAGACATGGGTTATTTCGAAAGGATTATGATTGGCACTGACAGAGTTAAACTGACTATTGGCTATTCAGCGAACAGATGCTACATTATCTCAATTCCAGTGGGAAGTAGAAGGATGTGTTCCAGGAGGTAGCGGAGGTGCAATTCACAAGTTGCAATTGACAAAAGTCAAAAGTCCGCTGTGTTCCAAAAATTGAAACAGGAGGTGCAGGCAGACCTCCTTCCTCATCATCCCCCCACCTCCCCACCCTATCCTGAATGGCTCCCTTAGAGGTGGTTACTGCACTTTGGAGTCTCCTTTCAACAGACCACGACCTGGCTGCACTTTGCAGACGTCTCTGGGTCACGAATCCCAACCAAATAGCTAATTACACCTTCAATTTCATGGCATGCTTCAGCCTGGACAGAGCTTCACCAAAATCAAGCTTTTACGATTGCTTCCAGGTCCGTTTCTTTAAACTGGAACTCACATGCCTGCATAGCTCTTGAACCCAGTCCTTTCTTCTGGGATCCAGGGGCCACCAGTGGTGTCCTGGAACCAGCTCATATCAGCTCGCAAGAGCCAACTGTAAACATTTTAGGAATTTCCCGAGCCACTCATTCTACATTGCTATGATTAAAAATCAAATTACAGGAACTTACAAGGAGATGAAGCGTATTAAAAACAGAGGTCATTAAAAAATCAGAACTTCTGACTTCCTAATTATTTGCTGCATTTTCTTATTGTTTATGACCTTAAGGTTATTGACAACTGTTAAAACTGTGGTAGGAATACAATTCAATAGTGCTTCTCCGATGCCCACATTCAGGGACGTCATGCTGGTACCTTGCCATTGGCCATGGTGGAAATATTTACACCGCAGAGATGGGTGAATACTACACTGCAGGGCTGTTTTATCTGTTTGCATGTTACACATTCACCAGCACCAAGTGGAACCAATGGGGTCCAAGTTAAAACCAATCTGCAATTCTGTACATACAGATACTGGGGGTACGTAGGACTAGACCCACCCACTCCCTCACCAGCCTCCTAGCAGACCCACTAGGTCAGCTCATTCAAGGCAGCAAACAGAGGTCTTCTCAGGGATAAGGATTTATATCCTGCAGAGTGTGGGGCAGGGCGGAGAACGAGAAGGAGTGGACTCTTGCTGCCCCAGCCCCAATTCCACCGCTCTACCCTGCTCGTAAGAATTCATTCTGCTCTGACAGAAAGCCAGCTTCGAGCGTCTAGAAAAACGAAGATTTATTGGTTGACCTAAATGAACATTCCAAGGGTAGTCAATCTTCAGGCTGGCTGGCCCCACCGATATGTAGTTGAGACTAGGTTTTCCCATGATTTCTGATTTTTCTCTTTCTTTCCGTATCTCAGTTCTGCTTTCCTCTAAATTAACTTTATTCCCAAGAAGCCTGCCCCTTCACGATTCCAAAACAGCCACGCTTATATCTTCTATCTTAAAATCTTACACCAGCAGCCGAAATGAGAGAAATTCTCTTTCCAGGCGCTTCTGCAAGACCCCGGGGCTGGCTCTTGCTGGCTCTCATCATCCAAATGGCCAGGCCCTGGGTCACGAGGTGGTAGGAGGCTGGGAGCTTAAGGTCGGTTGGGTCTGAATCACCAGGGTCAGCCCCACCCAAACCCCACGAATGGAGAGTAACCAGGGGTGTTCCTTCCTCCTCCTGTTAGGTGAGGCTTCTGCTCCATGGGTCTGCTTCTCACTTCTGGAACTGGGCTGATGGTACCTTCCCACGGGACCATGGTGTGGGCCAGTCCCCACAATGGCTGTGAACGTCTGGCACACAGTGGGCCACCTAGAAACGCCAGTTGGCATTTCACGTTCCCTTTCTCCCTTTACTTACCCCCCTGTCCCCCTCCACAAAAGAGCCCCTGCGGCTAATTTACGACTTTGAGCTATAAGATATTCACGGGGTAGCTCTTCTCACTCACCGTCCAACCAGCTGGGCCTCAGACCCAGCAGACACCCCTTGTCCTTCCACACTCCTGCTAAGTACAAGTCTAACTTCTCCTAACATCACATCATTTCCTCCCCGGACAGTGACCTGAATTCCATGTAGGGCCTCTCACTGCTGACAGAGGAGGAAGACAATTGCTCAGAGGCGCTGTCCCACAGCCCCGGGGGCTTCCTGTCCCATGAGTCAGGAAGGAGAGGTCCGGGTGGGACCAGACAAAACATCTGGTCCCAGATCAGGACGTGGCTGGGATCCGAACCCGGGGCCGGCCCACAGCAGGCGGTGTTGACCCATGCAGTCAACAGGGAATTGAGACCAGCCAGGAGCTGTTCTAAGTACTGGGAACACAGTCGTGACATAAATGACAAGTGTGATAAGTGCCTTCCTCTCAAAGACATTCCAAATTTATCCAAAATGTCAGCTGCTCCCCGGAGTGGCTTCTGATCGTACCTGCCTCACGTGCTCTCTCCCAGCCCTCCGGGAACACACAGCACGTCCCATCCTGCCCCGGGGAGGGCTGATTTCTCTCCCCCATGGCAGGGCCAGCTCCGTCAAGGGCCAGCCCCATCTTCGTCATCTTAGGATGCTTTAGCGTGGATGAGGCAGTCCTTAGACGTTGCCAGAAAGGATGACTGTTCCTAACAGCATTTTTATAAGAAAATCATTGCAAATAACCTAAAATGCTTAGTAATAGAGGACTGTCAGGATGCATTATGGGCATCATTACAATAAGAGCCGCTAACATTAACTGAGCTCTTTTTATGTGCTAGACACTTCTTTAAGCGCGTTACATGCATCATTTCATGCCTCACAAAACTCCTCTCTGCTACAGGCTCTTATTTTATTCTTTACAAGCATGGCTCAGAGAGGTTAAGAATTGGCCTGATGTCACACAGCCAGCGAGCGGTGGGGTTCAAGCTTGCGACCACCATGCAAGTCTAGGATTGCCTGGAGAGATACATACCTGTGTGTCTATATCAACGTATATATTAATGTTTTTACTAAAAGCAATTAAACAAACAAAATCTAAGTCAATATATCAGTACCGATCACAGCCCTGTGAAAACCTATGGATCTGTCAGGCAGGCCCCCGATCAGGGTAATGAAAAGGAATTTCTAATCTCTCAATCTTCATTTACCTGTGAAGTGGTGTCTAATTTCTTATAGTTATCCACCTGTGAGTTTTATGGCCCTGAGACGGGCAAACTCTTTACTAATTTGATGGATGAATCCTCACTGAGATGTTAAGCCGTGAGACTGGCCTCGCTCTGCTCCTTCCCAGCAAACACATTTTATAAGCTTTTCTGGAACAAAGCCTGGGGGGAGTCCCATTGGCTCTGGGCAGTCCCAGGAGACCAGGGAGGAGACAAGGAGGTGGTGAGGATGAGGGTTCCTTGGGAGGAATGCCACGCAGGTGTTAACTCAGTCACAGCGGCTCCCTCGTCTTGGCCTGGTCGGAGAACCCCTTCTTCCCTGCAAAGGAAGGACCCGTTTTTGGCTCTGTGCTACCTTCCAGCCCCGGGATGCTATAAGGGACGGCAGATAGGAAGGCCCAGGTTACTCGTGGTGATTTGAGATGACTCCAGAAGGGGTAGGGGGGAGTCCTCCAAGGGGAGCGCTGGGGGCAGGAGGCTCACCAGGGCGTGAGGCCAGGTTGGCCAGATGCACGCCGCACCGTCCAGCTCTGGAGCGATTTCCTTCCTCTTTCCTGAAGAGTTTCCCAGAAGCATGAGCAATCTGCAAATTCCCCTGGGGCCAGAGCCAGCCTAGAAAATGCTGAAGGAAACAGCGCTAAGGGCCAAGAACGGGGGGGAAGAGGGTGAAGAGAGAAGAGACCACACAGGCTGAGGGCCAGGGAGTGGATAATGTCTCTAGTTGCAGCCTAAATTGGGGGGCGCGGGGTGGGAGAGGTTGGCGTGTAGAAACATTACTGCCTAAAGAGTAGTTGAGGAAACCGGTCCTACTAAGTCCAGAGAAGCAGCCTGGGAAGGGGAACGTGATCGCTAGCTTCAGAGACGTAGGGAGACATTCGTGAGAAGAGAGAACAGGCTCTAGTCTAGGGCCTTGCTACTCTCACTATGGTCCAGGTATCCCCTGGGAGCTTAGCAATGCAGAATTCGGGGTCCCTCCCGGACGTAGTGCGTCCACACCGCTGTGGCACCCAGGTTCATGGTCGGTGGACCCGTACCCATCACGGAACAGGACGCATTTCAGTGCGGCAGAACGGGCGTGCTGAGTGGCGTGTGGTGCGAGCTGTGAACTCATCGCGCCCGGTGGGTCTCAGAGTCACTTCTAGAGCTTATGAACCTGAAGACTGCCAAGCCCCAGGCCCGGAGTTTCTGGTTCATTCGTTCTGGGGAGGGACTGAGAATTTGCATTTCTCCTATGCTCCCATAGGATGAGGATGCTGCTGGTCCTGGGACATGGGGAGAGGACAGTCCAGAGCAGTGGGTAAGAGTTACAGCCCCAGGTGCTTAGGGTGTCCTCACCATGACTGTAGCCCAGCACAGAAGCAGGTGAAGGGGCGCCTGGGTGGCTCAGTCGTTAAGCGTCTGCCTTCGGCTCAGGACGTGATCCCGGCGTTCTGGGATCGAGCCCCGCATCAGGCTCCTCCGCTATGAGCCTGCTTCTTCCTCTCCCACTCCCCCTGCTTGTGTTCTCTCTCTCGCTGGCTGTCTCTCTCTGTCAAATAAATAAATAAAATCTTTAAAAAAAAAAAAAAGAAGCAGGTGAGCTCACTCTTTACAAAATGCCTTAACACTTAACACGATAGCCCTGTGAGGCACGTTGTTAGCTCACCGTTTCTGTTTCTGAGATCAGGAGACTGGTTGGCCCACCGTCCAGTGGCAGAAGAGATCCACATCCCCTGGTGGTTCAGACGGAATCTGAGGGGCTGTTTGGGTCTGATGGTTTTAAGGGTTCTCCTACCTTGAAGATGCTGGAGTCTCTTTGATGAATTCCAGCCAGCGGGCTTCAGCAGAGCGCGTCCAGATCTCTCTTGCCCCAGAGATGAAGCTCTCCTCTCATTGGGAGTCAGGCTCTAGGCTAAAGTACTCAACGACCTTGAGCCACAGACCCTATCGTGGGCATTGCGGTGGTCCTCCCAGACTCCCCTTCAGTTGCTCAGGTGCCCATCGCTAGCACTACTGGGAATGGTGGTAGCTGACAGCTCTCAGCTGAGCCACTGCCCCCGCCCACTACCACCAGGAATTACACCTCACCCAGGATCAAGCCCCCTCCCCTTGGGCAGTCTGCATCCAATGACCCGGCAGAGAAGGGGTGAAGGATGATCCCCTTGCTCAAAGCAAGATAACAGCCCAGCTCCGGAGTCCCACCCCATCACCGCACCTGCGTGGGATGGGCTGAGATCTCCCTGTGGGTGCGACAGGATCCAACGTCTTCCATGCCCAGCCCTGCTTGCCTTCACTCCCCCACAGGTTGTTCAGGAGACCCAAAGAGATAGAGCTCATAGCTCCCCAACTCACTAGCCATTCGTCTTGGGCATAGCAAACCTGTCTCCCCATCTGTGAAATGAAAAGAACAGTAAAGTCCATCTCATAACTGGAGCCAGGATGGCAGAGATGGGGGGCCTCCCTGGATGGAGGTGGTCTGGGTCCCTGAATCACAGCACAGAGGACAGCTGCTCAGACGGCTGCTGATGGCCTCTCCGGAGAAATCCCACACGACCCTGTCTCCAGCTAGGGCCAGCTCAGTAGCACCATCCAGTATCTGCCCTTCCTTTCTCCCTCTCTCTCTTCCCTGCCCTCCTCACTCTTGCTGTCCGAGGTGAAGCCAGCCAATAAAGCATCAGTGCATTAAGAAGGGTGGGGGGTGCCTGGGTGGCTCAGTCGGTAAAGCGTCCAACTCTTGACTTCAGCTCAGGTCATGATCTCAGGGTCGTGAGATCGAGCCCTGTGTCGGGCACAGAGTCTGCTTGAGATTCTCTCTCTCTCCCCCTGCCCTTCCCCCCGCTCGTGTTCCCGCTCCTCGTTCTCTCTCTCTCTCTCTTAAAAATAGGGGGAGAGGATTAAAAGAGACAATGCATGATAAATGATTAGCAAGACCCAGGACGCACATTCTGCGCTCTGTAAGTGGTAGACATCACCATCACCTTCGTCATCATCATCTTGAAGGCTTATCGCTTCTTGGGAATTATCAAAAGTTTCTAGGTCCAATGGAGTCGACGTCATAGTGCATCCATTCTGGGAGTCTGGTTCACGGACCTCTGAAAGTCTTGATGTCTGCACGGTTACGACTGCTCTCATTGTAATTCTAACTCGTCACGTCCCGATTTCCCTGTGTCAGCATTAGTCCTGAGGGCACGAAAGCAATGGTCAGTGATGGGTGCCTTAGCCAAATCAAGGCAGTGGCACCAAGCTCTGCGAGGGCCATTGCCTTCTCTCTGCCTGGCGCTCTCAGAAAACACAAAATTCAGGTTGTCCTGAATTCCTTCCGCATGTCCTCAATCAGCAGTACGCGGTATTACTTTTATTAAACCACAACCCTTGAATACCTTTAAAATATTCTTTTTTGTAAATTTTAGTTATTTATTTGAGAGAGAGAGCACACAAGAAGGGGGAGCAGCAGGCAGAGGGAGAGGGAGAGGCAGGCTCCCCGCTGAGCAGGGAACCCGATGTGGGGCTCGATCTCAGAACCCTGAGATCATGACCTGAGCCAAAGGCAGACGCTTCACTGACTGAGCACCAGGCATCCCGAAAATTCAGATTTTTGAAAACTTGTATCTGCCACCCTGAGAGCTAGCGTTTCCTCAACACTCAAAGACATTTCTGATGATATTGGGGGGAGTGGAAATAAATGTGATGCTTTGATATTGTACAAGGAAATGTGTTAACATTGGAATATCTGTAACTCAGTGAACCACTATTTCCCCACTGACCAGAGCACGATGCTACAAAATCATGCATAGGTACAAGATCTATTCAAAATGCAAAATAAGCCGATGGATTTTAACGGGACAGAGTATAAAGGTTGAAGGATATTAGAGTTCACATTGCAACTCACTTATAAGAAACTTCCAATGGTCAAAAAAGAACATTTGTAATTATCTGAAAAGCTATTAAAATATTCCTCCTTGGGGGACCTGGGTGGCTCAGTCGGTGATGCGTCTGCCTTCGGCTCAGGTCATGATCTCCGGGTCCTGGGATCGAGCCCCGCCGCGAGCTCCTTGCTCAGTGGGGAGCCTGCTTCTCCCTCTCCCTCTGCCTTCCCCCCAGCTCATGCTGTCTCTCTCTCTCAAATAAATGAATAGAATCTTAAAAATAAATAAAATAAAATATTCCTCTTTTTCCAACTATATATCTATGTGAGCCTAAATTTTCATCACATACTTTAGCAAAAAAGCCCAAAAAACTAAAAACCCCAACACTTACTGTAATAGATTTAATACTAGAAGCAGACATGAGAATCAGCTATCTTTTATTAAGGCAGAAATTAAGGCGATGTGCAAAATTGCGAAACAATGCTGCTCTTCTCATTCATCTTTCTTTATTTTGGAAATTGCACTGATTTTTTTAATAAAAGTATATTATTTGTGTTAATTGTAATGGGTCATTCTTATTTTATTTTATTATTTTTTTAAAAGATTTATTTATTTGTCAGAGGGAGAGAGCACTAGCAGGGGGAGCGGCAGGCAGAGGGAGAGGCTGAGCAGGGAGCCCAATGCAGGACCTGATCCCAGGACCCCGGGATCCTGACCTGAGCCAAAGGCAGATGTTTAACCCTCTGAGGCACCCAGGCGCCCCATAATTATTGTTATTTTAAATAATTAAATATTTTAAAATTTCTCTGTTCTGTTTTTTAGGACAGTAAATATCAGCAGGTATGATCCGCACAGACAAAAGTCCTTTGGGTTCCTCGTGAAGGGGTCCCGAGAACAAAACTTTTGAGAACTACTAGCACAGGACTTCAGCTAAGGCTTGAAAGGGACCTTCTGTGGCCCGAGCTTTGGAAAGCCATAGAGACGCCCCCCCTTCTCTACTCCTCCCCCAGCATCCCCTCAACCTGCCCCCAGTGAGGCAACCCTCCCCAGGATGCAGGAGAGGAAAAAGGAAAAGGAAACCTTCTCTGACTTCTTTTCCTGGAATGTGCCCTGACCAGCCTCCCTGTGCGTGTCACACCCTGTCTTCCCAAACAAACGTCTGAGCGGGCGTCCCCATCACAGAAGATGCTGAGAATGTCTGGGCCAGGCGGGAGAGGAGAGGGGTGAGAGGGGCTATGGGGCAAGGAGCAAGAGCTGCTTCTCATCCACGCTTGGATGCTGATTCTGCGGCTTGTGGCCGAGACTCCAAGGAACAGCTTGAGGAGTGACCGTGAATGTCGCTCCCACACTGGGCACCTGGGGCTCTCTACCTGGGCTTTCCATAATCCCCGGTCTCCTTCCCAGCCCAGAAAGCAAGCCCATGGGGCACCTTCCCCAACCACCACATATCCCACAAGCTCACAAAAATGAGTTTCCATGGGGCGCCTGGGTGGCTCAGTCGGTTAAGCGTCTGCCTTTGACTCAGGTCATGGTCTCAGGGTCCTGGGATCGAGTCCCAAGTCAGGCTCCTTGCTTGGCAAGGTGCCTGCTTCTCCTTCCCCCTCTACCATTCCCCCCACCCCCACCCCGCTTGTGCTCTCTGGTTTTCTCTCTCTCTCTCTGTCAAATAAATAAAATCTTTAAAACGAAAACAAGTTTCCTGCTCAGCTTAAGGGAAGAATGGTATACATGGTCTGCTTGAGTTATAGAGCCCGGAGACGACGAGACAGACATGTACGTGCCCCATTTGTTTTTGTAAAAGGTTAGCGTAACCCAGGAGGGGCCCCCTGAGGCTCTGGAAAAACCCAGGGCAGTACAGATGGTGGTGAGACACTCAAATCAGGATCCCTTGTGTTTCTTGGCTCTAGACGCCCATGGGAGTGAAGCGTTTAGAGAAGAAATAATTCCAAACGTACCCAAACCCAGAGAGCAGAGAAAAGAACGCACGTGCCCCCGGCTCATTTTATGAAGCCAGCGTGATCTTTAATATCAAAACAAAAATTGTAGGTCAACCTCAACCGAGAAAGTGAACATAAAAGTGCAAAAAAAAAAAAAAAAGCCCTCTAAAAATATGTTAGAAAATTGAATCCAGCAATATATAAAGAAAATGATGTATCCTGGGGTAAGGTTGGGTTTATTCCAGGATTGTAAATTCAATTTAACATTAGAAAATCAATTAGTGTTGGGGCTCCTGGCTGGCTCAGTTGGTTAAGGGTCTGACTTCGGCTCAGGTCATGATCCCAGGGTCCTGCGATCAAGCCCTGCATTGAGCTCGGCACTCAGCAGGGAGTCCGCTTCTCCGTCTTCCTCTGCCCCGTGCTTGTGCTCTCTCTCTCTCAATAAATAAAATCTTTAAATAAAATAAAATCTTCGGAAAAAAAAAAAAGAAAAGCAATTAGTGTTAACAGTCTACATACGTAGGGGCACCTGGGTGGCTAAGTCGGTTAAGTGCCTGACTCTTGATTTCAGCTCAGGGCTTGATTTCAGGGTCGTGAGTTCAAAGCCCCACATTGGGCTCCATGCTGGGTGTGTAGCCTACTTAAAAAAAAAAAAAATGTACTCTACATACACAGATTAAAGGAGAAAGATCATGATCATTTCAATGGTGCAAAAGAAATGTTTGATAAAACTTAACACCCGTTCACCATTTTTAAAAATTCTTCTTAATCTAGGAATAAAAGGGAACTTCCATGATCTGAGACAGAGTCCCTGCAGAAAGGCTGACAAAAACATCAGACCCTAATGGTGAAACGTTGAAAGCTCTTCCTTTACGATCAGGAATAAGGCATGGATTCCCACCGCCGTTCTTTCTTTCTTTTTTTTTTTTTTAAGATTTTATTTATTTATTCGACAGAGAGACAGCCAGCGAGAGAGGGAACACAAGCAGGGGGAGTGGGAGAGGAAGAAGCAGGCTCATAGCGGAGGAGCCTGATGCGGGGCTCGATCCCATAACGCTGGGATCATGCCCTGAGCCGAAGGCAGACGCTCAACCGCTGTGCCACCCAGGCGCCCCCCTACCGCCATTATTTCTGTAGCTCAGAGTCCTACCTAATATAATACAACAGGGAAAGGAAACAAAAGAGACCAGGATTGGGAAGGGGGAACAAAATTGGCATTATTTGTTGTTTGTATACATAAAATTTCCCAAGGAATCCATATGTAAATATTAGAATTAATAAGAGGGCTTAGCAGGTAGCTGTTTTCAAAATCAAAATACACTAAATGCAATGAAGTAGCCACGATTATATCTCGGAACCAAAAAAAAAAAGGACACTACCGGAAAAACTGACGAAATCCAAATAAACTCTCAAGTTTATGTATTGGTAATGTATCAGTGTTGATTTCTTAGGGTTTTTTTTTTTTAAGATTAATTTATTTATTTATTTGAGAGAGAGAGAAAGCACGAGCAGAAGGGGCAGAGGGAGAAAGTCCCCAGCTGACTCCCCATTGAGCATGGAGCAGGACGCAGGGCTCGATCCCACGACCCTGAGATCATGACCTGAGCCAAAATCAAGAGCTGGGTGCTCACCTGACTGAGCCATCCAGATGCCCCGATTTCTTAGTTTTGATAGCTGTGCCATGGTTATGTAAGATGTTAGCAGTGGGGGGAATTGAAAGAGGGGTACACAGCCACTCTCTGTATTCTTTGCAACTTTTCCATAAATCGAAATTCATCTAAAACCAAAAAATGTCTTTACAAAAAGACTTCTCTCAATGAGAATGCAAAAGAAAATTGTACTTGCGTATACCAGTATCAAACAGGTAGGAAAATGATTCTTTAAATTATATGCTTGTAATTGAGTATTTAAAAACTGAAGTTCCTGGCAGCGAATAAAACAAATCATGTTGCTTTCTTCTACGGAGAAAATAAAGAACTTTTTCCTCATGAGCTACTAAGAACACCTAACACAAAGATAGAGCACGTTCATTGACTATAAGATGCAGTACATAAAGGTATCAACTCCTCCCAAATTAATTTAGAGATTCAGCACAGCCCAAATCAAAAATGACTACAGCCTTTTAAATTTCTTCCTTAATCCCTCTTTCCTTGATCCCCTCCCTACATTCTCCTTTCTCTCCCTCTCTCTCCCCTCCCTTGGCAGAAATTAACAAGTTGCTTCTAAATTTTATAAGGAAACGTGTAAGATCTAGAATAACTAAAGAATTCTCTTTTTCAAAAGATTGTATTTATTTATTTTGAGAGAGAGAGAGAGAACACGAGCAGGGGGCAGGGAGAGGGAGAAGTAGGCTCCCTGCCGAACAGGGAGCCTGACTCAGGGCTCGATCCCAGGACCCTGAGATTATGACCTGAGCCAAAGGCAGATGCTTATCTGACTGAAACACCCAGGTGCCCCTAACTAAGGAATTTTTGAAGAAGAAACATGAGGAGGAGTAGGAGAGATTTTTTCCACCAAAAGGAACCCATAGGAGACTGGGAAGGATGTGTTTTTTAAAAAGTAGTTTACTTTTTTTAAAGATTTTATTTATTTATTTATTTGAGAGAGAGAGAGCATGAGCAGGGGGAGGGACAGAGAGAGAGAAAGAAGCAGGATCCCCACTGAGCAGGGAGCCCAAGGCAGGGCTCCATCCCAGGACCCCAGATCATGACCTGAGCCCAAGACAGAGGTTTAATCAGCTGAGCCACCCAGACGCCCCCCAAAATAGTGAATTTTAACAAACCATGTGCTACAGAAAATAGCTGATATTTACTGAGTGCTCATATGTACCAGGCACTATCCTAAGCCTTTTTCGGTAAATAATAGTCATTCTATCCGCCCAGCAGGTAGCTACCATTCCAGCCCCATTCAGCGTCTGCAAGGAGCAGCAGCAAAGCCAAGGAACCCCAGTGAGAACAAGGTCCACAGTGGACTCCCTGGTCCCCAAAGGGCTCTGATGGCCAACACACTGCGGAGAGATTCAGACAGGCCCTGAGCTCCCCATCTGAGTTCCCCTGCCCTTCTACACACACTGTCTCCTCGGGGGGCCCAAGGGAACCATTGGAACCTCTGGGAGCGTGTTTCAGTTGCAAACTAGCCCCAGGCACTCACAGAGCTGGAAAGTGTTAGAAGGAAGGGGGCAGATGGGTTGGGGGGAGGAGATAGGGATGCAGAAAGAAGCTTCCTAAAGCATTAAGATTCCGACGGGTGCCAAGAACAAACTGGGAATTCCCAGAATATTTCCTTTTGTTTTTTCCTCTTCAGCGTGAGTGCCCTTCACAAAACCCTTGGCACCTAACAAGAGCAGCCAAAATTCTGTTTCCCAATGTGATACAAATCACCCCTCCTGCCCCCGCCTCCTCTTAGGGCCAAGGGAGAAACGCAGCAGTGAGCAGAAAGAGGACCGATGCCCTGGCTGTGCAGAGTCTAGGTGGCATCATGTCATGGGGGCTGGGAGGGGGTCTGTGGGGGGGCCAGGGGGCAGGGACTGTTAGTGTCCCCCCATGATAACCTACCACCCGGGCTGTTGGAACATCTGGAGAAAGGGTGACAAACTGGGCTTGCCTGTTTGCAGGTACCCCTCCTGGGAATCATTAGCCCAGGGTAACACCACCTTGGAGACCCACTTACCACTACCCAGGGCTGAGGACAGAGGAGGTGGGAACTGAGGGGTCTGGGACATCCCTGTAAGGTTTGTCCTTAGACTTCATCTTGTCCTGAAAAATTCGGGTTGCCCTTGAAGCTAGGGAACAAGGGGAAATGGTCTATCCCAGAGTGTGTGCCCTTCCAGTGCCAAACAACCCCAAGGGCAGTATGAATAAGAACTATTACTTATGTTTATGGAGTGCTTCCTACATTCTACAGAGTTCTCTATGTTCTACATAAAGTTCTTCTCAGCTTTTTACTCCCCCTAGACCACCATGGAGGGTGCCCACTTCGTGTTTGCAGAAACAGGGGTTAGAGTTCGCCCAAAGCCACCCTGTAGAAAGGGAGGGAGCCTGGATTTGGCCGTGGGGGTAACTCTAGAGCCCACACTCTGAGGCCTTTGTCACACTGGCCCTCAGGAGAGGGCCAGAAAGGCAGAGGGGCCCAGCCCGCTGTTCTCTGCAGCCCCGTGTCCCCTCTAGTCTTGGCTTGAGCCAGACAATAGGACCCCGTAGCCTCTGGGGTCACAAAGGGATCCTCAGGGCCACCGTGCTCCCCCTTCACTGGTTCTCTGCCCTACCTGGAGGTCCCTGGGGGCAAGTTCTCAGGGATGCAGTCAGTCCCTGCTTCTCCCTGTCACCTGGACCCCTGCCTGGTGGGCTCTGGGACCCCAGAGCAAGGCGCAATGCTCTGATGCAGATCTGGGAGGGTCGTAGTGGTTCTCAGAAAGCCATGTGCTGAGAGTCAGGCTCACAACATCCCAACCTCCCGAAGGCTGGCTTTATCATGGACGTCGCCGTGGGGACAATTCCAGCCCTTCCCCTCGGGCACGTACAAGGTACAGAATTGCTGGTGATAATCATTCAGCATGTGGGGTGGGGAGCGTCCCCCCAGTCTCTCTCTCTCTCTCCCTCCTATCTCCCTCCCTCTCTCTCTCTCTCTCTCTCTCTCTCACACACACACACACACACACACACACACACACACACACACAATCTCCTTATTTCCTGCGTCCCACAATGGCTTTCCTTGTTTGACAGAAGAACAAAGCCTTTTTGAGCTTTCGCCTGTACAATCACCGCCAGCCTATTTCCAGGCACTCGTGAGAATCCGTTTCATTACCACGGGCCCCTCTTTCCGCCCGGCCAGTGTTTTAAGGCTGTTCTTCAACCACCCTATTCTCTCCGTGCAACGCGGACGCGTGTTCCTCAGACCCCCGCCGCTCTTCTCTGCTTTGCTCTCCCCTCTTTCGTCCTCCCTTTCATGGTTCCGACTGATCTCTGCCCAGTAGGTTTTGTGAAGTTTCCTGCTGCGATCCCTTCATCTTCAGCCTGCCTTGTCTGCAGTATTCTGGTAGTAGCGCCCCGTGGTGGGGAACAGCCCCTTCCCATCCTCAGCCTGGGAAAGTTGCAGCAGGCCTGCCTGATTTCTATAACTGTGGGCCCATCAATTTTTTTCACCTCTCTGTTGGCTTTCCCCTCGCTGGGACCAGAATGTCAACCCCATGAGGACGGTACCCTTCCCGCCATGTTCCGTACTCCATCCCTGGTACCTAGGACAGCGCCAAGCACCCAGCAGCGGCTCAGTGAGTTCTGTAGAGTTCGTTCAGTGAGCTACCCAAGTCATCCTTAACTACTCAAGTCATATCCCAACAGCCATGCCTTCACGAGGGAAAGCAGAACGGCGTGGTTAAGACAGCGGGATATGAATGCTGCTCTGTCACCCGCCAGCCCGATGACCCTCAGGCAAGACATGTAGCTCCCCATGCCTTAATTTCCCCATCTGTAAAATGGGATTATCCGTAGTACCTACCTCGGGGTTATTGGAAAGAATAAATGGGTCAATGCGCATAAAACACCTAGAACTGTGTCTGGCATGAAGTGAGTTTCAGTAAATGTTAGCAATGACCATCGTTATATACTAGAGGCAAAAAGATGGGAAGGACATAATCTCAGCATGTGGGACAGCCGGATAAGCCGCTGTCAGGGAGGCAGGAACGAGGGGCTATAGGGCACCTGGAATGAAAGCAACTATCCCTACATTGGGGCGGGGGGGGGCAGATTGGGAAAGGCCACGCTGAGTCTTGAGGGTTGACTAGGAGAAGGTCAGATGCTAGGCAGGGCATGTGAGTGAGGTATGAGAAGAGAGGGTAGTTTTGGACCAGCCTGTTAAAGACTTAAGTACATTTCAGTTAGTGTACAATTAAACAAAATGAAAGGAGATTTCCATGTGCACTGTGCAGAAGTCTGTCCTCAAAATATCCCTACACTAGGCTTTCCTTATTTCAGACTCATCTCAAAGTCCAGTAGAACTTGGCTTGAAGGTCACAGGGAGTGGTCACTTTTTCCGAGACCATTCTCCATAACGGGTGCCTTTTTAATTAGTTTTAAGATATCTATTGATGTGATGAAATGTAAGACTATTATTTTAAAACACCTTAGAGGAAGCAAAATGAAATCTACAATTGAACCATATGATCAAATCACAAACCTCATAGTTTTGTGGGTTTTTTAAAGATTGATTGATTGATTGATTGATTGATTGATTGATTTGAGAGGGAGCGAGCTTGAGGTGGGGAGGGGCAGAGGGAGAGGGAGAGAGAAACTTTAACAGGCTCTCCACTTAGCACAGAGCTGGATACAGGGCTTGATCTCAAGACCCTGAGAGCACAACCTGAGCTGAAATCAAGAGTGGGTCGCTCAACTGACTGAGCCACCCAGGCGCCCCTTTTTATTCTTCTATTCTTAGTGTGTTGACTTTTCTTCCACATGCTTGTAGCATCATGACCCCAGGATGGCTGTCCTTGCTCTAGACCTCACTTCTGCTTCCCAGATGGATAAAGGAGGGAAAGACCAGGACAGTGAGCTCTCGACTTGTCCCTTATATAAGGAAGACAAATTCTCCCAGAAGCCCGAAGAGGACACCCTCTTCTTGTCATCTGCCCAAACCAGATCACACGGACACGTCTAACTCAAGGAAGATGGGGAAATTCTGTATTTGGATTTCCAACTTCCATAGTTGGAGGCAGCAGGAGGAAGGGGAGGGGGCAGGAAAGGCTTGGGTAGGCAAATAACAGTTTCTGCCAGGAAAACCTTCACAGAGAAACCACAAGACATCAGACTGAAGGTTACTCAGGCCATTTCAGGCTGGGGAATTTTTGAAAATGGAGAAAAATTGCACATTTTTTGTAAAAGATTATATTTATCTATTTGAGAGAGAGAGAGAAAGAGAGAGCAAGCGAGCATGAGCAAGGGGAGAGGCAGGGGCAGAGGGACAAGCAGACTCCCTGCTGAGTGGGGAGCCTGACGTGGGGCTCGATCCCAGGGCCCTGAGATCAAGAGTCGGCCGCTCCACTGACTGCGCCACTCAGGAACCCTGGAAAAATGGCCCATTTTAAGCTAAGTTCAAACATTGGGTTCGACAGAGCTAGGGTAAGAAAAACCCTAGGCTGGAAAGGCCCTGTGCTGGAGGAAGAGGCACTGTGTTCAGACACATGGCCCCCACTTCTGTGACCCTACCAGAAAGTCAGTCCCAGGAACCTAGATGATGGGTTCCATTGTGGACAAGGCAGAAATCAGAGACTTTTCTGCTAATAGTATGGCTTCATCTGTTGTTAGGAATTAAAAGCCAGAGGCGGGGGCAAGTCCCACCTCATGCTGATCACACAAGCCCATCAATCTAGACCACGATTTTGTCAGGAATAAGGATGGGGCTGAAGAGCCAAAACCACTTTCCCATCAGGAATATCCTTCCCCTAACCAGCTAAATTGTATCCTTTGCCCAAGTTATGTAAACACTTCCTACCCATTATTATGGGTCCAAGTATCTCATTCATGCCAAACTCATGGGGCTTTGGGCTCCCACACACGGGAAATCGGAAAGTGACAATTCAGTCAAAACAAAAGCTTGGCGTGATACCGTAAAAAGGAAAAGAAAAACCCCCAAAGTTTTATGTGTGTCTCTGCACACGTGTTTGTGAGAAAACACACCCACACATAACGTTAAAAGGCCACACTGGCCTGATTACATCCTAAGCTGAGGCATGACTTGAAGTTCTGACCACATTCAAATGTTTTAACTCAGTGTGATGTTGGATATCCGCAAGCCCTTTCCTTCGGCTGGACAAGGAAAGCCAAGCTGCTTGGCAAAAAGAATATAACTAACCCATCATCATGCTTCTGTGTTGGGAGACAGTTAAATGAGTCCAGCTTCAAATATCTCTGCATTTATCTCTCTATTCTCTATTCATTTATCCACCCACCCACCTACATATCTTATCTTATCTTATCTTATCTTATCTTATCTTATCTTATCTATCATCCCACCATCCGTCTATCCAACCCGCCGTCCACCCAAACACGAATTCATTTCCTTGGAGCTTTCACCATCCCCTCTTCTTCACATGGTGTCAAGCCTTCACTTTTCACAGGGAGTGCCTTTCCCCCTTTTCCATTTTGTGAAATCCCACTGATCCTTAAAATTTAGGTTCAATTCTTTTTTTTTTTTTAAGTAATCTCTACCTCCAACGTGGGGCTCAGACTCATGACCCCGAGACCAGGAGTCACGGGCTCTATCGACTGAGCCAGCCAGGGGCCCGTGGTTCAATTCTTCTTTGGAAGATCTTTCATAGACCCCCGCAGCCAGCTCACGGTGTTATCTTCCACCTTAATTTTGTGGTGCTTCTGATTTGTACCCCTCTTTTTCTAGGTCATAAATGACTGCCTTCAATATCTCTTTGCTGTTGGGCCGCATGGCTCTTGTCTCTTGCAATGGAAATATTCTGCATTATTTCTTATCTCCCCAAGTAAATTGCAACTTCTGTGAAGAGAGAGGTTATGGCTTTCTCCCCTTTGCAACCTCCCTCCTCAGCTTGCCTCTTACATAACGTTATGCAAATTGTAGGCACTCAACAAATAAACTTCGACGGGACATGCAGTTTCCTCATCCGCTAAGTGGGGATAATATTGATGTTGTAGCAATATATGAGGATTAACTGAGATAACACACATATACATGAAAGATTTCATTTATTTATTTGACAGAGAGAGACAGCCAGCGAGAGAGGGAACACAAGCAGGGGGAGTGGGAGAGGAAGAAGCAGGCTTCCCAGCAGAGCAAGGAGCCCAATGTGGGGCTCGATCCCAGGACCCTGGGATCACGCCCTGAGCCAAAGGCAGATGCTTAACGACTGAGCCACCCAGACACTCCTGAGATAACATATATTAAAGAGCATCTTAAACTGCAAAATCCTAAAGACATTATTAGTGATAATATTGCTCTAATTTTAATAAAAAAAAATAATGAATAACCATATGGCAAGTTATCTACAACCTGAATGAACAAGGATTCTTTGGTAACAAATTTCATTAGCACAGGGGCGCCTGGGTGGCCCAGTCCATTAGGCCTCCGACTCTTGATTTTGGCTCAGGTCATGATCTCAGGGTCGTGAGATCGAGAACCTGCATCGGGCTCCAAGCTCAGAGGGGAGTCTGCTTCTTTCCCTCTGCCTCTGCCCCTCGCCCCTCCCCCAACTTGCACACTCTCTCCTCCCACCCCCACCTCCACCCCTAACCCCCCCATGCACATGTGCTCGCTCTCTCTCAAATAAATAAATCTTTAAAAGAAATATTTCATGAGTACATACGGAATCATTCCCTGCACAAGGTACCAGAGCTACAAGGTACATGAAATACAGTCCTTGTCTTTCAGGAGCTCGTGTTTTAGCAGAGAAGCGGGACTGTGCGTGAGGGTGCAGAAAGCACTAGAACACAGACACGAAGTGCTCCGAGACACTTAAGGGAGTCCTTAATTCTGCCCGGGGATTAGGAAACACTTCAAAGAGGAGTCATCACTTGAGCTGATCCTGGAAGATGAAAAGAAGTCCTGTAGATGGAGAGAGAGAAAAAAGAACATTCTAGAGAAGAAACAGCATAGACGTACAGGATGTTTTTGGGGAAGAGGAGGCAGGATTGTCTAATTGCACACTGAGGGCCTAGGGAAAGGGGTTGGGAGATTCTAAGACCCAGGGGCTTATGCACAGATCAGCAGGGGCTCTATGAGTCACGGAGTCAAGTTAAGCAGGGTGGCCTTGATTCCAAAGGCCATGCAAAGCCACAGAGGAGGGAAATCGGTAGATTCTATTAACAAAGTGACTGTCAGGGGCATGCTTTTGGCTGCAAATAACAAAGACTCAGCTAAAACCAGAGTGAACAATAAAGAAATCCATTATCTCACTTAACTGGAAATTCAGGGAAAGGCGGGCTTCAGGCATAGAGTAATCAATCCCCCAAGATCCCCAATCTTCCTGCATCTCCACTGTGCAAACACTAGTTACCGCTTTATTCTTGAGGGGCTTAAGGGCAAAATGTCCAGTAACACATTCAGGCACAGCCAAATCCTGAAGCATCCTCCCAGCAGATACCCCTCTCCAGGTCTTGGGTCACATGGCCCTTTCAAAAGACAGAAGCAATTTGCCATGGCTGGCTTGCACCAGCCATCTGAGATGAATGATAACGGAGAGTCAGCCATGATGTCCACCACTGGTCACCAGCATGCAGATGGGCTCCAAGGGGGAGTGTGAAGACAGGGAGACCCATCGACAAGACAGTGCAAGATTACTGGCATTGGGGTGCCTGGGTGGCTCAGCCGGTTAAGCATCTGATTCTTGATGTTGGCTCAGGTCACGATCTCAGGGTCGTGAGATTGAGCCCCACGTTGGGCTCCGTGCTGGGCAGGGAACCTGCTTAAAATTCTCTCTGTCTCTCTCCTCCCCCGCCCCGCCCCTCTCTCCACTAGCTCACACTCTCACTCTCTCTCTCTCAAAAAAAAAGAAAAGAAAAAGATTACTGACATAAAGTAATCACACCTGGACCAGAGATGCTGCCGTGAGCAGGAAGGAGGAGGTGAAATTAAAGACACGTCTTACGTGTGAAAAAGAAGTTGCCAACTCATCATATGGGGAGTGAGAAGCCAGGAGTTGAGAAGGTTCCAAGCTTCCAACCACAGGTGATGGAGGGGTTAGTGCCTTATTGGCTGAGATAGGTGTCTGGGTGCCCTCCAGGCCTGCCTGACAAAGACTGAAAGCATGAGAAAGAGAGGATTCATCCATCTTCTCTCTTTCTCCAAGAGTCAGTACCGTGGAGTGGTTGAAGGACCGACTTTGGTGTCATGCGGCCAAGCCTCCTGTCACTTACGAACTGAGAACCTTGAGTGACCTTCCATCTCCTTACCTGTGAAGTGGCTATAATAATGCCTCGCTCATAGAATCATGTCCGGGGCTAAATGCAGTGGCCGGCATATGAGACATCGTGGTGGAATAGATAGGGAAGGAGGCCAGGGTTCTAGCCCTAGTTAGGTCGCTCACTCACTGCCTGACCTCAGTCCAATGACTGCTCCTATCTGAACCTCCATTTGTTCATCTAAAAGACAGGGAAATACCCACTCATGGGGTTGCTATGACAATTGGGTTAGAAAAATATGGCAAGTGCTAACATGGACTCTGGTGGGTTTTGGCTGGTGACCTACATTCAATCAGATGCTTGTGCTCTTAGGCTTTAAAAGAGGGCGGAGAGAGGAACTGAAGCTAGGAGAGAGGTGGGGCTGGGGGTGACAGTCATGTGCAAGGGACAGTGGTCCCAGCCTCGGTGTCCAGGCCAGAGAGGTCAGCAGTGCAAGCTCTGGCTTCTGGAGTTTAAAGTTGCTGACACAGGGGTGCCTGGGTGGCTCAGTCGGCGAAGCCTCTGACTCTTGGATTCGGCTCAGGTCCTGATCTCAGGGTCCTGGGATCAACCCCACATTGGGCTCTGCACTCAGTGTGGAGTTTGCTAGAGATGGTCTTCCTTTTCTTCTCCCTCTGCTTCTCCCCTGCTTGTTCGCACTCTCAAATAAATAAATAAATAAATAAATAACATCTTAAAAAAAAATAATAAAGATGCTGGTACAGCCTTTTTCTTTTCTTTCTTCCTCCCTTCCTTCCTCCCTCCCTCCCTCCCTCCCTCCCTCCCTCCCTCCCTCTCTCTCTCTCTCTCTCTCTTTCTTTCTTTCTTTCTTTCTTTCTTTCTTTCTTTCTTTCTTCTTTCTTCTTTCTTTCATGGAACCTGTTCTGTGGCAAGCTTTTGCTATTCTGAGTGCAAAGCCCCATTTTGTTCCTGCCTATTTGCTCTGTCTGGTTATCTAATCTTTCTGAGAACTCTGTGCATTACCCAATAGCCTCAAAATTGTGTGTGGTTTTTTTCTGCTTTAATCTGCTTCAGTCCATTTCTGTGCTTATGCTAGGGATCCTGCTTACGCAAGCGCCCAGGAGGATGCCTGGCATGGAGTAGGAATTTCGAATTGATTCCTTTCTCCTTTTGGCTCCTGATTCTCCATGTCTTCCCTTCCACTCAAGTTTTCTTTTCTTTTTTTAAGATTTTATTTATTTATTTGACAGAGAGAGACAGCGAGTGAGGGAACACAAGCAAGGGGAGTGTGAGCGGGAGAAGCAGCTTCCCGCGGAGCAGGGAGCCCAATGCGGGGCTTCATCCCAGGACCCTGGGATCATGACCTGAGCTGAAGGCAGACGCTAACGACTGAGCCACCCAGGCGCCCCTCCACTCAAGTTTTCTTTTAGCTACATGATGCTCTGATGAGTGGGAGGAAAGCCAGTCCCATGGCAAGAAAACACGGAGTGGCTCCATCCCATAACCGCTCTTCCCAGCAAAGATCATTCCACAGGCTAACAAACCTGGGGTGGAGAACTTGCCAGTTTTTTAAATGAAAGGGGTTTTGAGGACAAACATGTACTTGTTCACCAAACCCCAAAATGTGACACCAAGGGACATCTGTGAACGCTTAGGAGCAAAACCTGGGGAACTAAGAAACAGAAGTATCCATTTACGTGATAAGGATCTTTGGGATTTCAAAAATGGATGGACCTCATGAAGAACCCAGAAGAGGAAGGGTGTCACAAACTATCTGGGTTCACAAAAGGTTTCTTTAAGCCATGGATAGTGGAAGGGCATCAGATGGCGAAGAGGACACTGGGGAGTTTAAAGAAGTACATCCTTAATATTCTTGGATGAAAATTGCCTCTGGTTTCTGCAAAACACCCTACGTATGACTCAGAATATTCTTTCATTTTTCCAAAGCTGCTTCCCCAGGCTCTTTGCTATGAGACTCTCCAAATCTTCCAATAATTTGTTTCTTGCGTATGCTAACTAGAGTCTGTTTCTGTTGTTTGCAACCAAGGAACCCTGACAGATTCAACTCGTTATGGCCATAGTAACAATCCCTAATTGTTAGAAAGTTGCTGCTTTCGCAAGCTCAGCTCTCTGCTCCTTGTAACTTCTACCCTGTTTCTGTTTTCTGAAGCAACTGTTTCCTGTTTTCTGGAGCAACTTTGAGCCAATGTTCTCCATATGATGGCCTTTCAATTGTTTGAGGATAAGATACTTTCCCTTAGTCCTTTATTTCCTGGGATAAACAGCCCTGATCTCTCACCAGTGAATTAGAACGTAATTTCCAACTTTGTCAACATGCTGGTACCACTCCTCTGAACCCTTAAAATGTGACCCCCAACAGAGAAACATGAAAGTTATAATAGGATCATTGTTTCTCCTGGTCTCTTCCCTAATTACCTACACGACCACTTTTTTTTCCATAGCAACAGGACATTGTTGGATTATATTAACTGTATTGTCAGCTAAAACTATTTTTTTAAACTCATTGCTTCATCATATAAACCAGACAAAATCTTCGGAAATTACAAAATACAAATAAACAAAAGATAAATTGCAAAGGCTCTCACCACTCCCCACCTCGTGATAATCACTATAAAAACATTCTTGTAAAATCTTCCAGACTATTCCGTGTTTATTATGTTGTCTTTTCCATCGGCCATACACTACCCCAATGTAGGTTGTGTTTTTAACTAGTACCCTCTGGATAGGTTCTGTACATTTGTGTTTTGTTCGGCAATTGCACACAATGCTTGGATTAACATTCTTATACATCCATCTTCGTATATTCTCTGGCTACTTTCCCCACCTTTACTGAGATATCATTGACATTTAATATTGTCTAAGTTCCAGGCATTGATGTGACACATTTATATATTGTAAAATGATTTCCATCATAGCATTAGCTAACACTTCCCTCCCATCACATAGTTACCATGTCTTTTTTGCAGTGAGAACATTTAAAATCTACTCTCTTAGCAACTTCAAAGTATGTAATAGAGTATTATTAGCTATAATCACCTTGCTGTACATTACGTCTCCAGAACTTGTTAATCCTATAACCAGACGTTTGTACCATCTGACCAATATCTCCCCATCTCCCCCACCTTGCAGCCCCTGGTAACCCCCACTCTGAGCTTGGCTGTTTTAGGTTCTGCATATGAGTGATAACACACAGTATTTTTGCTTCTCTGTCTGACTTAGCATAACGGCTGATTTCTTTAAAATTCCTACGGGTTGGGGGACGCCTGGGTGGCTCAGTTGGTTAAGCATCCGACTCTTGGTTTTGGCTCAGGTCATGATCTCAGGGTCCTGGGATCGAGCCCTGCATCAGGCTCTGCATTTGGTTCAGAGTCTGCTTGGAATTTTCTCTGTCCCTCTGCCCCTCCCCCTGTGCGTGCTCTCTCTCTCTCTCTCTCTCTCATAAATAAATAAATAAATAAATAAATAAATAAATAAATAAAATATAAAAAATTCCTAGAAGTTGAATTGCTAATTCAAAAGATATGTTTCCTTGTGAGGCTTTTAATTATCTATCACCAAATTACCCTCCAGAAAACAATTTACACTCCCATCAGCCAATTATAAAAGGCTCTAAGACTCCCGAATTTTCACATGAGGTCCCGCCATGCCAGGTGTCTATAAGTCTTCATTGATTTTAAGCTACATGGAATACTGTATTTACACTTCTTTAATTGTATGCAATTGGCTCTAGTGTCTCTCTCCCACCCGTTGAGATGATTATTACACGAGCGCTTCAGTCTAACCTCTTGAGAGGCAAGGATGAGCTTGAAGAGCCTTGACGTTCTGTCAAGTCTGGGAATAGTCTTCCATTCTCATTTTGCAGCCCCTGCAAATCTGACTTAGTGTCTCTGCTGTTTTCACCCAAGTCACAGATGACACTGTTGAAAAGGCGGCCAAGAAGTGGGTCCCCCCACAATCTACGAGGCACGTCTTCAGCCTGAAAGATACTCATCTATGAGCCAACCCAACAGCTCGGGTGGCAATTTGCATGTCAATGAGTCTTTCTCAAGGGCCCACCCACAATCCAGCAACTAAGGAGATGGCCAGCACCTCGGGATGGGGCTCCAACCCCCCGTTGAGTGTCTGCTCTGGTTCGTTGATACCCGGGGGCTGTCAACTGTTGAGTCTAGGATCATGCTTGCATCCATGTATCCAGCACCAAGGTGAAACAGATGTTAGTAGTTAGTCATATTTGTCTCGTAGATCCTTTTTTTAAGAGGAACTAGGATGTCTCAGACACAACTAAAATCCCACTCGCATCCCCTTCCCACCTCCAAACGGAGGAGTATGTCATTGCTTTCCATTTTGTACATTTACTATTTTTAAAGATTTTATTTATTTATTTGGGGAAGACAGTGATAGAGAGAGCACGAGTAAGGTGGAGGCATAGAGGGAAAGATAGAGGGGTTCGATCCCAGGACCCCAAGATCATGACCTGAGCCAAAGACAGATGCTTCACTGACTGAGCCCCCCAGGCATCCCATAATCTCACATTTAAAGAAAATCCCCTGCTGAAAAGGAATTGCTGTGTCATAGGGTGCGCGTGTCTTCAAATTTATATTACCCGTTTCCTCCACAAGTACCAGTTGGTTCCAATGTATATTCCTGCCAAGACCAGAGGAGTTCCTTCTTTCCCCCATTCTCCCAACATTTGGTATTGTCAGACGTCCCAACAGTTGCCAAACTTTTGGGTATGAAGCAGTTTCTCAAGATTTTAATTTGCATTCCCCTGAATATTAGTGACAGTGGGCATCTTTTCTTTTCTTTTTTTTTTTTTTTAAGATTTTATTTATTTATTTGACACACAGAGAGAGCACAAACAAGGGAGTGGCAGACAGAGGCAGAGGGAGAAGTAGGCTCCCTGCTGAGCAGAGAGCCTGATGCGGGCTCGATCCCAGGACACAGGGATCGAAACCTGAGCATAAAGCAGATGCTTCTTGGACTGAGCCACCTAGGTGCCCCAGGGCATCTTTTCCTAAGTGTTTTGGTTATTTTGAGTTTCTTCTTCTAGGAGCTGAGTTGTAACTGTGCCAGCCAGCCTCCAATATGGCCCCCAATCATCTCTACTGAGTGGTGTTCACACCCTTGTGTGGGCCCCTCCTGCCTTGTGCCGGGACTGGTGTGAGACTGATGGCATATGGCAAAAGAAATGGCATGTCACTTCCAAGGTTAGGTTATAAAAGACACTGCAGTTTCTCTCTTGGTTATTCTCTTTCTCTTGGATCACTCCATCTGGGAGAAGCCAGCTGCCATGCTGTGAGGATCCCTTTGGGGAGGCCCACATGGCAAGGAACTGAGGTCTCCAGAAAACAGCTACGTGAATAAATTTGGAAGTGAGTACAATCCGGATGACTCCAGCCTTGGAGACATCTTGCCTGTTAGAACTACCCAGCTGAGAGACCCCTGAATTCCCAGCTTTCTAGAAGACGATAAATGTTCGTTGTTTTAAACTGCTGTTTGGGGGTAATTTTTTTGCAGCAACAAATAACTAAAACAACGTTCTGGGGACTTTTTTCTATTGGGTTGTTTTTTCTCTTTCTTCCAGATCTGGAGAAATTGTTTTAAATATTCTTTTTTTTTAAAGATTTTATTTATTCATTTGACAGAGATAGAGACAGCCAGGGAGAGAGGGAACACAAGCAGGGGGAGTGGGAGAGGAAGAAGCAGGCTCCCAGCAGAGGAGTCCGATGTGGGACTCGATCCCAGAACGCCGGGATCACGCCCTGAGCCGAAGGCAGACGCTTAACGACTGAGCCACCCAGGCGCCCCTGTTTTTAATATTCTAAACACTAATCTTTTGTTGGTTACAGAAGAAATATCTTCTCCCAACCTTTGACTCATCTTTTTTGCCTTATTTTTGGTGCTTTTTGATAACAAAGCTTTAACATTTAATATAATCGAATTTAGCAGGGTTCCCCCCCTTTCTGTTTATGCTCTTCATACTTGAGGTTGAAAATCCTTCACTACTTCAATGATAAAAAAGATAGTGTTCTGCATTTTTCTTTAAATGGTTTAAAGAATTTTTAGATCTTTAATCAATCTGGAATAGTTGTTGAACTGAATTAACCAGACTCTTTCCTAACAGTTTTCTTTGTAATTCATTTTGAAAGAATTTGTTGTGGGGGCGCCTGGCTGGCTCAGTTGGAAGAGCGTGCAACTCTTGATCTCAGGGTCATGAGTTTGAGCCCCACGTAGGGTGTAGAGATCATTTAAATAAATACATTTTTTTAAAAAAGAGTTTAAAAAAATGTTGTTGTGCATTTTTCTTGGTGCTGACAAAGACCAGAACAAAATGATTATGAAGCAATGCTATTGTCCGCCTTCTTCTGACAAAACAAACTTATCCCTTCTTGCTTCTTTGATTGCTCCAAATATTGGGACAGGACATAGACACCAATGATTCGTCTTGGTGGGTCAGCATCCGAACCTCTTTGTCTTGAGAAGCCCACGCTCTTGTAAGTGTTAGTACAAAGCAAAGCTGAGTGTTGCTGACCCCCTCTTTCCCAGCCTCTCCTCCAGCAAGACTGTGAATGCATAACCTAGGATGTGCTAATCAAGCATATTCTTCTTGGAATTTTTTTTTTAATTTTAATTTTTTAAAGTCATCTCTACACCCAACACGGGGCTCGAACTCACAACCCTGAGATCAAGAGTCGCAGGCTCTACCGACCGAACCCACCAGGCGACCCTTCCTCTTAGGCTTTGAGTGCAAAGAATCATCAGCGATTATGAGGTCATGCTTTTCAAACTTGACTTTCAGTTTTTCTCTATACACACGCATCTATATTTGATATCACACCGTACATACCGTTTGGTGACTTCCTTTTTCTCATTCCAACAATATAAATAAGCATTTCCCCCATCAAAGGGACGGCACAAGACAACTTGCAACAAGGACATGTCATTCCAGCACACGATGTGCTATTCACATTCAAGTAACCCTGCTATTTGACTTAGAGGTTGATTCAAATTGTTCACTATTATAAACAACACTGCCAACTTCTGATTCAAATCGGCACAAGGCGGGGTGCCGGGGTGACTCCGTCGGTTGAGCGTCTACCTTGGGCTCAGATCATGATCCCAGAGTCCAGAGATCAAGCCCAGCATCAGGCTCTCTGTTCAGTGGGGAGCCTGCTTCTCCCTCTCCCTCTGCCTGCTGCTCCGCCTGCATGTGCTCTCTGTCAAATAAAGAAATAGAAATCTTTTTTAAAAAATGGCATATGATGAGCAAGTTCTACTATGACCTCTCCAATTCTCAAGAACTCATTCATCCAACAAATATTTCTTGAGGGTCTCCCATGGGTTATGCACTGTTCCCGTTGGTAAAGATAAAGAAATGAACAAAATGGACAGATGTCTCGACCTTTGTTGCAGTTTACATCCCGGTAGGGTGAACAGTAATGATGCGACATGTCCATAACATACACGCAAAGACACACGACACTCATAAAATACCAGTAATGATGGCAGGTCCCACTTACTAAATGTTTGCAACCTGCCAGTCATTGTGCCGGGCCTTTTGTGGGCAGTTAATGCACAGGCGCTATTTCATCAGCTCCGTTTTTTCGGAGAAGGCCACTGGCATTTTGCCTTTCTCCTGCCCCGCCATTAATGCAGGAAGACTTGAGGTTACATCGGTGATATCTATCTTCTACCCAAAGCCTATGATGGGAGCAAGAGGAAGATGCCACTTCCTAGAGCCGTGGCGTCCCAACTGACAGCTGGTGTTCGTCAAGGAAGTGGTCTAGGGTCTGTGCTTCCAAAGCCTCACTCTAGCTGTAGACTGGGAAGGACAAGGGACCCTGCTCCCATGAGAATACAGGCGATTTGTCTTCTACTCATTTGCAAACATCAGATCATATTTGTTCAAGAGCAAATTAAGAGATCAACAACAAACAAGCAAGCAGAAACAGACCCATAAATACAGGGAACAAATTGGTGGTTGCCAGAGGGTGTGGCGGGAGGAGTGGGAGGTCCAGGCTTCCAGTCATGCAACGAATAAGTCACAAGGATAAAAGGTATATCAGGAATACAGTCAATGATACTGTACCAGCATCATGTGGAGACAGGTGGCAGATACGCTTGTGAGCACAGCGTACCATAACTTGTCCACTCACTCTGTTGAATGCCTGAAAGTCACGTAACGTTGTGTGTCAACTATACTGCAATTTTTTTTAAAAAGCAAAAAAAAAAAGAAAAAAAGAAAATTAAGCGAACAAAAGCAACATGGGGTCCATGAAAAAAACAGAGAAGGAAAAAAAAACCAAAGCAGATGTGCGATTGGAGGTCTACAGGAAAAGCAAGCCACTGAGAGAGCCATCTGTTGGCAGATGGACAGGAAGACGTGGGCAAACTTTTTATGCATCCACCCTCAGATATAAGAAGACAGGAAATATAGAATCATAAGGGAAAAATAGACCCAGGTGAAAAGGCAACAGACCGAGATAAATAAAAGTAGCATTAAACGGGGGATAAAAGAGGAGTGCAAGGAAACCATAAACAAAAGCAGGGGTATCTGGGTGGCACAGTTGGTTAAGGGTCTGACTCTTGATTTTGGCTCGGGTCATGATCTTGAGGTTACAGGATCCAGCCCTGTGCCAGGCTCCATGCTGGGCGTGGAGTTGGCTTGGGATTCTCTCTCTCTTTCCCTCTGCCCCTCGCCATGGGCACACACTCTCTCTCTCTAAAAAAAAAAAAAAAAAAAAAAAAAAAAAAAGCAGATTATAATTCACAGCTCCCTTCACAAAGGGTAGAATTGATGTTACAAAAAAAAAATGGATTGGACAATACCGTATGTTGGCAGAGCCCTGGAGCAACTAGGACTCTTGCACATTCCTTACGAGAAACGTGACAATATCCAATACGACGAACATAGTCTATGACCTAGTGGTTCCGTGGTAATTCCACTCCCAAGCAGATATGCACTAAGGCAATGGTTCCAAACTTGGTTCCTAAAATCCTGACGTCTGGGGGCCGCTGGGTGGCTCAGGCTCGGGTTAAGCAACCAACTCTTAATTTCAGCTCAGGTCATGAGCTCAGCGTCCTGAGATCAAGCCCCACGTCGGGCTCCACGCTCAGTAGGGAGTCTGCTTGAAGACTCTCTCCCTCTCCCTCTGCCCCTCCCTCAGCTTGTGTGCATGTGCTCTCTCTCTCGCTCTCAAATAAATAAATCAATCTTTTAAAAACATATAAAAAAATAAATAAAATCCTCATGTCCAAATCAGACACTGTATCAGTTACATCAGAACGTCTTGGGGATGTGAGCCAGCCAAGTTTGGGTACGACTGCTCTAGAGAAATCCTCGCGTGTGGGCACTGGATGACATGTTTCCAGCAGTGTTGTTTGCAATTGCAAGAATCCGGGAATTTCCCGGCGTCCGTGGGCAGAATTCATACGACATGGTGTATTCACACAATGAAATGCTACAGCACAGTAGAAACTAATTGCGGCCACATCCATCAACAGAGATGCATGCCACAGACGTAGTGTTAGGGAGGAAGCAGAAGCAACTCACAGAAGAGCACATACATGCATTTACATAAGGGAAAATTGCACTAACGGAACAATGCATTGTATAAAGATACGTATGTTTGTTGCAAGACTATGATAAGCCCAGGGGCGCCTGGGTAGCGCAGTCGTTAAAGCGTCTCCTTCGGCTCAGGGCGTGATCCCGGCGTTCGGGGATCGAGTCCCACATCGGACTCCTCCGCTGGGAGCCTGCTTCTTCCTCTCTCACTCGCCTGCTGTGTTCCCTCTCTCGCTGGCTGTTTCTCTGTCACATAAATAAATAAAATCTTAAAAAAAAAAAAAAGACTATGATAAGCCCAAACTTCAGAACAGTGGTTACGGGAGGGGAGGGAAGAGGGGGTTGGTTCTAAGAGACTGTTTATTGCTTGATTTTTTAAGCTGACAACGGCACTTATATTTGATAAATGTGTTATAAATATTACTCCATCGGCTTTAATGATTTCATTAACTATTTTTAAAGAATCTTAAAATTGTGAAAAGTGAATATTCACGTGTAGGAACCAACTTGAAAAATTCTTTCAAGCTTCAGAGGAAAAGAATAAAGAAATCAAAAAATGAGGGAAAAAATCATAACCATACAGGGTACCAAATAGCCATAATTATATCTTTTTTTTTAAATTATAATGCAAGGGGGCGCCTGGGTGGCACAGCGGTTAAGCGTCTGCCTTCGGCTCAGGGCATGATCCCGGTGTTATGGGATCGAGCCCCACATCAGGCTCTTCCGCTATGAGCCTGCTTCTTCCTCTCCTACTCCCCCTGCTTGTGTTCCCTCTCTCGCTGGCTGTCTCTATCTCTGTCGAATGAATAAATAAAATCTTTAAAAAATAAATAAATAAATTATAATGCAAGGAAAGTAGAAACTTAAAAAAAATCTCACCACTTAAAATTTAATTTAAGTAAGCTTAGAAGAGCATAAAAACTTCTGGAACCAAAAACCATGAAGAAGTATTTCTAAATCTGAAATGCAAACGAATGTAAAACTACATTAAGATTATCGGGTAAATATATTGGGTTAAACTGGTTGAAGCTAATTCCTTGCTCATGAACTTGAATATTTCCTGACGTAAATTCTTAGAAGTAGAATCACTGACATGTACAGATATTTTAAAAATGGTTGTTAAAAGCATGAACCAACAGGGAAGATTCTGTAAAAGCAAACATTCATATGGAAGAAAATTCTACAAAACCATAATGTCAGAGTTTGCTTTTGAATAGTGAACTGAGAGATGACTTGCTTTTTTACTTGTCTGTGTGTTTAATGACATAATAATGACAAAATGGAATTTTATAAGGTGTACGAGGTAATTGCAGCAAAGAGCACTCCTGGGTCTTCCCTGGAAAAGTTCGTTCATGGTGAAAACAATTTGCTTAGTACTGAAGAGCTAAGTTAAAAGAGTTGGCTTCCCAGCCAGAGCCTCGGAATCAAAGGACCTCATCATGGTGGCCAGCCTCCATTGACCCCCAGCATCCCTACCTCCTGGTATCCTCGCCCTTAGGTAGCTCCCCTTCCAACACTGTATGAGGATTGGTCTGGGAGACCAACAGAATGTGGTAGAAGATACTGACACTTTCATCTTGGTCATTCTCTTTCTTTTGGATGAATTGTTCTGGGGGAAGTCAGCTGCCATATTGTGAGAAGCCCTCTGGAGAGGCCCATGAAATGCAAAATTAAAGCCTCTGGCCTATGGGCACATTATGCCGCCATCTTGGGTGTGGCTCCTTTGGCCCCAGTCAAGCCTTCCAATGAAGCAACTCCAGCTGACATCCTAACTGAAACCACGTAAGAGACTTTAAGCCAGAACCACCCAGTTAGACCACACTTGTGTTCCAGACCCTCAGAACCTATGTGAGATAGAATAGGTTTTTTTTTTTTTTTAAGTTTTTTTAACTTAAGTAACCTCTACACTCAATGTGGGGCTTGAACTCATGACCTTGAGATCAAGAGCCCCACACACTTCTGACTGAACCAACCAGGTGCCCCTTATTTGTCGTTTTAAGCTGCTAATTTTGGGGGTAATTTGATCCATAGCAACAGATAACTGATATACACTCTTAAACTGGGTCAGTAGCTTTAAGCACCAGAAGGAGATAAATGACGGGAAGACAAAAGGGGATGAGGAGGGACGTGTTTGAGAAGACACAGAATCCTTTATGAAGTAATTATACCTTCAACCATTGCCCCTATCTCAGGCCATATGGGGACTCTTGACCTGCCTTCTCAAATTGGAGGACACCAAGGGAGGTCCCTGTGAGGTAGAAGAGAAAGTCTGGAATGGGGCCATGTAACCCCTTTCTTCCTGAAGTCATTAACTGCCAGTTGGCAGCTCACTAGTGTGGGGTGGCCTCCTTGGGCACACAGAAGATGGTGCCTCACCCCTGCCATTTCATACAAGAACACCCATACAAGAAAGGCCCACCATCCTGGGTAATGGTGGGCTGACCCGGGAGAGCCAGTCCAGCTGACCAAGGAGGGAGTCTCCTACTGGGGGCTGGAGAGGCTGAGGGTCTGAAAGCTTGACCACCTGCCTTTGAAGGTCTACCCAGCCTAGGACCTTGGACAGACACTGTCAGGGCATTGTCTAGACCAAGGACAGCATCACAGCCAAATCCTACCTGGGATCCCCACAAAAGCACAGCTACCACCAGACATGGAGGGACGAATCAAACAGAAGCCCAGCCTGGCAGAGAAAGGAGAGGTCCTCCTTGACTTCCCACAAGGGGGCTCTTGGAGCAGACACGAGGGACTGCAAGGAGGAAGGGAAGGAGCACCAATGGACAAAACTCTCCTCTGCTTCCCGAGCCCAGGGCAGGGGCTCTGCACCGGACTACCGTAGAAAATACCCACCTGAATGTGCCAGAAGGTTTCCTTGAAATGAAACTATATTAAACTGGAAATGGCTGGACACAGCTGATATTTATAAGATTGGGCTAACTTCAGTTTTTCCACTGCCGGGCATGAGTAGGGTTTTTTTTTTAGAGAAAAGGAAGTTAAATTTAAAAATAAAGTAAACCTCTTGTTGGCACAAGGCAAAGTGGAGATTGTTCAATTAAAGCTGTTAAATGAGCAGTGAGACCTGAGGCATATATCTGACTTCCTCTTGAATGCTAAGTTGGTCAAGGTCCCCATGTGGGCACGCTGCCCTCTTCCAAGACCTTCCACAATTATAAAGGCAGTTTAAAAAAAAAAAAAACTGTCTACAGTCTCTTGCCCCCGTGTAAGTACCATCCCTTCTTCGATTCTAGACCAGCTGTCCAACGGAACTTTCCTTGATGGTGGAAGTGTCCTATGTCTGCCCTGTCCAATATGGCAGCCACTGACCACATGTGGCCACTGGGCACTGGGAAGGTGGCTGATGCCAACTGAGGGACTGACTCTAAAATTGTATTTTAATTAATTTAAACATAAACAGCCACACGTGGTTAGTGCCACACACTGGACAGTGGGGTGCGAGATGGAGTCGGGTGTATTTCTTTCCACTGAACTTTCGGACGTTGGGGGGGCGTGTCCTTGTCCGTTTGCTGCCTCGATTTGGGTCGAGCTTTCTGACGCTTGCACACCACCCACCCATCCTTCCTGATGTGTCCTCAGAACCAAATCGAGGAGAGCATTTACAGTAATGCTTACATAGGGAAAATCTGAGCACGGACTGGATTCTGATAATATTAAGAAATGACTTAGGTCATTTCAAAGAGGAATTTGGGGCCTGAAACCAAGAGCTCTTAATGCTGTGATCAAATATTGAAATTCTCCATAGGATATAATAGTTACTCCATAGTGCCATGGTTTCCTGAGGAGATAGAAGATAAAAAAAGAGAGAAATTACTAAAATTGCATACTGAAGTATTTACAGATAAAATAACGTGCTGTCTGCAATTTGCTTTAGATAATGGAGTGGGGAGTGAACAGAGGAGACAAGATGGGTTGCTAATTGTTGAAGCTGTGTGATGGGTTCGTGAGCTTGCCTTCGATTAGTCTATTTTACACGTGTGTACTTTTTTAATTAAAAAAAATTGAGGTGGGGGATGGGGTAACTGGGTGTTGGGCATTAAGGAGGGCACTTGATGGAGTGAGCACTGGGTGTTGTATGCAACTGATGAATCACTAAATTCTATCCCTGAGACTAATAATACACCGTATGTTAACTAACTTGAATTTAAATAAAATCTTTTTAAAAAGTAAGCATTTTAAACAAAATGGGAAAAGGCTTATACTATGATATCAAGTAGAGGAGAAAAGGGGCTACCCGGCTGGCTCAGTCAGCAGAGCCCGTGACTCTTGATCTTGGGGTCGTGAGTTTGAGCCCCACGTTGGGCGTGGAGCTTACAAAAAACTAACTAACTAAAAAACTACTAAAAAAAAAAAAAAAGAAGGGGGAAAAAGCAAGCCACAAGGGACTCCTGGGGGGCTCAGTCAGTGAAGCGTCTGCCTCGGGCTCAGGTCATGATCTCAGGGTCCTAGGATCGAGCCCATGGCTCACCTGCTTCTCCCTCTCTCCCTCCCCCTGCTTATGCTTCCTCTCTCGCTCTCTCTCTCGCTCTCAAATAAATAAAATCTTTTTACAAAGCCGCAAAATGATAAGCATACAATAAAATGAGGAATTCACTTAAACGGGAAGAAATACATAACGTCATGTCAGGTTAGGATCCAGATGGCGGAATTCAAATCCTGGCTGGAACACCAACCTGGTTTCGGGAATTGTTTTAGTTTTGCTCAACCTCTGTCTCCTTATCTGTGGAATGAGGCTCATACTGGAATGTACCCTTTAAAATTGCGGTGGAGAGTAAATGAGCCCATTTACGAAATCCTTGGCCAGCATCTGGAGAACAAGTCCCATCACTTCTATCTGGGAAATTGATTTGTAAGGGGCTGCTATGGTACCATCACCTTATCCAATTTTCCATCCAATTATCCAAGCTTCTTTTTATATCCAAGGAGGAAAATTAAAAAAATTAAAAGAACAGGGGGGCTCGGTCAGTGAAGCGTCTTAACTTCTGCTCAGGTCATGATCTCAGGTCCTGGGATCAAGTCTTGCATCGGGCTCTGAGCTCAGCAGTGGGTCTGCTTCTCCCTCTCCCTCTGCCCCTCCTCCCCATGCACGCACAAGCACACGCTCTCTCTTTCTCAAATAAATAAATAAAATATTTTTTAAAAAAACGAACAGAACAGTTCCTTCCGTTGCTACCTCTTGTGTTCTGAGAAACTGTTAGCAAAGTAATTGGATGACTTATCAGATGTTCTAAACTTTAGCAAAAGGAGAATTCCAGCTTATGTCTGGGTAAGTGGAATTCCCCGTGAAAACCCTGTTTTGTGGCCTTTGTGATACGTGTGAGGAAAGCATCTTCTGGAAGCTTCCTCTGGCCCACGGGGAGTAGGGGTGGTGGAGAGGGGTCTTGTGTCTGTGGTTCTCCTTATTAGTCTGACCCAAAAGGTCTCCACACTGATGGACAGACCTTTTGCAAGAGACGCAACACGTTTTCCCTTCCTACGAGGTTGGTGTCTTGTAACCAGCATATACCCTTCCATTGGCACTGCCTAGTTATGAGTCCCATCCGAGTGACAGTGATGCTTATGAAATTGTATTTCTAAAAGTTTTATTTATTTATTTGGGAGCGTGAGAGAGCACCAGCAGGGGGAGCAATAAAGGGAGAGGGAGAAGCAGGCTCCCCGCTGAGCAGGGAGCCCGACGTGGGGCTTGATCCTATGACCGACTGAGCCTCCCAGGTGCCTAGGAAATCAAAGTTCTTTCAGTAACATGAAAATCTCCCCTTATCCATTCCCTATCCCCTTTGCACTGGGTGATAGACATGTAAGGCCATAAAGTTCTGGTCCAGCTGTCTCTATTTTTGCTTAAGAATAATGACACTGAGGGGCGCCCGGGTGGCACAGCGGTTAAGCGTCTGCCTTTGGCTCAGGGCGTGATCCCGGCGTTGTGGGATCTAACCCCATGTCAGGCTCCTCCGCTATGAGCCTGCTTCTTCCTCTCCCACTCCCCCTGCTTGTGTTCCCTCTCTCGCTGGCTGTCTGTATCTCTGTCAAATAAATAAATAAAATCTTTAAAAAAAGAAAAGAATAATGACACTGTGTCTGTTACCCTGTTTTGGACTACTTTACAAAGACTGATTTCCGTTTTCTCCTCAACCATCAGTGGTAGTAAGTCAACTGAAACTACACTCAACCAGAGGGGGCGGGGAGAATATTGGTGTGCGTAACCGAGAAGCCCAGGGGTAGGGTGAGCTTCAGGTACGGCTAACTCCAGATGCTGTATTATTTTCAGGAATTTCTCTCTCTCTCCATCACCAGGCTCAGCGTTCTGCTATACTGGCTTCATTCTCGGTCTCACTATAGCAAGGTGGTTTTCAGCAGCTCCGGACATATAATTGACCATCTTAGCCCCTCTGTTAGGGAAAGAAACACACCTCATTCCCAATCATTTGAGCCAAGTCCCAGCAACACCTTTCATTGGTCCAGAGAGGGTGATGTGGCCACCTCTGAACCGGTCGTTGAGATTTTGGTAGACTATTTTTGGTGCCAAAGCATAGGATTGACCCACTTTCACCACATAGATTTTGAGTTGAAGATGAATGGCTTCCCTTCAAAGCTCAAGAGGCTATTGAAAGAAGATGACAGATGGATACTAAGCAGACAAAAACAACAGCTGTCCACTCTGCAACCCATAACAATCTTTTTTTCGATGCCCTTTGATGCCATTGGCCAAACACATTCTTCCCTAACTTTGTGGCACTCTCCGTCCTTTGCCAGCAGCCTCATATTCCACTGTGTTGGCCTCTTGCCCAGGGAAATAAAATCTTCCTCAACACCATCAACGTCACCAGCTGTTTACTCCCAATATTCCCTCCTTTCTCTTCCAAAGTCACGGCCATCCGATGAATGAAAAGATGGAATACCATGGTATCTCCAAGCCTTCAGAGACTGTCTCGGAGCTGGAAAACTTCCAGAGACATCGTTCAGGCTTCTTTTGACCACACCATTGACCTACACATGGATCAGAAGAAGTAGATGATGGCTGGAGGTTCTGTGCAAATATTCCATCACATCCTGTATTTACGCTCCAGAAACACATGCCCCTCCAGCGTGCTGCACCTGGTCTCAGAAGGAAATCCCCTCATTCGGGGAATGTACAAGTGTTGTTGTTGTTGGGTTTTTTTTTTTTCCACCCAGTTAGGGTTGGTTCTCTCAATATGTGTACCTACAGTATCGGGCATGGTGCTGAGGACACACCAGCTAGTCAATGATGCCTGCCCTGGTTCCCTTCTTGCCCTGTCCAACTGCCCTTAAAAAAACCAAAACCAGGGGTGCCTGGGTGGCTCAGTCGGTTAAGCATCCAACTGTTGGTTTTGGCTCAGGTCATGATCTCAGGGCCGTGAGATCGAGTCCCGCGTCAGGCTCCACGCTTGGAGGGGAGTCTGCTGGAGATTCTCTCCCTCTACGTCTCCCCCTGCTCATGCTCACTCTCTCTCTCAAATAAATAAATAAATCTTTAAAAAAAGAAAACATAAACAAAACCAAAAACCAACCAAACAAGCAAGAAAACTAAGTTAAGATGGAATCAGAAAAGAGGTACTGGGACTTTATCTGTAACGTATTTTTCGAGCTAGGTGGTAGGGTCTGTGAGTGCTTCTTGTATTCCCAGCTAGTCTTCTGAAATATTTCATAAATTAAATAAATTCTAAAATATGCAGGTTGCAGCTCAAGGTGACAAAGCAAAAAGCTAATCGCATCATATCACTCCCTGCTTGGCTCCCCAAGGCTCACAGGATGAGGACAGCCCCTTGCAGGGCACACGAGATTCTGGCACACAAGGACTAAGATATGGCCCGGTCTTCCTTCTCCTTGCCTATTAAGGCCTGAATGTTTGTGTTCCCCACCCCCCCAAAAAAAAGTTTGTATGTTGAAGTTCTGATTAGGGTTAAATGTGGTCATTCACGTGGAGCCCCCGTGATGGCATTAGTGTCCCTATGAGAAGAAGAAGGGAGACCAAAGCTCTCTCCCCCTGCCCTGCGAGGACACAGCGAGAAGGTGGCTGTGTGCAAGCCTGGAGGGGAGCCCTCACCAGACTCTGAATCTGCAGGCACCTTGATCTGAGACTCCCCAGCCTCCTGAGAGGAATGCATATCTGACGTTGAAGCACTCCATCCAAAGTATTTGGTGATAGCGTCTAACCCCCCCACCGCCAGCCATGGCTTCAGGTATCTCGAGCCACTCCCAGTTCCCTGAATGGGCTATGTTCGTTCTCAACTGGGTGTTTCAGAACCTCTTCTCTCCCTTTCTTCACATGGCTAACTGCTATTCACTCATTGCATTTGGTAGAATAAGCTGACAAAGAGGTTCCAGAACGTAGGGGCTTAAAGACTATACGTTTATTTTTGCTCTTGTAGTAAGTTCTGAGATGAGCTGTCCAGGTGAGTGGGCAGCTCAGCTCCTAGTGGTCATTCAAGGACCCAGGTTCCTTTCAGTTATTGCTCTGCCTGCTTCCAGAGCCTCATGGTCCCCTGCATGATTGAAGTTGGGTCACTTCCTCATGTAGATCCCACCTGTAGGAAGAAGGCCCACAGGGATGCTTTGAGGTCTAGACCAGGAAGTAGCCCTCATCATCTCCACACTTTCTATTGGTGATAACTAGTCATGGGATCACAACTAACTGCTGGGGATGCTGGGAAATGTAGTCCCTACTTCAGCAGCCATGTGTTTGCCTCTAGTTCTCCTATAATGAATGGAAGAAGGAATTTGAACCAGTGATTGAAGTTCAGACCTGGATTCCTGAATAGCCTTCACTGCCCTGACCTCCCTGTCTAAGTCAGATGTCCCTCTTACAAATACCTTGTGCGTTACAAAGCAGATATTTCTATGCTCACCTCTCACCTTCACCTGTCTCCTCATCTCCCCAGCTAGACTGTGAGCACCTTGTGTGAGATTGTAAACTCAATGCCTTGCACTTTTCTTCTGCACTTTTGAGTAAAAGGATGGAGGACCAGCTACTTAATTTGCAGGGCCCAGTACAAAATGAAAATGTGGAGCCCCTTGTTCAGAAGCGACAGAGAATTTTCAGAATACGGAAGAGCATTAAACCAAACCTGGCGTCCTTCTGGATGCAGGTCGCTGGGCACCCGCACAAGGCGTGCGCCCGTGACGCCAGCTTTGAAGGCGTGCACGAGCAAATGAATTGCATGGAGCAGCCCGCATCCTCCTTCCTAAGAGAAGCCATATAGCTGTTGTGTGATCTCGTGCAGTGGGTGGAGATGAGTCGAATCATGCTCATGAATATCGGAGAAGTCCATCCTTGTCCCTACAGGCTCAACTTAATAGGGACCACTTCAATGGTGAGGGCATTTCCCACGTTCCCTTGCTTGTCCTCTGGAGGGTGAGGACACAGCCGCTCGTGGGCTGCCAAACACCCCAAAACCCAGCGGCATAGCATCCTGCCTTCCCCTCACCTGCGGGGGGCTCCTTCAGGGTGTCACCGCTGCAGAATTCGTCATCATGACAATTTTCTACCAGCCTCAGACACCCCTGGGGTTGCCAGGGAGACTCTGGAGTCCTTGCCAAGCAGTTCTCCAGCATCTGCTCAAACACCTCCAGCAACAGAGAACTTCCTACCTCCCCGGGCAGCTCCTTCTGTTTCTGACAGCTCCGCGGATGGAGTTCTTCCTAGAGTTGAGCCAAAACCTCCTTCCTCGTGACTTTCCCCGCTGGCTCAGAGCCACGCAGGAATTGTAATGCCGCCCCCACGCCCTTCAGGTGTCTAGAGGGCTCTGATGTCCACCTGAAGACAGAGGCTGCCAACAAGCAGCACAGAGATGGCATATGGACCACAGATGTATTGTGTTTGGCCCAGGCAAGACTCTTCTTCCTTCTTCTCCTTCTCCTTCTTTTTCTTCTCCTCCTCCTCCTCCTCCTCCTCCTCCTCCTCCTCCTCCATCTTCTTCTTCTTTTTTGGCTGATTGGTTGCCAAAGCTGAAAAATCTGGAGCGTTCATACAAAATGTAGAACTGAAGCCTCTAAAACTTAAAAGCTCTGGCAGTCCCAGGCTCTCGTCCCACAATCCTACTCCCCACTAAAGATACTGAAGCCTGGATATGGGGTGGGCAACTGCCACTCGCCATCACAGCCTGCTGCTTTGGCTACTCGATAACCATGCGTGGACTCTGAACTTCCGGTCAGAGCCCTTATATTGACAAGTATGTTGATATGCCCCTCCCCACCATGGGAGTAGCCACTGAGGTGGAAACCCAAGTTTTTAAACTGATTCCGGGAAAAGTTGTTTAAAGAGATATGATTCTTTTTCCCCTCTCCCTGTTCATAATGCAGACGTGTTGGCTGGTGTTCCAGCAGCTACCTTGTGACCATGACGCAACCCTGAGGATGTGGGCCACGTATAGGAATGTGGAAACAAACAGATAGCAAGACGCTGGTTCATTAGCGATGACGGAACCATCACATCAGCTGTACCTACCTCTGAACTTCTTTTACCTAAAATAAATAAGTAAAAGCACAAACATATCTTGTGGAAACCACTCTTAAGTAGTTGTTGTTAGCAACTACAGGCAGTTCCTACCCGGTATATAATTTTTTTTTGGTCATTGCCTTTTCTTAAGTTAAGCTTTTGTTGGGGAAAACTCTCACCACACACAAACATAGATGCATAGTATCCACATGCAAAAAAATTAATGCAGACTCCCTATCTCACATCACACCCCAAAATTAACTCAAAAAAATCATCCACATACATACGCAAGCTAAAACTACAAAACCCTTAGCAGAAAACATAAGAGTAAATCTTCACGAAGTTGGCTTAGGCAATGATTTCTTAGATGTCGCACACAAAAAAGCATAAGCAGTAGAAGAAAAAGAAAATCAGATTTCGTCAAAACTTAAAACGTTTGTCCTTCGAACAACACACTCCAGAAAGCGAAAAGACAACCCTCAAAACGGGGGTAAATATTTGCAGATCGTTTTCCTGATAAGGGACTTGCAGAATATAGAAAGAAGTATCACAACTCAATTAAAAATATCTTTAAAAACCCCATTTAAAACTGTGCAAAGGGGGCGCCTGGGTAGCGCAGTCGTTAGGCGTCTGCCTTCGGCTCAGGGCGTGATCCCGGCGTTCCGGGATCGAGTCCCACATCGGGCTCCTCCGCTGGGAGCCTGCTTCTTCCTCTCCCACTCCCCCTGCTTGTGTTCCCTCTCTCACTGGCTGTCTATCTCTGTGAAATAAATAAATAAATAATCTTAAAAAAAAAAAATAAAAACTGTGCAAAGTACTTGAATAGACATTTCCCCGAAGAAGATATACAAATGGCCAATAAGCACATGAAAAGAGGCTCAACATCATTAGCCATCAGGGAAATGCAAATCTCAACCACATAAGATGCCACTTCACACCCACTAGGATGGCTCGAATCAGAAATAACAAGAGTTGGCAAGGATGTGGAGAAGTTGGAAGCCTTGTGCTTTGCTGGTGGGAATGGAAAATGGCGCAGCTGCTGTGGGAACCGGCTTGGCAGGTCCTCGAAAAGCTATACATAGAATTACCATATGATCCAGCAATTCCACTCCTAGGTATATATCCAAAAGAACTGAAAGCAGGGACTCAAACAGATAACTTTTCTACCAGTGTTCACAGCAGCACGATGCAGAGATCGGTGTCTTGATGGGAAAAACAACCCAAGTGTCCATCCACGGATGAATGGACAAAGAAAATGCAATCTACCCATACAACGGAATGTCATTCAACACCAAGAATGAAGCACTGATATTAGCCACAATGTGGCTTACCCCAGAAAACACTATGCTAAGCGAAAGAACGCAGCCTTGCAAGATCACATGCTCTGTAATCCCCTTTATATGAAATGTCCAGAAGAGGCAAGTCTGTGGGGCAGACAAACATTACTGGCTGCCGGCGGTTGGTGAGAGGAGGAAAGGGGGAGGGGGTGACTGCCTTGGGGACAGGTTTTCTTTGGGGGATAAAAGTCTTCTAAATTTAGATGGTGGTCATGGTCACTCAACCCTGTTAAGAGACTAAAATTTATTGGATTATACACTTTGAATGGGTGGGTTTCATGGTGGGTAAATGATATCTCAATAAATCTGTGTTTTAGGGACACCTGGCTGGCTCAGTCCGTAGAGCACACGACTCCGGCTCTTGGCATTGTGAGTTCGAGCCCCACGTTGGGGCTAGAGATGACTTAAAAAATAAAATCTTTTTAAAAAAATCTGTTTTAAAAAAATAGACTAGTAAAAAAAAAATCTCTCATTTACCTGCTCCAGCTTCAACACTTATTAACTTGAGGCCTGTTTCTTTCATCTCTGTCCCCACGCGCTCTCCCCTCTCCATATTATTTTGAAGCACATCCCAGACACCTTTCATACAGAATTTAAAATAGGAAAGTCCTAGTGGCGTGGCCATTGGCCGCATGGTTCCTGGCTGTGTGACACCCGTGGGGTTCTCCAGCCTTCCTGAACATGTTGCAAATAACACAGTACCCTGGAGGAAATCTCTTTCTGCTTAAACTTTTCGGCAACTAAGAATTTCCACTGTCGTATCCGCAGCTGACATTGACCTTTGGTGCAGAACTCATCAGGAGATCTGATGGAGCTGTGGGGAACTGGGGATCTGAAAAATAATGTTAGAGACTCACCCCTCTTTTTTTTTTTTTTAAGATTTTGTTTATTTATTTGTCAGAGAGAGAGCGCGTGCAAGCAGGGGGAGCGGCAGAGGGACAGGGAGAAGCAGACTCCCCACTGAGCAGGCAGCCCGATGTGGGACTCGATCCCAGGACCCTGAGACCATGACCTGAGCTGAAGGCAGACGCTTTACCGACTGAGCCACCCAGCCGTCCTGTGTTTTTAGTTTCCTTCTTATCTGTTGGAAATCCATAGAGGGCACGGACTGAGTGGGCACAGTGCCTGGCACAAGACAGGAAATCAAAGGAAAGCGTTTGTCCCCAGCTCTGGTGTGCCAGGGGGTTGCTTCTCTTCTTCAGATCGCTTTGGGAAGGAGCTTCCCTCCCCTCCTCGCTGTTCTGCTCCCTGGCGGAGGGTCAGGCAGAGTCAGATCCAGTGGTGCACCCAGAAACTTCAGTCCCTGGGGCTACACGCTTCTCCTTGCACTAAGTGAGATTTTCTCCCCAGGGCCCCAGTGGCCCCCTAGCTTGCTGTCCCCCTCTCTGGAGATAATCTCTTGAACCCCCCATGTAAAGGGATGGGTGACAAGCAAGTCCTCAGAGATGAGCTGAGCATCGTCTCATGTTCTCATGTGGAGTCTCAGTCTCCTCTGGCACTTGGGATGATGACTGATATACAGTAAGTGCTCAATAAATGGTACTTCCATCGAGCAATGGGTCCCATCACCGTAGGCATTCTGACATACATTACAGTGGAGGTCCGGTGCGTCTCTTACCCCAAAGTTATTCTTCTCTCCCTTCTCCCTTGCTGTTAGAAGTAGCCTCTCCAGTTAGCTTTTGGGGTACTGGATATTCCTGTCCCCAGGCTGCCTCCCAGCAAGGGATAGCCATGGCCCAGATCTGGCCAATGAGATATAAAAGGAAATCCGTGGAAGGTGTCTGAGAAATGTTTCCTTCTGGTAAGAGAGATGTTTGGAAAGATTCCTCTCCTTTTGTGCTTTGGTGCTCTGGTGTGAAGATGAGATGTGTGGAGCCGGAACAACCATCTTGCCACCATGAGGGAAGAGCCACATGGGCTGCAGAGACTGGGCTCCAATGCCTTGATATTAGTAATCACTGACACATTGATCCCACCCTGGAGCCAATCCACCTCTTGCCTTCTCATTAACTGGAATAATTCAATTCCTTTCATTTTATCTCTCTCTTTTTTTTTATAGATGTTATTTATTTATTTATTTGAGAGAGAGAGAGAGAGGGAGGAGCAGACTCCCCACTGAGCAGACAGCCCAAGGTGGGGCTTGATCCTAGGACCCTGAGATCATGACCTGAGCTGAAGGCAGATCCTTAACTGACTGAGCCCCCAGGCACCCCCAATTCCTTCCATTTCAACGCTACTATAAATCTCACATTCTGTCACTTACAACCAAAAGTATCTTAAGTGTATTAAAAGTAGCTTAAGTAATATCATAAGCTTAAGATTCCTTAGAGGGGCGCCTGGTTGGCTCAGTCTGTGGAGTGTGGGACTGTTGATGTCGGGGTGACGAATTCAAGTCCTAAATTGGGTGCAGAGCTCACTTACAGAAAGAAACACAGAAACAAACAAAGAGAGAAAGAATCCTTACAAAACAGCAAACCTCATTTCACAGGGGAACAAGCTGAAGGCAATGTGGCAGGAGTTTTCAAGATACATTACCTATTTGAATCCTCATAAAAACACCGTGGGGCAGGTCTTAGCTCTATTTTCAGATTTCTTCGCAAGTTTAGAAGCTTAACCAACAGGTTCCAGCCACACAATGGCATGGGGGAGGCGGGACTTGAACCCAGGTCTCTCTAATCTAGATACGACATGCTTCCCGACGTTCTTCGGTGCTACCAGTCAGCACCAGGAGCCTTCTGGATGCGTCCGCACGCCGCCCATGTTGAGTCGGTAAAAATGCGGTAACCGTACTTCAGGTCATGTCAACCTGAACATAATGATGTTCATCGCTTAGAAAGTGCCTTTACGAACGAAATATTAGCCACGATGAAAAAGAGCGGTGGCGACAGCTGGATGAAATTCACAGTCCTAAGACCCGCGTGCCAATGCATATTTCTGTCTGTAGGCTCTCGGAGAATTTATATGCCCAATCCGCACTTCAATTGGTAATTGCCCAGCGTCTGTTCTTTTTAAATCTTTATTATTTTTTATTCTCTCCCAGATGTTGAGTTGAGCTGCCGTGATTTTGGGATTTCAGCGAGAGGTCCAGCTGCTGGGTTTGGGAAGTGTCCATGTTTTGTTTCTTTTCAGCCCTTCAACTTGAATTTATGATGAGGTTTTGATGAATGGTACCCTTCTCCCAGCCCCGCTCTCTTTACATATGTCTGTGTCTGCAATATCTTTGGTCTAATTATGCGGATGTGTCTCTTGGTAGAAAATTTATGTGATGCCTGTTGCCAGGAACCAGGAGCCGGGACCAGGGATTTGTGGTCTAAACAGCCTTGACCCCATTCTCTGCAGTATATCCAGAGTGAAGTTGGGGAGACCGGGCAGCTTGTTAATTTAGGGCTCCAGCAGGTTGAGGGTTTGGGCAAGTGTCAGCCCTGCAATGAATTGAGGCACAGCATGGGAATCAAGGATTTGGGGGGGGGGGGCGGCAATCAAAATTAGGGGAAGGGGGTGGGGCTAGGAACAGATGGGGTGCATGGGTGGGGGTATTCACTATGTTCACCTAGATAGGATCTTACCTGCTGGTACTGTCTAATAAACTTGGTTAATTTACTTGTTAGTTGGCTTTCCAAGTAGATTTTAAGTTCCTTAAAGTCAGGAGCTATTCTAGTGATCTCTTGCCCTGTAACAAATCACCCCCGTATTCAGTGGCTTAAAGTGACAGTCGTCATCTTATTATCACTCAGTTTGTAGGAGCCAGGAATTCAGGAAGGTCTCCGCTGGGCAGGTCTGGCCTGCAGTTGGAATCACACAGCTCCCTGGGCTCAGTCTAACCCAGAGCCACGCGGGCAAGGGATTCATGGACGGGATGGGCCAGGCAGACACCCCCTTGCCCGGAGTTCCCACATGTGGGGCCACGGCCAGCACTCAGGGCGGTGAGGAAGGCTCCTAGGGTGTAGAATTTAAGGAAGCACCCCCCCCAAAACCACACCTACGCTTGCACGACTGTGAGAGCAATGCCTCCTAAAGGTTCGTGCCCCAGCCCCAGTCCTGTGTCAGCTGGATGTGTCCCCGCCTCCTTGCGAGAGGCACCCTAGTAAAGACCGCTGGCTCAGGGAAGCTCTGGAGAGAGCCATGTGTGAGCTGAGAACAGGCTACCCAGGAGGAGGGAAGACATCGTCTAAGAGAATAAAGAGAAGAGTGTGTAGAAAAGCCCAGAGAGAGAGAGAGAGAGAGAGAGAGAGCCTGGCTCTTTAGCAGGGCTATGATGATTAAATGACCCTGTCACACCAGGGTCTGGCATTGGCTCGTGCACAGCTGGTATTCTTCTGGGTCCTGCTGAGCGATCTCCTGGGAATTGCAGAAACCTGGGCTATGCACCAAGATTGGGGGGCGAGGGGTTAACCCCTCTGTGGAAAAGTTGAGGGAGACCCATCAGCTCCACTAGATAACAGCTTAGACTTACAGCCGATGGGGCTGCAACCAGGACTCCTCTTCCCCCCCCCCCCCCGTGGGAGCAGAAATTGGGAGAAGTGGGGGAGGGAAGATGCTTTTGTACATCTTTTGGGGGGTTTCATTCTCTGTTTCACCAACGGCCTTCGGTCTGCTGGGCTAACACCGCCCTAGTCCGATTCACCTCCTGCCTGAATTTTAACAGGCTCCTGCTTCTGCCCCCAGCCCTACAGAGGACACAGCAGCCAGAATGCTAGTCCAACGTAAACAGGTCTTGTCCTTCGCCTCCTCAAACCCCTGCAGTGGCTTCGTATTCACTGTGAGTGAAATCCTGAGTCCTCAAATCGCTGCAAGCCTTGCGTGGTCCGACCTCCCCTGTCCCCCCCATGCATCATAACTGACCTTACGAGGCAGCCGTTTCTCCCCACCCACACGACACCTACAGCTCCCAGAGGACAGGGATGGTTGCTTGTTTGGTAAACAGCCCTGACCAGTGCAGGAACGCCAGCTCGGTGTTTCCAGACCTTATGATGTATCAAGAGGGCTGTGGCCAGGTTTGGAAAGCTGGCTTAGGGAGAACAAGGATGGATGCAGGTGGTTATGGAGGGAGACACCGCAGCCCCTCTAAGCCCTTGACCGCGTGCTTGGCAGTCGCCACTAGGGGGAGCTCACGGCTTCTTCCCCTCCCATCACCCTGGTCGTTCTCCACCTCTGGGGAGGGAACGCAGGGATGGTGCCCAAGGGAGATACACCTGGTGGGGCAAGCAAAGTGGTCCTCGGGTCCAGGCTCTTCAGATTTCTCCTGGAAATTCTCGCAAGCCCTTCCTGTACTGGCATATTTCTGGCTCCTCTGGTTGGATTCCTGCCTCTCCAACCAAACGTGCCCAGCTGCACCTGGGCAGGGTCCACCTGCAAAAACCAGGCAGGAACAGGGCCAGGTGGGGGATGGAAGGAAGGCACGAGAACGCCCAAGTTGGGATGACGACCGGGAGCTTCCGGGCTCACTCTGGGGGGCTTGGGTACCTGCCCAACGTCCTTCGGTCTGGCAATCACCAACCAGCTCACGAGGGAGGTGGGATCACCATTTTTGTAGACAAGGACAAGACACCAGAGAAGTGACAAAGCCAAGGGTACACAGAGGTGAGTGGCGGGACTTGATTCAAAGTCATGGCTAGTGCCAGAGCCCCTGTTATGTCCCCCCCACAGTTCTGCCCCCAAGGAAGTTACGTAAGGGAACTTAACAGTCGCTGAGTCCTTCCCCCCACTGAACTTGAGAGCCTTTTGTTTTTAATATTCTAAGACTGAAAATAAACGTATTTTATTTAATGATTGCTTATTATAAACACGATGGTCAGTTTAGGAAACGCATCATTTATAGGAAGATTAATCACCATTTATCATAGTAGATGTATGTTATGTTCATTTTAAGCTTCTTTTTTTTCCCTTGATTTAATTTTTTGAGAACTTTTTCTTGATTTTAACCGTTGGTCACTAGTGAAAGTTCCTGTGAATAAATCCAAGATGTCCCTCTCCTCCCATCTCTGACCAGCTCTGATTAGCACTTTGTCTCTGGAACCTCTGACCCCCAGCCTCTGTATGACCTCATCCTCTTTTCTTGAGAAGGTCTGCTCTGTGTTTGACGAATGCTCTCCTCTCTTTTCTAACAATGCATCTTTTATATAAAAGGCTCCCATTGGGGTGCCTGGGTAGCTCAGTGAGTTAAGTGTCTGCCTTCGGCTCAGGTCATGATCTCAGGGTCCTGGGATGGAGCCCTGAGCAGGGAATCTGCTTCTCCCTCTGCCCCTCCCCCTACTTGTGTGCGCTTTCTGTCTCTCTCAAATAAATAAAATCTTAAAAAAAAAAAAAAAGGACCCCATTTAGGGAGAAGACCCTGCAGCGTGGGATTTAAACCCAGTTTATTAGGAAGCAGGAGCCAAGCATGAAAACGATGGGGATTTGTTGTCAGGGATATGAGCCAGTATTTCTCCCTCACCGTAGTGAGCCCCGAGAAGAGCGCGTCCAAGAAAGGTTGTCAGGTGTCAGGCCACACCTTCAGGCTCTGCTTTGAACCCGCTTCCTGCCAAGACCGTAAGGGTTTTGCTCCGAGAAAGAGCTGCCCGCTCCTCTGGATTCCTCTTCCTGCCAGCTGCAGACCGCCGTGCCTCTCCCGAGAGCTTTCTGGCTCCTTTGGTCTGCTCTTGTCTGCTGGGCCAAAGGAGACATCACTTGCTGGTGCTATTGGAGCTGGAGCGATCACAGGCCAGTGCAGATGTGCGGGTGGGCGGTGGGCGTGGGGGCGGGGAGCAGACAGACCGATCAAAGCTGCTAGGGATATAGCCCCTCTTCTCCACCCCACACCCCGCCCCATTGGCACACTTGAACTTGCTGAATTACATGAGTTCAGCTGATAAACCCTCCTTGCAGAAAGGCTCCCAAGAGAAAGCGCTTGCTGTGAATGCACTCATCAGATTGAGCGAGAAGTTGTGAAGGCACCTTTCCCTGAAATGCGATAATCCCGTTTCCAATTTACTGATTACGCAATAAGAAAACGTCTTCGTTAATTTCATAAGGAAAGCACATTAGCCTACTTACAGATCTCAGGCTTCCCTGTGAAATCATGAATAATATCCATTCCCTTCGATAAATGGAACCCATACGAAAATCAAGAATAATTACTTTGTTTATTAACATTCAGTGATTATCATTTCAAAAGCAATTAAAAAAAATACAGCGCAAATCTGAGATGGGGCCCCAAGGTAGTGATTTGCATGAAGTAAAACAACGCTCATTTGAACCTGGGCAATTTAAATTCCGTGTTTTCTAAGGAGGCTACCTGTCGCCAGTTTATGTACCAGTGAATCAAATCGTAACCGAGAGTCCCAGGTTTTGGTGGATGAATGGATCCAGGGTCACTCCCAAGTATGTCTTCCCCAAAGGCCCAGAGGACGATTGTCCTTTCCCCTGTTTCCCACTTCTCTGGTATATCTTTGGTGAGGGGAAGGTGGGAGCAGAGGGCAAAATCCATCCCACAACAGGGGCTGGTGGCCTCAGGTGTGTGAATTCGACCAGTATGAATCTGACTTCCTAACCTGCTCTGTGCTCTCCAAACTTCCCGTGCCCACCGTGATAGGCTGAATAAATTGTCCCCTTCTCCAAAGACAGCCGCATCCTAATCATCCCTGGGACTTATGAAGATGTTACTTTGTTTGGCCAAAAACAGACAGACAAACAAACAAAAAATTGCAGATGTGGGCCCCTGGGTGGCTCAGTCGGTGAAGCGTCTGCCTTCGGCTCAGGGCATGATCCCAGGGTCCTGGAATCGAGTCCCGCATCGGGCTCCCTGCTCAGCGAGGACTCTGCTTCTCCCTCTCCCTCTCCCCCCTCTCCCCTGCTCATGCTCTGTCTGTCTCTCAAATAAATAAATAGAATCTTTTTAAAAATTGCAGGTGTGATTCAGTTAAGGATTTTGAGATGGCGAGATTACTCTGGAATGATCTGGGTGGCCCCTAAATGCTATCACATGCAGCCTCATAAAAGGGAGGTGGAGGGAGATTTTACTCTACACAGAGGAGGAGGAAGAAGCCACGTGACCAGAGGTGCAAGGATTGGAATGATGTGCCCACGAGCCAAGGGTATACCAACAGCCACCAGAGAGGCAGGAAAAGGCAAGAAACACACTCTCCCCTGTAGCCTTTGAAGGAAGCACGGTCCTGCCAAGACTTGAATTCCAGTCCCGTAAAGCTGATTTTGAACTTCTGGCCTCCACCGCTGTTAAGAGAAAAATGTGCATGGCTGAAAGTGGAGCTTGTCATAATTTGTCAACAGCAGCCATAGGACATTGTCAGAGTCCCCCCCGGTTTGTGACCCTTGCCAGGTCTGCAGACCAATACCGTAACTGTTTGCTGACATTTTTGTTTAAATCAATTCTGAGCTAACCGAGCTATTTACCTTCACCTGTGCCAGCAGCGATATTTGTGAAATCCCAAGTTGGATACCCATCGACACATGCAACTTCGCATCGCTGTTAAATGCTCATGCCTGCGTCCTCTACAATTATCTAATGAACCAACAGACCACCGGCGGGAGTGACCCCCCCTTTGTGAAACACTGACCCAGCTCCGCACAGCTCGGGAGGCATCCAGCGTGCAGCTGGGCTTTCAAAACTGCTTTGTTAAGTTCGAATTTCACTTGAAAACGATCAGGGGGAAAAAAAAAGGAAAGAATCAGCCCCTTTAAAAATAGAAGCCATTTCTCCTGCAAATTTTCACAGAGCCAGATTTTAAAATGCAGAATTTAGCAGAATCTGAAGTCGTTGTGGTGGAGTTACTGACATATAGATAAGGACCCTTAAAGGGGAAGGAGGGAGCCATGGAGTGTGCTAGCAAGAAGCTGGATCTGGTGACGGAATCCAGCTAAGAGCCTGAACCAGGATATTGGTGCTGTCTGCGTTTTGCTCTCTTTCTGCCTCAGGACCGAGGGCCACGTAGGTAAAGCAGGGTTTGCTGGACAAGGGAGGGTGCAAGGATTTTTGAGGCTGAGAGATGGGGAGGGGGTAGAATTGATAAATCCCCCACCTGGAGCAAAATATGCCTCAAGCAGGGGAATGGGCAAAGCAGCAGACTTTTATCTCGAAAGTCGAACCTCGAAAAATGGGCACAGCCCGGGGAGATCTCCAGCTCCCAGAGGAGAGTCAGGCTTGTCCTGCTTAAGCCTGGGAGTAGATAGCGCCAAGCAGAGGGTAACGACGTTAAACTCTGAAAGGGGCCAGTCCTGGATCTGGACTTCTTTACCCATTTGTTTAAACATTGTTTGGTCCCGAGGCGTTGTGCATGGGGGCAGGGCTTCCCACACATCTGATGGGAGAAAACCTCGATAAATGAATAGATTCTCTTTTATTTTTTCTAATATTTTATTTATTTATTTGAGAGAGAGAGCAGAGACAGTGACAGAGAGAAAGAGGGGGGAGGAGAGGGAGAAGCAGGCTCCCCGTGGAGCAGGGAGCCCGATGAGGGACTCAATCCCAGGACCCTGGGATCATGACCTGAGCCAAAGGCAGATGCTTCACTGACTGAGCCATCCAGGCGCCCCTAGATTCTCTCTTTTAATATATATGTTGTTTTTGCTGTTGAGAAAAGTATTCTGAAAACAAAATACCGAAAGGTCTATAGCTTGGATCCCGAGCCTATGGTCGGAGGGTCCACCAGCCAAACCTGGGGAAAACCAAGCCTCTGACCTCACCCAAGTCAGCGGCCACATGGACCCCCTGTACCTCTATACCTCGGCGCTGATCTGTCTGGGCAGTGTCACCCCAAGGCCCCAGGAGGACCTCTCTCCCTGCAGTCAGTGCCGTGCTGGCCTGAGGCTGGTGGAATGCTGTGATTTGAACCTGCCCAGCATCATCCTTCTTTTTCTGGGTCCAGTATCCAAGAACCTCCCTTTGGTAAAATTTACTTGGTATTGTTGCATGGAGCTGAGCCAGCCCCCTTAGTTTCTAGGGGTGGCCATACATCACAGGTTAAGCCAATCAGCATATCCCATCTCGTTGTCCGCGGTAAACATTTGAGGGACGGGTCAGAGAGAGAGAGAAAATCAGGCTCCCAAATTTACTTCAAATGCTGGAAGAAAGGCTATCCATCCTGGTGTTGCTGGGGGCCAGGGTAGTGAGAGAGCTTTATAAGAGTAAATCTGACACAGAGTTACATCAAATCAGAAGATAGCAGAGTTAAAGTAGAGAGATCACAATGTTGTTTGAGACCCTGGATCCAGCCGTGCCTGAAGCTTCATATCGCTGCACCCTTCATTTACATGAATCAATGTCTTATTCTTGTTTCCTTTTTTCTCCCTTTTTTAAAGTTGGATTTTCTGTTACTTCATTTGAAAGTATTCTGATAAATTAAGGCCGAGGCACAAGCCGCACCTTTGGGGGAATATTTCTTCTAGAGAGGTGTATTACAATAAGGTGTGTCTGCCGGCTTTGGCTAGGGCATGGCCAGACTCTCCAAGTTCAGCCTGGATTGTAGTCCCCACTTGCCCCATCTGCTGGGTTTCCTCGAGCAGGGATTCATCTGCATCACCATATGAGGCAGTGGCATGACTCAGAAAGGGTTTTCTCCTCGTCGTAGCCAGCCTCCAACACGGCCTCCCACGATCTTCACCTCCTGCTACTTGCACCCTCGTAAAGGCCTTCGCAGCCCCATGCAGGGCGGACTGTGTAACCAAGATGTTGTGGATAGGAGACGGGTAACTTCCAAAGCTAGGTCATTGTAGATACTGCAGCTCTGCCTTATTGGCTCGTGGACCCCTCTGTCTGGGGGGAACCCAGCTGCCATGTCTGGGGGACACCCAAGAACCCCGTGTTGAAGAACGGAGGCGTCTGCCGACAGCCTCCACAGGCCTCACGAGCCATGTGAAGGAGCCACTTTGGAAGCAGGTCCCCCAGGGAGAGTCAAGCCTTTGGATGAATCAGGTCCGGCAACCTCCGGAGAGACCCCAAGCCAGGAGCATCCCTGCACCTGGTCCTGAATCCTGTTGGTTTAAGCCACTGTGTTTTGCAGCCGTTGGTTTCCACGACAATGGGTCACTAACACACTCTTCTCCATCAGTCTCCTCTCCACCTCCCCCCACCACCCCTTCCCCCTCTCCTTCCATTTCTTCCTCCTGGCTACCTTTCCTGACGTCTTGACCAGGCTACCCACCCTGCTAGCTGCAGCCCTTCATCTCATCCTCTTTCTTCAATTGCTATTTTGTCTCTTGAAGAATCACCCTTTGGTGCAGTCCCCACAATTCCTCTCCTGTCTCCTGGTCTGGGCCCCCCTCCACCACCTGGAGAAATGGCTTCTTCTCCTTCCTATGTCCCCAACCCCTTTCCTCTCGACAAACATCGCGACAACAATGACAGTTGATCGTCCTCGCTCTAAGGGAGTCGATTTCTTTATGTCTCCCAGTAGATGGGGAAATTGGGGGTTTTGTTTTGAGGCTGTCGTCCTTGCCTTCACCCCATCTCCCCCGAAGCACAGAGGGGGAAAATCTCCCACGTCCCCCTCCTGTGGAGAAGTCCAGGCAGCCTGGGAAGCCCGGGGAATGCTGATTTTTCACAGGGCTCTTGCCATGGCAGAAGGGGGGCTGGGGAGCAGTATGCCACGATCGTCATGGCAACACGCTCCCTGGTGGGTCCTGGGCTGCACTCCCAGGCAGGGAAAGCGGCTCCCAAGTGTGTGTCCCTCATGCAGAGGGCCTCGGAAGGCAAGGCTGCCTGGGAAACAGACAGGGCTGAGGCAGCAGGCCTTGCAGGTGTCCCACCCCCAGAGGCGCACAGCGGGGTGGGCAAAGCCAGCGAGTCTGGACTGGGAATGTGGTGAACTTGACCCCGGACCTACCGAGACCCACCTGCCTGGGCGGCTCTTTGCCCTCCCCTGCACTATTTTTGCTCCCTTTGGAGGTAGTCAGCTTAGGGCTACAGGTGACTCCTGCCTTTGGAAAGGAAGGTGGGCAAACTCTATCATGCGTGGTTCACTGTGTCAGGGGTTCCCAAACTTGGCTGTACCCGGAGATTTTTAAAAGAAGCTTGTCGCCTGGTTCCCACCAGGTATGGACTACAATCTGGCCATCAGGATTTTTATTTTTTTTTTTCATTTCTAGCTGATCGTAATGGGTAGCAGAGGGTGGGAAGCACTATACTCAGCTGGGTTTGTGCATGAGAACTGTCCAGAACTCCTCAGCCCAAATCTTTCCGAGTTGGTCCCAAGCCTCTGACGTTGTCACAAGCTCCCCGTGATCCCGGTGAGCCACTAATTCAGGATAACATGACGCAAGGCGTTTAGACTGGACGGTCGGTAAGGAATGTGGGAGGCTCGGGGTTAAAGCGGAGACATCCATACACCTTGATTTACCTGTGGCAGGTGGGTCTGGATGGGGAGGGTGCTACCTTGAACCTATGGAGTTAAAAGTGGTATGTGTAGTGGGGCGCCTGGGTGGCTCAGTCGTTAAGGGTTCTGGGATCGAGCCCCGCATCAGGCTCCCTGCTCCGCTGGGAGCCTGGTTCTTCCTCTCCCACTCCCCCTGTGTTCCCTCTCTCGCTGGCTGTCTCTCTGTCCAATAAATAAATAAAAAATCTTAAAAAAAAACAACTGGTATGTGCAGAGACTGAAAGCGATCTGGCGTAATCTTTGCATGGCTCAGTCTGATACCAACTCGCTAGGAGACAATTGGCTCTGGACTAAGATACTTTTTACTTTCTGGAGTCTTTTTTCGTGATTCTTCCGGATCTCTCTCTCGCCATTGTCAAGCTGTCGTTTCCTCCTGCTGTCAAGATACCTTGTTCCACATACGGTAAACTGAAAGACTAGATTAGAAAAGCTTGTTTGATGAGAGACTATGGACTATGAGAAACAAACTGAGGGCTACAGAGGGGAGGGGGGTGGGGGAATGGGATAGGCCGGTGATGGGTAGTAAGGAGGGCACGTATTGCATGGTGCACTGGGTGTTATACACAACTAATGAATCATCGAGCCTTACATCGGAAACCGGGGATGTACTGTATGGTGACTAACATAATATAATAAAAAATCATTATAAAAAAAAAAAAGAAAAGCTTGTTTGTTAGGATTATTCGAAGACGTGAGTTCGTCTCAGGCTCTACGGAGGTTCTGAAGGACTTTCGTTGAGACTCAGGTGCACTGAGAAGGCGTGGGTGCCGATGCTTCCTGTTTTATTCTGGAAAATGTCAAGCCTATAAAAAGGAGGGAAAATAGAATAATGAACCCGCATTGTCAAAGTAGTCCCACTCGGAGGATTAACAACATCGAGCGCATTTCTTGCCTTGCTTGTTCAAAGTCCCTTTTGCCTAGTCCTCGCTGAATTCTGGATTCCTGGAGGAGCTGGATCTGGGGCTCTGGGAGAGCAGAGATTGCTACATCATCACCCTCAACCTCGAATAACCACCGATGACCCTTGCCCCCTGCCCTTTTGCTTCCCTGAGGTCACTCAGGGTGTTTGCCGGCAAGGGCAGCTGTGAAGGGCAGTTTGCTGGAAGGTTCTCTCGAGGCGCACGTTCTGCCCAGGCTCCAGGCTGCCCTACGGGTCCGCGCGGAGTTCTTCATGCTTCTCAGGCTCTGACCTTCAGGTGACCATGAGAAGGGCTTGGACAAGCCTCCTTTGCTTGACTGGGAGGTCCTGCTGGGGAAGGCAAGGGGAATGCAAGCCTGCGTTTTTACCAGTCTGGAGTCTAAATAGGCATTCTTTCCATCTCCTTTTGAGACGAGGCCTGGAACTTTCCAGAGACCACTCTCTGGCTTCAGAAGTGGAGTCTCTTCCGGTCTGCACCCAGCCCCGTGCACGTTGGTGGAGCTGGACCCTTGAGCAGGAACATTCCCCAGATGGCCTCCGTGACCGCTCGTTCCCACGGTCTCATGAAACAGGTATCACCACCTCTCCCGTGCAGACGAGAAGATTCTACAGATGGAGTTTTCAAGAGGTGAAGCCACTTGTCCTAGGCGTGTAATTAGTCAGCAAAAATTTGGGACTCGGGCGAGCCTCATAATTGGAGCCTTCATTAATAAACGGAGAGCTAATTATAGTCATCGAAGAGACTGTTCCTTTTCTGTTGTGATTAATGCCGAATTTATTTTTAGTCTTCAGAAGAATAGAGAGGCTCGTGGTGGGGTTTTGTTCTGAGGAAGAAACGTGCGACTCCTGACAGTCTCCCTCGGCCAGGCACTTGTGTGCGTTTTGGAAAGCTGAAGAGTCTCCAGGGACTGGGGTCAACCAGAACGCCTTTGAAGGAACACTCTAGAACTACTTTCGCACCTTGTTAAGAGGGGCACTGCTTATGGATGAAAACCCCAGCTTCAGCCACGCTGTTGGGAAAGTAATTGAGGTCGGGCTTGCCTTTGGGGTAAGAAAAGCAGGGGAGGATACTCTTCAAAAGGCAGTCCAAACTTTAGATATGTTAATGAGGCCATCGAGTTGGAGGTGGGTCCTGGCCCTTCAGGCTTTCAGAGTTTCTCTTCACTGTGGCTTTGCACATCTCTGCAGGGCTCCTTGGTGGGTATTTTGTTGTTACTTACTCCCAAAGGGCAAGCTCTTTTCCACACTTCCCTGCTGCCTCGGGGCGGGGGGGGGGGAATGGGGCAGAAAGTTCTTTGGCCGCCCACCCGCCAAGACCAGTAAAAAGAAGGACTTCTGTTTCTGAATGTGATTTTGGGTCCCACGCAGTGTCCCTAATTCCTTCTCTCTTTCTCTTTCCTTCCCTCCAGGCTTCTTTTTGCAAACGAAGCCCCCAGCTTTCTGGGGGAAGCACGGGGGAGGGGTTCGCTAGGGGAAAGGTGGGCCTGCTTGTTTTTCCCCTCCTCCTTCTCTCTTCCAGCCCCGTCCCTTTTTCTTACTCCGTGTTCTCTGTCTCTCCTCTTCCCCACAAATTGTTTCCTCTCCGTGTTTATCTATTTACGTGCTCTGCCTCCCACATTCCGCTGGCCCCTGGCCCTGTCCTGCTTCCCTGCCATCCTTTCAAATGGCTGGATAGGACACAACTGTGAACCCTTCTTACTGCTAAACGACGAGGTTCTCTGATGGTACAGGTGACGCCTGGAAATGGATGACCACCTTGATGTTTAAGGGCGGTCTGCCCTAGCACGGTGTTTCTCCGAGTACAGGCGGAGGACTCCAGCAGGATAATCTGAAAGTTTGTTAAAAACCCTGGGTTTCCTGGGTCCCATCCCTGACCCACCGGATCAGAATCTCTGGGAGTGAGGCTCAGGAATAGACATCGTTTTTTGACAATGTCCTTGAGTGATTTTTTTTTTTTAAGATTTTATTTATTTATTTGAGAGAAAGTGAGAGAGAGAGAGAGCGAGCACACATGTGGACGTGGGGAGGGGCAGAGGGAGAAGCAGACTCCACAGAGCAGAGACCCCCATGTGGGACTCGATCCCAGGACCCCGGGATCAAGACCTGAGCTGAAGGCAGACGCTTAACCAACTGAGCCACCCAGGCACCCCTGTCCTCGAGTGAGTCTTAGACACTCTGTCAAAAACCAAAGTCTGCATACTGAATACAACAAAATAGAAGACGAGTGTATAGCAGTGCTTTCAACTGCAAACTAGGGAGCTCAGGGCCAGAGGAGCAATGAGCTCAGAGTTGCTCACGGACTAAGGGGTTTTTAGGGGTAAATGTACAAGTTGTTTGGCCTTTTCCAGCCGATTGGTTATCTGGTGGCCTTCTTTCTTGTTTGGCGGAGGGTAGCAGAGTCAGGGGAGCGAGGAAGTCTGGAGATGGCATGAGCAGACTTGGCATTAGGGGATTGGCTGCTGTTCTCGAAAGGCGGTACAATCCTGTAAGGTCAGGTTGAGTTCTCCTTTCCGTGCCTGCACGGACCGTTTCTATTTCGTCCCTGACAGAAGTGACTCCATTTTAGTTTGGTTCAACAACCCTGAAGTTTCCGAATCTCTGGCTGGACCTGTCTCCGATTCCAGATGGAAGAACCCGGGAGGAGACAAACAGATCTTGCTGGCCCAACGCTGGGTTCCTCCCAGACTCCAGGAGGAGAACTGGACCCAGTTATTTTCTCCAAAGTCATGATTCCACAAAAGCTTATTTCCAGTACGCTGAATTTCTTTTCCGGCCCACTGTCTTCTTGAAGCTGACTCTCACGATCCCTGAATCCCAGGACGTACACAGAACATCTACGACGGTACAGGGAGACAATATGTAAAATCCTCCGCTTGTAAATAATATCGATCTTAACGTAACCCTTCTAATATTTGCATTTTGTGTATCATAATACACCTATTTGTTTCGTGGTTCATGTATTTACTTCATAAGTAATAGAAATACACATATTTGGGAGTTTTACTGATGGAGCTCTATACCCAGAGAAGTTTGGAGAGTAGCACTCTAGAATCTAGATTATATGTTCTTTGAGGTCAGGGACTATAATATTTTCTTTTCTTGATTTTTTTAAAGTAACTTTTTAAGTAAATTTTTTTTAAAGTAAATTAAAAAAATTTTTTTCTTTAAAGATTTTATTTATTTATTTGACAGAGAGAGAGACAGCCAGCGAGAGAGGGAACACAGCAGGGGGAGTGGGAGAGGAAGAAGCAGGCTCACAGCAGAGGAGCCTGAGGTGGGGCTCGATCCCATAATGCCAGGATCACGCCCTGAGCCGAAGGCAGACGCTTAACCGCTGTGCCACCCAGGCGCCCCCTTTTTTTTTAATTAAAAAAAAAAAAATCTTTTCTTGAATTTTTTTAAATTCAAGCCCAGCGTGGGGCTTGAGTTCAGGACCCCAAGGTCAAGAGTCACATGCTTTACCCGACTGAGCCAGCCAGGCGCCCCATACCCACTCTGCTGTTGATGGACTTTGGGCTGTTTTCAGCTTTGGGCTGTTATGCGTGTTGCTGCTATGAACACGGTACGTGTCTCTCGGTGAACATACGCGCACATCTCAGTTGGGCGTATACCTACAAGGGGTATCGATGAGTCATAGAGGATGCTATGAACCAACTTTGCCGAACATCTCATTTTCCAGGGGGCTCCGGCCAGCAGTGTGGGAGAGCTCGTGCCACGTTGGGTTCTCCTCAGTGCGCGGCATTTCCTCTTTTGGGTTGATGTTTACCATACATCTTGTAAATTTCTATTTTTATTTATAAATACATCCCTACTTGTTCCATTTTCTTTTCTTTTTTTTTTTTAATTTTCATGGCTGTATATTGCGACCTCCTTAGGATTTTGATTCGTTTTTCTAGATGATTAATGAGGTCGAGCACTTTTGAGGTACTGTTATTATTGGCCATTTGGGTATCTTTTCGTGAATTGTCTGTTCAAGTCTTTTGCCTTTTTCTCTAAGGAGACACCCATATTTTTCCTTCTGACCTACAGGAATTTGCTATTTGTACGGCTGTGTTTGTCTCGCTAGCCCCAAGCCCAGCACCCCGTCCATATCCTAGTCTGTGCCTAACCGTTCTGTTCTTCAGTTTGCTGTTGATGAAGGAGCACGAAAGGGAGGCGGGGACCCTGGACGAATGAATGAGGCCTTTATAGATTCTTGTCTACGTTTTGGTTTATGTAACAGCTTTATTGAGGTATAATTTACATACCAAAACCTTTTCCGTGTTTCAAGTGTGCAATTCAATGATTTCCTGAGTTGTGCAACCGTTACCACAATTAAATTTTAGAGCATTGTCGTCACCCCAAAAAGAAACCTCGTGACCCTTTACTTATTCCCTATTACCCCCAGCCCCGGGGCAACTACTCACCTGTTTACCGTCTCTTATAGATTTGACTTTTCTGGACTTTTCTTATAAATGCAATGGTAGAGTATGTAGCCTTTTTCTTTTTCTTTTTTTTTTTTTTAGTTTATTTATTTACTTTTGGTAATCTCTATGCCCAACATGGGGCTCGAACTCATGACCCTGAGATCACGCGCTGTATGCTCTTCTGACTGGGCCCGCTGGGTGCCCCACCCTACGTAGCCTTTTGTATCTGGCTTTTTTCACTTTGTGTAGTGTCTTTGTGGTTCCTCCATATTGTAGCTTGTGTCATTATTCCAGTCCTTTCTTGGCTGAGTGAATATTCCACTCATTGGGGCGTCTGGGTGGCTCAGTCGGTGAAGCGTCTGCCTTCGGCTCAGGTCATGATCTCAGGGTCCTGGGATCGAGTCCCGCATCGGGTTCCCTGCTCAGCGGGGAGTCTGCTTCTCCCTCTCCCTCTGCCTGCCGCTCCCCACTCCTCCCCGCTTGGCTTTCTCTCTCTCTGTCAAATAAACAAATACAATCTAAAAAAAAAAAAAGGAATATTCCACTGTATGGGTACACCACATCTTGTCGATCCATCCATCAATTGTTGGGTAGTTGTGTGATTTCCGCTTTTTGGCTATTCTAAATAGTGCTGCTATGAACACTGCAAGTTTTTGTGTGGCCGTTTGTTTTCATTTCTCTTAGGTCGATACCTAAGAGAAGGGAATTGCGGGGTCACATGGCAAATTTATGTTTAACTTTTTTAAGAACCCGAAACCCTGATATTTCTCTGCCGTCCATAGGCTAATGATGGAAAGGCATCGAAGACTGTCTGGGGTAGAAAAGAAATCCCCACCAGCTCACGGTTATCATATAAATGCACAGTGTCGAGAGAAAGCGAAGAGAGACTAAAGCCTGCTTTTAGGAGTTTATAGTCTAATCCAGATGTTCTAACACATGTGTTTATGGAGTAACTTGGCAATATGGAAAATCTGAAAATGAGCAGGGGCTCAGACCTGCTCCTATTGCAAAATGAATTCAGGAAGTGCCAAATGCCTACCTTTTTTTTTTTTTTTGCAAGACTTAGTGTTAGCCTTTAAAAGGGGAAGATAGAAATTAAAACAAACGTGTTTTCCCTCCCTTGTCTTACCGAGTGAGAGACTACGCAGTAAAATAAGTTAGTTTCAAAGAAGTTAAATAAGTAAAGATTTCAAATAGAATTTTAAGATAGTAATAGAAGATCAGGGGAGGGGCGCCTGGGTGGCTCAGTCGGTGAAGCGTCTGCCTTCAGCTCAGGTCATGATCTCAGGGTCCTGGGATCGAGTCCTGCATCGGGTTCCCTGCTCAGTGGGGAGCCTGCTTCTCCCTCTCCCTCTGCCTGCTGCTCCCCTTGCTTGTGCTCTGTGTGTGTGTGTCAAATAAATAAAATCTTAAAAAAAAAAAAGAAAAAATGAAGATTAGGGGAGGAGGAAGGCAAGGGGGAGATAGATGAGAGAAAAACTCATCTTTCTTTCAAGATCTTGTGAGAAAACCCAGAAACCCAGAGTGTGTTTCTTTAACATTTTTGGCATCCCGAAGATATATTGGCCTTATTATGGCCTTGGAAATCTTAGTTCAAAAAACGTGTTAGATAATAAACCACTAAGACCATTGGACTAGATCGATAAGAATTGCTAATATTTGAGTACTTAATATGACAGGTATTGGCATAGTTTACATTTGTACTTATTTAATCCTCTTAATAACGATGATGTACACACTACTACCATCTTCTAATGATGAGGAAAATGAAGCTCAGAGAGGTTAAGTCAGTAGCCCAAGGGCACACAGCTAGAGAGTGGCAGAACTGAGGTTTGAAGACAGGGAGGCCAGAGTCTACACTGAGCCATTAACTACGTTTAACCATCTCAAGTCCCATGTTCCAGTTACTGGATTCAGACGCCAATCCCAGATGGGGAAATAGACCCGAAGGTATTGGGGTGTTAGGTGCCAGTGACTTCATAAATAAGAAATCAGGGACAGAAGTTCTCCTGACTGCTAGGCCAGTCCATTCTGTCCAGACTGACCCTGGGTATCGACCAGAGAGCCAATATCAATCTTGGTGCTGCAGAATCATCCGGGTTAGGTCACTGGGAGCTGGAGTGTTTGGGATGCGCTGTAAACTGAGATTTCTCAAAGTCAACATTGGATCACAGGTCACTCACAGGCACCATAGAAGTTTCGGAGCCGCAGAAGGCTCTGGACTGGCTGTCCTAAATTAAATTGGGCCTTATTATCAGATATGAAACCTGGGGTCAGTCTGCTAACAGTCGCATACCCCCCCTCCCCCACCAACCCCATTCAAGAAATTTGAGGCCCTTGTAACCGATCAGGTCAGTTACTTTTCGTGACTGTTTCCTACACCAAATTTTGCAGCTCTGCTTTAAGCAACGCCCTGTGGTGACTGCGGCCCAGAGTTTGTTTCCCTGTTCTAGCCAAGCAAGGGTTCGTGCATTTGCAATCGATGGGCTATTATAAGCAATCTGCATTTGTCAGCTTGCCTGTGGCCAGAGGCCAGGCTGAGGCAGTTCAAGGTAAGACGGGCTTGAATGCAGACTATGGCTCAAGGTGGATTTTCCAAAGCTAGGGTGGGCCTAGGCACGAGCATCTAAAAAAGTTACTCAGGGGGCGCCTGGGTAGCGCAGTCGTTAAAGCGTCTGCCTTCAGCTCAGGGCGTGATCTCGGCGTACCGGGATCGAGTCCCACATCGGGCTCCTCTGCTATGAGCCTGCTTCTTCCTCTCCCACTCCCCCTGCTGTGTTCCCTCTCTCGCTGGCTGTCTCTGTCACATAAATAAATAAAATCTTTAAAAAAAAAAAAAAAGTTACTCAGGTGATTGTAATGTGCAGTCAGGATTGAAAACCACTGAAAGATCTTCAGGCCACAATAGCCCAGCCTGACTGGTGTTGTAAGGGGGTATCCAGGCAAACACAAGAGATGAGGCGAGGGGAGGTATTGTGGATAGTCTGAAGGGCACAGGCTGAGAAGAAGTCTGTACTGAATTTAATAGGCAACAGGAGCCAGGGAAGATTACTGAGCAGGATCTAAGGGAAGGCCATTTGAAGCAGGCAGACAGATTAAAGGGTCCACTTATTTACGGTTTAGGAAACAGACTTTAAGTTTCCCTTTAGAGTAGGCTAGCGAAGACATCCACTTTCTTTTACTTCTAAACCCTCGGTTCAAGGCCCTTTCTTTAGCAGCCAGGTCCTCTGGTCCCTGGAGAGCAGGCACCTGTCCAGATGATCTTCGTAGGTACCTGGCTCATTGCATGGCAGGTGTGGCAGCCTCCCACGGTTTGTTGACTGAGTAAATGAGTGTAGACCTCTAGAGCCCGCATTGCAGGAGGACTGGTACCCTGGGGCCGGCCTCCCCTTTGCATGCAAAGGGGTGGGGGCTGTTCCTCTCACCTTTCCCCCTTCCTCCATTTATCCTCAACGGCCTGCTCCCAATCCCACCAGCTCCCAACTCCGTCGCCAGCCCGCTCCGTTCCTCCAGGGTGACACACTGCCACCCTGCCTCCCGGCTCTGGCGCCAGGCTTCAAACCTGTCCTTCACCCATTGTTCAGTTTCCGGTGAGTCAAGTTCAACCCCAGGTTCAACCCCGACAGTGGCGGCCACAGACACATTCCCTCGCAGGCACCCCGGAGGAGGCGCCCGCCGCCCGCCGGCCGCCACCAGACCTACAAAGGCGGCACAGAAGGGCGTTTCTGTTCCAGAGGCTTTCGGAGGCGGGGGTGTGAGCGCCGAGACCCCTCCCCAGCGACCTGCCCCCTCGGCGAAGGAGCGCCCAGCCCTCGGCGGGCGTGGCCGCCCTGGTCCAGCCCCCGCCCCGCCCACTCGCCTCCGCGCGAGCCCCCGCTCGGCCCCCCCGCCGCCAGCCCCTCTCGGCGGACGCCCGGTCGCTCCCTCTCCGCGGAGCCGGGCCCCCGGCGATGCTCCGGATCCCACCTCCCCCAGGAGCTGCGCATTTCCGCGCGCCCGGGCGGCCCCGGCTCCGGCCGGCCCTCGCGGCCGCAGCCCGCGCTCCTCGTCCCCGGGAAGTTGTCTCCGGAGCCCGCGGCGCCTGGGTCTCCTCCCCCTGAGCCCCGCCCCCCCGCCCAGAGCTGGATCTGCGAGCTGCCCGGCCCGGGGGCGTCGCCGCTTGCTCCGCGAAGCCTGCGAGTCTCCGCTGCCCTGCGCGGAGCGCGCGTCCCCCGCTTGGCCGGGGACCTCCCGCGCACCCCCGAGACGGCGCGCGCCCAGAGCGCGGGAGCCCGGAGCGCCGGGCGCCTGGGACCCCGCGGAGCCACTGCCCAGCCCGCGGGGCTCGGCAGGGATGCAGGCTGCGCTGTGAGCCCGGGCGCCAAGGCCATGTCCGGCGCCCGCTGCCGGACCCTGTACCCCTTCTCCGGGGAGCGCCACGGCCAGGGGCTGCGCTTCGCCGCGGGCGAGCTGATCACGCTGCTGCAGGTCCCGGACGGCGGCTGGTGGGAAGGCGAGAAGGAGGACGGGCTCCGCGGCTGGTTCCCGGCAAGCTACGTGCAGTTGCTGGAGGTAAGGGGCGAGGGCCGGGGGCCGGAAGACCCGGGGCTGCGGTGCTCGGCGCGCCCGCGTACCTGTTGCCCGCACCGGGGATGCCGGAGCCGCCCCTGTCCGAGGGGCGCCGCGGGGCTGGCCGGGGGCAGCCGCTGCGCGCCCGATCCTGCGGACGGCGGAGGCAGCGGGCGCCCCTCCGGGCTGGGCAGCGCAGCGAGCGCCCCCGGAGCGCCCCCCGTGCGGGGCCTCCCGAGCACATCGTGGCCGCCCTGAGGAAGGAGAACTTGTTGCCTGTGTGAGTTCGGGAGCGGGCGAGCGGACGGGCGGACGGGCGCGCTCCCGACGGTGGCAGGGGCCGGCGGAGGGCTGCGGAGCCCGGCGGTCTAGGGAAGACGCGCAGCGGATCGGGATCGGAAAAGTGGCATCACTCCGGTCCCGGAGCCTGCCGACCCGTGGACGGTCGTGCTGCCCCGGGTCAGGCTGCCCGGCCGCCTCGGAGCCGCCCACTTGCTGGTCAGCTGAGCCTGGCTGGCCACCAGCCCGAGCCGCCCGCCAGATCCAGGGGTGCCGCAGCGCCCCTCCCCTGGTCCAGCGTCCCCAGGCTAAGGTCCAGAGCCTGAGAGTGGCCTGTTCCTGGGGTTCTGGCCTGCCCCCAGGACTGCACAGGACCTGCTGAGCCAAGTCGGCTGGCTGTTTATTGTCTGGGTGACAGTTGGGAGGCCTCCCTGTCCTCTAATCGCTGAGCTCATGGTCACAGCCGGAGTGGGCTCCGAAGTTTCCAAAGTCCTTTGGTGGGGGCGGGGAGGGGGGAGGGAGGAGTGACCTGGCCTTTCGTAAAAAGCTGCCTAACCCCAGGCTTGTTGTACAGACTTCAGTGGGCAGTGACCCCCAACTGTGTAAGTAAGTATATGTCAAAGGTTCTGCAGAAACACCTCCCCAATCAGGGAGTCTGATTTTATTTATAATTTGACCCCGACCTACTTCACAAAGAACAGAGTAACAAGTTTGGAGAGAAATTGCTGGGTGGGACTCAAAGAAAAAAAAAAAAAGGACAGAAAGAAAGAATGATAGATGGATGGGGCTAAATGATTATGGGTGAGTTTGGTGAGAAATATCCCGTGGAAATATTACCAGAATGAGAGCCTGGCCTCCTGGAGGTACAAAATCCCTCCCCAAATGGGTTGGTAGCATTCGAGCCAAATTTAGGCTGAAAGATTTCCTGGCCTGGCAGAAGAGTAGGTTCCAGAACCCTCGTGGTTCTGTGTTTTGAGAAACCTGTGTGCCTGGGACAGGCTCAGGTGTGCCCCTCAGCTTCCCCGGTTCCTTTCCCGGGATTCAGATGGGAAAGAAAGCAAGTGTGTCCCTTCTTGGGAAGACCTGAAGCCTCCTGGTTCCTGGCTCAGAAGCCCTGGGACAGACTCCTGTTTCAGAGTTCCTCTGGTGGCCACACTTTTTCCAGGAAATCCTGATGTGGAAATCTGGCTGTTGGATGTCTGTCCGGTGAGGAGCGTCCCTGGCTGGTTGCAGCCAGCTGTGTTTTGGGTGGGGGCGAGGCTGGGGGTGGGGGTGTTGGTAGGCTGCGCTGGCAAGCAAGGACCGGCTCTGTTTTTTCCTTCGGGAAAGGGAGGGTGAACCAGACCCAGGAGACATGCAGAGTGATCTCCTGGGACAGTCTTGGGTAGATCAGTCCCGGCCCGTGTTGCCTACAAGCTTTGGAAATCTCTGGTGCTTGGTGAGGGGCTTTTAGACCAACCCCCCATGGTGACGTGCCCAGAAGTGCCCGTCTGTGGGAGCACCACTGCTGGGAGGGGCTTCCATTTCTTGAGCACCTACTAGGCGCCGGTCCCCCTGACAGCTGTGTGAAGGGGGAGGCCCCATCCCCATTTCTCAGGCAAGCAGGAGAGGTGAAGGCACTTGCCCTGGGGGTGATCTTGCATATTGGCCCAGAGGCTCCGATGGCTGAATTACCCCGTGACTGCGTCTGTTTTAAATAGGGCAGTGTGGGCTCAAGTGCTGAAAAGCAGGAGGGAAGGATCTGGATCCTTGAGGGAAAGGGGAAGGCAGGCCTCCAGGTCAGCGAGCTGGTGACAGCACCCCTAAGGGGAGGCTGCGCACGGGGCTACGGTGAGGGCAGCTGCTCCTTCCCGCCCGGAGCATCCCTCCTGCTAACCCTTAAGTTTGCTGCTGTCACAGGGAGGCTGCTGGCTTTCCCGCAAGTGGAGGCATGGGTGCACCTGAGCCCTGGGACTTTTCAGGTCAAGGCAGGTGCAGTTTCCCGAGGAAGGATTGCAGATCAGGCCGTCTGTGTCTGGGAACCTGGTTGCTGAGCAGGCTGGACCCCCAGGCTGAGGGCTTGGAGGCTGGTGGGTAGAGTCCCTTGGGATGAGGTGAGTCCTCGAAGCCAGACTTGGTTAGGCGACAGTGCAGAGCTCCCAAGGGAGTCTCTGTCGGCAGATTGGCCCCTGTATGAAGTCATGAGTCTGGAGAAGCCCTGGCCAGGTGTTCATCAAGGCCGGAAGTTGGTGCCGCAGCTGGGAGGCTGGGCAAGGGGCCCGGAGTTGGACAAGCTCATGGGATGTTGGCCAGCAGGTGCCTGGCCCTGAGCCTGCTGGGGGCGTGGAGATCAGAAGGCCAGGGGAGGGGCGCCTGGGTGGCGCAGTCGTTAAGCGTCTGCCTTTGGCTCGGCGTGATCCCGGCGTTCTGGGATCGAGCCCCACATCAGGCTCCTCCGCTAAGAGCCTGCTTCTTCCTCTCCCACTCCCCCTGCTTGTGTTCCCTCTCTCGCTGGCTGTCTCTCTCTGTAAAATAAATAAATAAAATCTTAAAAAAAAAAAAAAAAAAAAAAGGCCAGGGGAGCTGTTGGGGAGACAGGTCCAGGCAGAAGGGATGGCACCAGCCTCCTGGGGGAAGAGTGTGATGCTGGGGACACAGCTGGGCGCGGGGGACCTTTGGCTCTCTGGTGGAAAGAGGGATCCCCATATTGGCGGAAGGGTATTACGGGTCGAGAGCAGCGTATGCAAAATGGGCGCTCCCCGAGGATTTCTTTCTTGTTCCTCCGAAGAAAGGGGAACTGAGAGGCCCTGGCTTTGCAAAAAGTGTACCCCACGGAGGCAGCTGGGAGCTAACTCGAACAGGGCTCAGAGATCTGCCTGGGAGGCCAGCCAGCCCTGGGGGAGGGGCCAGCTCGGGGTCCTGGCTCCCCGGGGGAGTGTCTTGGGTCAGGCCGCCAAGGAAATGGTAGAAGGGTGCAGCATAGCCTTGGCTTCCAGAAAGCGGCCTCCAGGAAACCGTCAGCCCAAGTGGAGAAGGGGGGCGGGTGTGGGGGGACCCTGGTGGGGCCAAGGGCTGGCCGCAAGGATCTGGGCTCCTCAGAGGAGGGAACCCAATGGCTGGGCATGTCCGGTGGGCAGAAGGCCAGGAATTCCCGTGACCTGCTCTTAACCTTGAATGGAGAAAATAAATTCGGGACGTGGAAGATACTGGAAGGCATCTGCAGAAACCCCTCAGAGCTTTTGGGAAATACTAATTCTGGGGCTAAATAAGATGCGAATGCAAACACAGCATAGCTTTCTTCGACTGAGGTGCTGTTCTTAGAAGTCACCATCTGGCTGTGGGGTGTAGACCTCGGAAGCGCTAACAATGGGACCCTGTTTGCCAGCAGAATTAGGTGGCTGCAGGGGGTCACCCTTGAACCCCATCTCCTTCTCTTCACCTTCTGTCCTCCCATTTTGGGTTCACGTGGTATCCAGCCGGAACCTTCAAGGTGTGGGTGTGAGAAAGAGAAATGAGGAGATGCGGTGATGGGGAGCTGGGGAGCTGGGCTGGGTTGTGGGTAATTGAGGAACGATGGTTTATCCATTGCTGTGGAACCCCAAGACTTGGGCCACCCCAAGACTTCGTGTTGCAAAACACCCGTTTACTCTTCCCTCGCACGTCACTCTGAGTCGACGGGGCTCCACTGGGTGGTTCTTCTGCTGGTCTGTCTTGGCGTCTGTCGTGTATTTGCAGTCAGATGGTGGGGGGGTGGGGGGGCTGGGAACTCCAAAATGGCGTCTTCACTCCCATGTCTGGTGCCTTGGTGTTCTTCCACGGGGGCCTTTCTCTCCGCATGGTGTCTTATCCTCCAGGGCCCTTCCACATGGCCTTTGTCTTTCGCGGGGAGTTGGAGTCTTTCCACGGTGGCTGGCTTCCAAGAATGCAAACTGCAAATTGCCAGGCCTTCTCAGGGCTCGGGCTCACAACAGGCACATCCCTTCTGGACCATGTTATTGGTAAAGTGAGTCACAGGACCAGTTGGGATTCTGTGTGGGAGGGAGGTGCCTACAGGTGTGGATACAGGTGTGGAAGCAGGTGCATTGAGGGCCCTTTTGCAGACCGGCAGCTCTGGAAGGGTAAGGAAACACATCTGGGACAGTGATCCATTAAAGAGGGACAGTGCCAGCCCAGACTGATGAGAGAGAGAGAGAGAGAGAGACAGAGCCCCCAGAAGGAGGTAAAGGGCAGGAGACTTGGCTGTGGTTCTGCTAGAAAATTCTCCATTGCCATCCCCAGAGGAGATTCTCTCTCTCTCTCTTTTTTTTAAAGACGCCAGGGATTTCTTCATAAAGGCCACCTGATACATGTTGCAGCCGCATTGGAAACCAGATTTTCCTGTCCCTAAAGCCTGGGTCTGTCCACTGGGCCATTGGTATGGCGGTCCAGGCTTCTCGGGTGTGGGGGTGCTCTTTGGAGCTGGTGATTAATAGACACAGTGTATCCGAGCTGTCTGATATCTAGTAGCTGCTTGCTATGTTACACAGATTGAGCCTTGGATTCTGGACCGTGAGAATTACAGAAGGTGGGTGTGACCGTGTCCCTCACTGCAGGATTTTTTCTTAAGGTAGTTTTCAGCTCTGTTCTTAAAGCTGTAATGAGGGCTGGGGCTCCCAGAGGATGTGACCATGACCGAAGAGACCCAACGGGCTTGCTGCTGTCGTCACTCGGTCATCCCGCCCTTTGATTTGGGGGCCGCGCCCCGCATTTGCAGCTCCTGCTGTTTGAAAATCTACCTTCAGCTCACCCCTCTGCCCGCCTCCGCGTGGGAGGGCGTCGCGTCTCTGGTCAAGTGGCCACCCCACAGGACTTCAAAGCAGTGGGCAGGGCTTACGGATTCTGTGGATTCAGGGCATCCTCACAAAAGTTCCCTTAGCAACAAGTCGGCAGGAATCCCTGACATGTGTTCACCACCACGTGAATCTCTGCCCATCGCCACCTAGAAACATGAATGAGATGCTGACCATCTTGGGCTCTCTCAGCCTGGAAAAAAAAAACCCCAGCTTTCATCCGACGGGCTGATTGACCTCATCTGCGAGCACGGGTGCCGGTCCCCACTTGCCCGGAGAAAGGAGAGGTTTGGTAGACCAGGAAGCCCTGTATCTGTGGGAGGCGTGGGGATTTTTGTGCGGCCGCTTCGGGGGACATGGTTCTCGCAGTCGGCTCCCTGATTACTCACAGCGTCAAGGCAGCCCACGGCAGGCTTTCTAACACAATGCCAGGACCGATCCCCCCCCTTGTGCTTAATTGCAAAATTAGTATATTCCTCTCTCCCTGCAATGGTGAGACTTGTGGGGTGGTGTTTACACCTGGAGAGAAGTGGAAATGGTGGCCGGCGGGGGGTGGGGTGGGGTGGGTGTCTGGCTTGTCCTTTGGTGACATCACGGAGGGGTAAGTGCAACAGGTGTATGGACTTGTGAGGGGTTTTGGGGGGTTCCTGGGGACTCACTGCCTCCTCCCTGCACACTTCGCGTCTCCCCTGTCTACTGTCTGATAAAGATGTGTTTTATTAGGTGACCCTTCCTGGTTGACTGTATTTGCTTTACTTCTTGAGCTGGTAGCTAGACTCAGTCCCCAGGGACTTTTGTCTTTTGTCCAGACTAAGCTCATAATCTCTCTGTCCCCTTGGATGCCTTCTACCCCCACCTGCCAAACCACAGTGAAACCACTATCTCTCTATCCCCCACCTGGCCTGCCACTCTCCCCCTTAACCTTTTCTTCTCTCTCTCTGTCTTTTTTAAAGATTTTATTTATTTATTTGAGAACGAGAGCAGGAGAGAAAGAGAGCATGAGCAGGGTGGAGGGCTGTAGAGGGAGAGGGAGAAGCAGGCTCCCCGCTGAGCAGGGAGCCCGATGTGGGACTCGATCCCAGGACCCTGAGATCGTGACCTGAGCCGAAGGCAGATGCTTCACCGACTGAACCCCCAGGCATCCCTGACCTCCTCTTCTCCTGTTCATTGGGTTAGCAAGCCTTGTCTGCTCTCCCTTCGAAACATTTCTCAGAGCCTTCCCCTTCTGCACTTGTGCTGGCATCCTTTATCTGTAAAGGGCTAGGAAACATTTTCGGTTTTGCGGGCCAAGAGGCAAAGTGGAGTTACAGCCGCGTCGCTGGGATTTGCGGAGCGCCAGAGGCGGTGAGAAGCCAGGAAAGTGCCCCATATGGGCTCTGTCACAACTACTCAGCTCTGTCGTCGGAGTGTGAAGCCGCCATAGATGATCCGAGAACCGATGGGTGTGGTTGAGTTCCAATAAAACTTTATTTATAGATACCGAGATCTGACTTCGTTACAGTTTTCCTGGGCCCTTGCGGTGTTCTTCATCTTTGGTTTCGTCTTCAATCGTTTAAAGATGTAAAAGGCATTCTTAGCTATGGGCTGGATGTAGTTTAGAAGTTCAGAAGTCGATCACTCATTCATTCAACAAACCCTGAGTGTCTGGGAGGGGATGTGCGTTCTTTGGTAAGTGCGGGAGGGGAAGTAGTGACAGACACAGCAAAGAAGCTTACACTTCGTTGGGGAGAGGGTACACACACACACAAAAGAGATAATTTTCAAGTACCGTGAGGCCAATAAAACAGGGTACTGTGCTGGAGTGGGGTGTGGGGTGCAGGAGGGGGTTCGATAAGACCCTCGGGGAAGCTTCTCGGAGTCGGTGATACCTGAGCAGAGATCTTATGATACAGAGCCATGTATCTGGGGAGAAGTGATTAGAAGCAGAGGGCATCACGAATGCAAATACCCTGAAGANNNGTGTTTGTGTGATATATTTGCGAGAACCAGAATGTTCTAGAATGGTTGGAAAGCAGGGAACAGGGGCAGGAGAGGTGGGATGGGACAGAGAGAGAGGCAGGATATTTGCATGTTTGTTGTTGTGCTTCCCCCACCCCCGACTGTATACATGCATACCTATAACTTGATTTTTCTCTAAGAGTCCCTGTTCTGCCCCGTAGAAGAAATGTACTATGAAATAATTTGGAATTTCTTGCCCTTTCCCCCAGGTTTGCATTTCTGGCGTATTGACACTCCCACCACGGCTTGATTTCAAGCTTCTAAAGACTTTTAAAAATAGAACACGTTTGACATATGACATTGTGTAAAGTTAAGGCATTCAGCATGCTAATGGGATTCGTTTCTATATTGCAATAGGATTGCCATCGTAGTGATACGTTGCGGCCCCTTGCATAATTATCCGTTCTTTTTCCTGGTTGGTAGCTAGTTCTCCAAGTGCTGCAGGAACCCTGTGGTCTGATGGCAGGGGAGGGCGCGCTCTGATTTGTCTTGGAAAGCTCATCTGGGCTGTGGTGTGGAGACTGGCCGTGAAGAGGGTGGGAAGGGAAGCTAGGTGGTGGCAGTGGAGTGTATTGTACAGGTCGAGTCAAAAGCACTGGCTGGGGACGCCTGGGTGGCACAGCGGTTAAGCATCTGCCTTCGGCTCAGGGTGTGATCCCGGCGATCTGGGATCGAGCCCCACATCAGGCTCTTCTGCTATGAGCCTGCTTCTTCCTCTCCCGCTCCCCCTGCTTGTGTTCCCTCTCTCGCTGGCTGTCTCTATCTCTGTCGAATAAATAAATAAAATCTTAAAAAAAAAAAAAACACCAAAACAAAACAAAAAACAGAAAAGCACTGGCTGGTGAGTTGACTCGGTGGGGGGGGAGCGGTGGGCCTCATATCTTGCAGGTTGGTGGTGATACCCTTTTCCTACTGGCTTCTCCTTATCTGTGAATCGTCTGTCCGTTCTGCCACCAGAGACTTCCTTGAAAACATGAGGCAAAGGCAAATACAAATCGGGAAAAAGTTAATAACCTTAATGCAGAAAGTGCTCTTATGAATTATTAAAACAAAAACAAAGGATCACATCCATATGAGAATGGGCAAAGACCTTGGGTGGTCACTTGATAATAAAAGATAGGCAAAGTCATCAGCGTATTCAGTCTCCCTAGTAATCAGAGTGGCAAATTTTTAATTATTATTTAAAAAATTTTTTTGGAAAGTTTTTTTATTTTTTTAAGCCATGTCCATATCCAACATGGGGCTCGAACTCATGACCCCGAGATCAAGAGTCGCGTGCTCTTCCGACTGAGCCAGCCAGAAGAGTGGCACATTTTTAAGAAGATACTTGCTTTAATGAAAACTGTTGAAATTGAAAAAGAATGAGCATTGGCAAGGAATGGTGTGGGAAAATTGTGCTCGGCTCCCTGGGGGGTATTTTTTTTTTTTTAAAGATTTTATTTATTTATTTGTCAGAGAGAAAGAGAGCACAAGCAGGGGAGCGGCGGGCAGAGCAGGCGGAAGCAGAGGGAGAAGCAGGGTCCCCACTGAACAAGGAGCCTGATGTGGGACTGTATCCCAGGACCCGGGATCATGACCTGAGCCAAGAGCAGACGCCCAAACGCCCGAGCCACCCAAGCGTCCCTCCCTGGAGGGTAATTGGGCAATATACTTTAAAAGCCTTCACAATATACATGCCCTCTGATCTAGCAATTCCATTTCTAGAAATTGGGGCTCAGGAAGCATCTGATAGGCAAGGTGTGGGCGTCAGGAATCCCGTGGTAGCACTGTTTCTAATACTTGAGCTTAAATTGGCCACAACCTGTCCAACCAGAATGAACTGGTTAAAATAATGCTCACTTGTGCTGAGCATGAGGTCAGGCGGGCAGGAGGGACTCAATACGTATATTGAGGCTGAATTTAACGGAAGAAAGAATTTGGTCAATGATGCTAAATGTTTTGTGGAGTTAGCATACTTCAGATCTCGCCTTATGACAAGGCAAAAAGAGATGGTGTGTCCAGGAATGAATTGCTTTTTAAAAGCAGGGACTGTGTGTACCATGCCTTCTGTAAGTATCCTTTCGTGGAGAGAACAGGTTGAAGGAGTACTTGCTGGCCCAGGGCCATGTTCTTTTACATATTCTCAGTGACAGCAAATCTTTGTCTTTTGGGGGAGGAGGGGTGGTTTTGATTTCTTTCTTTCTTTTTTCTTTTCTTTTCTTTTTTTTTTTTTTTTGGTAACAGCCAAAATTCATTTGGAGCCAAGTCTGGTCTATCTGCACGTGTGACTATCTGTCTATCACCTTGGTGCAAAAAGGATTTAGAGCAGCTTACGGAAAGGCATGCAGCACAATAAGATAAAAGCGTAAATAACACAAGGCAATCTGGAAAGGAGAGGAGGAGGGGATTGTCGGAGTGAAGTCTGAAGAGCGAAGAGGGTCGGTGACTGTTCGGGGTTTTTGAGAAGTCCTACCCACAGGTCATCATGCGACTGAGCAGTTCTCCATGGGGAGTCGAGGAAGGGTTCTGAGAAAGTGCTGGTTTTGCGGGCGATGTGCTGTATCAGTCAGGACGGCATAGGATGTGCTGCCATAATGAACAACCCCCAGATCTCAGTGAGTGAAACAGCCTAAGTCTGCTTCTTCCTCAGGCTGCACGTCTGTCGCAAGTTGGTTTGGGGCCACGAGACCCTCCAGGACCCAGGATGAAGGAGTGAGCACCGTCTGGAATCTTGCTGGTCCCTCACGCTTCTGCCCAGAAGTGACATCTGATACTTGTGCTTATATTTAATTGACCAAAGCACGCCTAACGTGGTAGCTGGCCGTCCCACCATGTGCTCACGAGGAGAGGAGCAACCTGCATCGATGTGGACGTGCTCTCACTCGGGGAGGGTGCCCCGGTTCTGCACTGTTTCAGGCTCAGTATTTTCTGCTTCTACCTTCCGCTGTGCTAACCAGGACGGAATCCCGTGCTTCTGGAACAAGGTTCTCAAAATGCATTCCCTGGGTCTTGTTGGTTGCAGACCCTGCCTCTGTAGGCCTGGGAGGGGGCCTGAGGTGCTGCGTGTCTGACAGGCTCCCACGGCTGCAGGGTCTTCATCACATTGCAGACCTTATCAGGTCCCCCTAGCTCCTTAGAGCCAGGATGAGCTCTTAATCGTTCTTGCAAAGCTGCTGTCCCCTTCTCCAAGCTATCCTGCCGTGTAGCACTCTGCTGGGCACAGGAATAAATACTCTGCATTTTGAACACATGCGACCGTTTCCTGACCCCTGGACTTCCTATGATTTTTTTTTTCTTTCTTTGTGGTCAATACATCTGTCACGATTTCTGGTTCACCAAAACCCAAACATTTATATTTGAGCACCTACTATGTGCCAGCTCTCCACAGGGCTCCGTGAGCTACAGCCAAGAAAGGGAACTGAGGTTAGCGGCTCGTCTTTGGGGAGCCCTTAAGGATGTGCTGTCCCCTCCAGGGTGACGCTGGCAGGTGACCTCACACTTGTGCTGTTGGAATGAAAACCCTTCCGGGTGTTTTGCATCCGTGGGTCTGTCTCTGATGCCTTAATCCCTCCTCCCTTCTCATTTGCTTGTCAAATGCACAGAGAACTCCAGGATTAGTCAACAACAACAACAACAAAACCTAATTAGGTTGTAAAAACTCTTTAGAGATGATATTTTAAAAATTCTACAGCGAGGAGCCCTTGTCCTAATTTAATCATGACAGAGGATCCTTATTTTAGCAGGGCTCAGGGAGGAGTGTCACCGAGCCCATTTGTTTTTGATTCATAATGTAATTTAGAAATAGAAAGAGGAAGTTTGAGTCTACTGTTCTCATTTAGCTGCAAGCCTTTGTTGTGCTCGGAGTGAAAAATAAAACTTAAGTTGCATTGTTGATCGACAAGGACCCACTCAACACGGGATCCGCTCATCTGATACTCGTCTAATACTTTCACGTATTTATTTATTTTTAGAGATTTTATTTTTTTTCAAGGATTTTATTTATTTATTTGACAGAGATAGACAGCGAGAGAGGGAACACAAGCTGGGGGAGAGGGAGAGGAAGAAGCAGGGTCATAGCAGGGGAGCCTGATGTGGGGCTCGATCCCACAACGCCGGGATCACACCCTGAGCCGAAGGCAGACGCTTAACCGCTGTGCCACCCAGGCGCCCCGAGATTTTATTTTTTTTTAAGCAGTCTTGACACGCTGCGTGGTGGGGCTCGAAGTCACAGCCCCGAGATCAAGAGTCGTGCACGTTCCATTGACCGAGCCGGCCAGGAACCCCTCGTGTTTTCATATTACAAGGGAGGGTCTGAGTACCTGGGGCTTGTCTTCTGCTGTCAGCACACGCTGAGAACCTACCTGTACAGTGTCATTTCTGATCCAGTAGGCCTGGGGTTGGGCCCCAGACTCTAGCATTTTCTAACTAGCTCCCATGTGATGATGCCATTGGTGGTGGTATTGGTGTCGTGGGCGACAATTTGAGTAGCAAAGCGTTTTTTTTGTTAAAGATTTCATTTATTTTATTTGAGAGAAAGAGAGAGAGAGAGAGAGAAAGCACAAGTGGGGGTGGGAAGGGCAGAGGGAGAGGGAGAAGTAGGTTCCCCGCTGAGCAGGGAGCCTGACCCGGGGCTCGATCCCAGGACCTGAGCCAAAGGCAGATTCTCAACCACCTGAGCCGCCCAGGCGCCCCGAGTAACAAAGCATTTGAATCACCTAAGGGGTGTTTACATTTGCCTGTAGGCCACAATGACATCCTGGGATTAGATTGGATTTTTTTACCTTTTTAAAAATTTTCTTATTTTAGTGGATTATAGGAGGCTACCCAGGGTGATAGAGAGAGCACAGGCTTTGGAATGAGACCCCCTCTTTGAATCTGTTTAATCTGAGGACAGAAAGAAGGAGGTGGTAAGCAGGTGGGATGGGGAGGGTGGTGGCCGGCCTTCCTGTTTGCCCGGGGTGTGTGTGGGGCGGTCCCTCCAGCACGCGGTGGTGGTCGCAGTGGCGGTGCTCAGGAACGCTTTGCGGGGGCCTTTGCTGCGACCAGGGCTGGGAGCTGGCTACAGAGAAGGAAAGGCTGGGGAGCACGACGGTCAGCGACACGAGAGTGGCAGGCCAGGGTCTTGACTGCCGGGTGGGGGGGTGGGAGAGTCGGCTTGGTCTTGCTAGCTACCAGCAGTGTTAGGAAAAACATCCCGCGGGGGTGTGACCCCCTATCTTGAGGCAGTTTATCAGTTCCCAGGGGATGCTGCATGCCTGGTGTGATTTGGTTGGTGGGCTGGAATGTGAGCCCTGCAGCGACCCCCCCGGGTGGACCGCCCAGACCACGTTCAAGGGCCCCTTGAGTGCCAGGCAAGAGCATGGAGCTCTGGGTTCAAGTCCAGACTCAGCCCTTGCTGCCTGTGAGACCCCGGGCAATCCGCAGGATCTTGTCCAATCTTAGGGGGGCTCCCGTGAGGGGCCGGGAGAGCCTGGGGGAAGCCTGGCACCTCGTACACATGCCGTAAATGGAGTTTACAGCCCGTGAGCTCTGGGCATCGTTCCTAGTTGAATGCCGCCTGTTAACTGGGGCTTCTACTTGGGCCGTAGTGGGGTGGGAGACACCTTTTCCCATGCGCCCCTCGGAGGTCATCGTGCAAGACTGGTTGCCGTACTGTGGTCAAGGCCTGGGGCCTGTGGGCACACAGCGCCCGCCCTAGCATCTTATTAAATGCACATTCGCTTTCAGAAGGTCTAGGGTGGCCCCTGGGATTCTGCATTCGTCACTGGCTCCCAGGGGACGCTGTGGCTGCTGGCCTCGGGCACACATGCTTTTTTGGGGGGGTGGGGCTGGGGGGTTTCAGGATACGGGTCCTAGGTAAGCCTGCAGCCGTGGGCCATGGGAGCTGATTTGAAACCCCCTCCTGATGGTTGATGCTGGTGAGGCTGGGCTAATTAGTGGGGATTGCTTCTTACTTGGGTCTGATGGGTCTCTGACCCCGACGCCCCCGGAAGAGGCCGTTCTGGTAATGAGGCGAAGGCGGAATGCAAGACGCAAGACCTTTTGTAGGTTTCTCATTGTCTTTACGATATAATAGGCCTTAGCTTTTGTTTGCAAGGCCATTCAGGACTGGCCTCTGCCTGCCTCCCCAGCGGTGTTTTTAACCTTGTCTTCCCAAGGGGGAATGCTACCACTTAATTCTGGGATGCAACCTTGCTTCCTTTTTGCTGGGTCCTCGTGCGGCCCGGCTCTTCTCCCCGAGGTCACCTTCCTCCCCACCCTCTCTCCTGCTCCGCTCCCCTCTCTTTCTGTTTTATTTTATTTTATTTAGTGTTTTAAAGGTTTTATTTTTAAGTAATCTCCACCCCCAGTGTGGGGCTCGAACTCACGACCCTGAGATTGAGTCACATGATCTTCCGACTGAGCCCACTAGGCACCCCTGTATTTTAACGTCTCTATTGAGTTATAATTCATATACCATTGAAAGTGTATGATTCAGTGACTTTTTTTTTATAATTAATATACCATTGAAAGTGTACAATTCAGTGATTTTTTAAAAAAATATTTATTTGAGAGAGAGGGAGAGAGAGGCAGAGAGAGAGGGACAGGCGGACTCACCCGCTGAGCAGGGAGCCTGACCTGGGGCTCAATCCAGGGATTCCAAGATCATGACCTGAGCTGAAGGTAGACGCTTAGCCTACTGAGCCACCTAGGCACCCGTTTGGGATATATATATAGGGATATGTATATTTCTTTTTTTTTATAATTTCTTTTTTATAATTTCTTTCTTTTTTTTTTTTTTAGCATATTCATTGCAGGGTACAACCATTACCATGATCAGTTTCAGGTCATTGCATCACTGTCCTTACCCATCAGCAGCCACACCCCATCTCCCCCTAGGCAGTTTACTTAAAGATAAAAATCTTAGGGGTGCCTGGGTGGCTCAGTTGTTAAGCGTCTGCCTTGGGCTCAGGGCATGATCCCAGAGTCCTGGGATCGAGCCCCGCATCAGGCTCCTCCGCTATGAGCCTGCTTCTTCCTCTCCCACTCCCCCTGCTTGTGTTCCCTCTCTTGCTGGCTGTCTCTCTCTCTGTCAAATAAAGAAATAAAATCTTAAAAAAAAAAGATAAAAATCTTAAAATTATAAACGAAGGATCATGGTTCAGTCATTTCCACTAATGTAGACAAGATGCTGGGTTTGCTACCCATGAGATTTAGTTGGCTTCACACGGGGGAAAAATAATAAGAGTTTGGAGAGTGACATTCTTAGGGAATCTCTCTCTTCACCCACGCATCTCACGCCTGTGGAGTGTGGGTAACGACATTGGGGGAGAGCGTGTTCACGACTCAGGCAGCCTCCCCGCTGTGGGAGCAGGAAACTGAGTCCATGAAGTAGGACTGTCACCTTTACTGTTTCCTGCTGGAGAGAGGAAACAGGTGTTGAGGAAATGAACCTCCCTCCAGGCCGATGGGATTCCTGGGGCGCTCCTAGAGTCCCAGACTGGGAGCTCCCCTGAGTTCGTAGTATGTCGGGAGGCAGTCAGGGGTCACGCTGTTCAGGGCTGATCAGATCTGGGTTTGGTTGCATTGATTACCTGACCTTGGACCTCAGTTTCCTTATCTTTGAAATGGGGACACTGAGGCCCGCATCAGAGCATCATTGCAAGTTAGAACTGTCTCCTTTGGGCGTAAATGCTCTGCGGACGGTGTGGTGTCCAGACAAGGTCTGTGTTGGTGGCCGCTGCTGATTCCGGCTTCTCATCCGTCACCCAGAGTGCTGGCTATTAATGTTTGGTTTTTCTTAGTGAAAGAAACCTCTTGGTCGCCCTTTCTGGTGGTGACTGTGTCTTTCTGGCTTTTGGTCACTGTCACCTTAACTCGTTTCATTAAAAAAAACTTCTAAAAAAATTTATTTATTTGAGAGAGGGAGAAGGAGTAGCAGACTCCCCGCTGAGCAGGGATCCCGCCGCGGGGCTTGATCCCAGGACGCTGAGATCATGACCTGAGCAGAAGATAGACGCTTCACCGACCGAGCCCGCGGGTGCCCCTAACTCATTTTATAGCTTAGCCCCTCCAAGTCCCTTTTCGCCAGGCTTCGCATCACGAAGTTGTACTTCCCCGAGGAATCGTGGCCCTTGTAGGGAAGAATCTTTGGCTTTGTCATGATATATTTAGATCGCAGACTTAAACAGAAATTCTCATTTTGAAAGGTCTTCTGAATCTCCTCCCGTGAGGACCCTCCCTGGGTACCATAAACCTTCCTGGGTGTGACCAAGATTGGAATCTTACCTGCAGGTTGGTAATTAAGGGGGATCTTATCCTGGAGCACGTGGCAGATAAACCAGCCCCCCCCCCCCCCCCCCGACTGGGCGGGTTCCTTGCCAGAGTGAGGGTAAATGCCCTGCTTTGGATATTTTAAAGTTGATGTGTTTTGTGACCTGGCGGAGGGGACATGGAGTCCTTCCTTGGCTAGCCAGCTGCAACGTTTGAGCTCCGTTGTGGATTCTTTGAAGAGGACAGAAGGCCACCGTCATGGGGGAAGCCCAACTGCGCCTCAGTTCCCGTCTCCCCTGCGCCTATAATCTGATCCTTCAAGGTAGCCCTTTGGGGGCTTTCTGCTCGTCCTTGGTCTCGGGAGAACAGAGGAAAAGTCTTCCCTCTGGGCTCACGGCAGCCCAGCCAAGGGAGAAGGCACAGTCTTCCTGGATCTGACTCCCTGCTTTGAACAGAGGAGACAATCTTTGGTCTTTAGAACCAAAAAAAATAGAGTGGTGTCCGCTTGCCACTCTGGCCTGGTGATGAATGCATGCTGATGGAGAGTTTGGGATCAGGGAGACGGTGAGCTGGGGTTTTGGGTGCTCAGGCGGAGAGGAGGCTGGGAGACCTGGTCTGTGTGTGCCCTCGAGGAACCCAGTGGTGGGGGTAGCGTCAGAGATCCTGATAAAGTTTGGAATTGCAGACGGACCTGCTTAGCCTCGCCCAGGAGAAAGTAGCCAGGATGAAAATAGAGCCAGGCTGCTTCCTCATTCCGCGTGTATTTGGTGGGGGGAGACCCAGCCCGCGGGGAGATGTCAGATATAGGGCTTAACCAAAGCATTGCCAGGCACTCCGGCGGGCCTGGAGAGGCTGCTGGCCCGAGTCCTTTGCTCTTGACCAGGACCGTGGCCCCACAAGACAGCTATGCTCCAGCATGAATGGGAGGCAGGGGAGCCAGAGCTTGTCTGAAAGTCTGTTTCCCAGACCTGCCGTTCGCTGGTGCTGGCTCTTGGAAGTCTGTATGCCAGGGCTGCTGCCCTCAGTGGCTCCATCACTCCCTTTCCTCTTTGGGCGACTCCTCCAGGAAGCCCCCCGGGGTTCTGTGGGACTCCACTGGAGAAGCCCAGTGTTTTGTGCCACCAAATGCTCACGTTCCTCTCTGCCCAGCCGCGTTGCTCTAGGGGGTGCTAGACTCAAGTGCAGCTCTGGTTTGATTCCCAGGGGCTTACGGGGGGCTAGTTGGGGTGCTTCGTTGCTCAGGGTGGCTGGTCCGCTTTATTCTTAGGGGAAATGGTTTCTCTGCGAAGCAGGAGAAGGTGTAAATTATGCTTCACTGCAAATCATCGAGACTATATATATATTCGGCTACAGCTGCAAGTCTTGCAAATGAGGACCGATGTGAGATGCGGGGAAGCTGGAGAGGGTTGCCGTGTGGACGCGCGCCGCGGGTGTGATTGATAATCACAGAGTCACCTGTCTTTGCGTTTCTCCTGGTTTCTGCGGGAGGGAGGAAGGGAAGTCGTTCTGGGAGGTGGGAAGGTCGGGGGGAAGCGGTCTGAGGATGCTGGACCTCCCCCTGGGACTGAGCAAGGTTTCCGAGGACCCGATCCTTAGGAAGGATTTCTGAGCCAGGAAACCCCAGGCGTGGGGCTCGTGTTTGCATGCTCGCACGGCCATCTGTGATGTCCTCGAAAGCGCGAGCGCTGTAGAATCCCCTCCATCAGATCTCCGTTGCCCCGAGCGCCAAGGTGGCCCAGAGACGGCACCTGACCTGCCTCCCCAGCCTCTTCGCTTGCTCTCTGGACACACAGCCCTTTGCACCTGCGCCTTCGCAGAGCTGCCGCCTCTGGCTGGAGTCCCTTCGCTGTCAGGGCTGCCTGGGGCTTGAGGATCTTCATCCAGACGCAGGACAGGTTGGTCATTCTTCCTTTGGCTTCCATGGGCACCCCGCCCCGCCCTTCAATTACCGCATCGGGTCGCAGTGACTTGCCCTCTTTGCACTCTGAGCTCCTCTGGGGCAGGACAGTTGCTGGAGAAATCTCTGTAACCGCTCCAGCCCGGCACAGTGCTTGGCCTAGCCGAGGTCTGGCTCAGTGAGGGTTTGATGGCTGGATGCACGGACAGGTGTACGAAGAGGATAAAGAGAGAGCTTATCTTAGAGAATTGGGTGCGTCTTGCTCTGATTTTGGCTCGTGGCTTAAGCAGTCTCCCGCCAAATAGGTGTGAATGGCCTTGTCACCAGGTGAGGTTTGGGGTGATGGAAGGCCAAGGTTGGGGGGGGAGGGTAGCCAGGTGGGCTCCGAATGCTGAACATCAAAGTAAGGCCTCTGGGTCCTGGCGAACAAGGCATTTTGTTTTGCAAGAGTGAAGGACAGAAGATGAGAGGATGTCCCATGGACTGGTCTTCTCCCTGCCGCCCCGTCCTGCTTCTCAGCTGCGGGGACAGCTGGGTGTAGCCGAGGGGTCCGTGGACAGCCGTCAGGAGTCTAGTTGGAGGACCCCCCACACACACACCTCTTGGCCCTTTGACCTTGCACAATTCAACCAAAATCTCTGACCAGCGTCTTCATCGGTCTGAGAGTGGTGACACTCGTCCCGCTGGCTCTTGGGTTGAGGGGCTTTTCAAGGTGACCGTGGACGTGACCGTGGTTTGAAATTCCGGGTAAGCTGATACCGATGCGTGGCCTGCTCAGAGAGTCTGTGCAGGAAATGGGCAGGGGCCTGGTGCCCGTGGACCCCGCTGTCCCCACCCTTCCTGGTGGCCTTGCCCCACCCACTCAGTCCTCTGCTGGGTGGTCTGTCCCCCTCGGGCCCCCTGGAACTTGCTTCTGAGGCTGTCTTCTGAGACCTCCTTGTCCCCTGCTCAGGCAATTAGAAAAGCCGTTGAGGGCCCTGGGGAGGCCGTCGACAGGACTCAGGTCCCTGGGATCGGAGGGCTCTTTGTCCGTGGGGAAGCAGGTGAGTGGCTGGGGGTGGGGGGGGTTGGGGGTTATGTCCGGTGCAGCCAGAGACAGTACAAGGCAGTGGGGGCACTCGGGCCCTGGGATGGGCTGAATTACCCAGGCCCCCACTCTGCCCCCAAATTCATGAGCTGAGGCCTAACCACCAGCACCCCAGAAGGTAACTATTCGGAGGCAGAGTCCTTAAAGAGGTAGTAATTAGGTTAAAATGAGGTCCTGGAAGAAGAGGAGATCAGGACTCAGACACACACAGAGGGAAGACCAGGTGAAGACACGGGGGGAAGGCGGCCAAGGAGGGAGCCCTCAGGAGAACCCAGCCCTGCCCACATCTGGATTGCCCACTTCTGGACTCAGAACTGGGAGACCATAGATTTCTCTTGCTTGCGCCTCTCGTCCCGTGGCACTTTGTTCTGGCGGCCCGATCCGAGTCCTGCAGGACCTTGAACCTGGATTTGGATAGGAGACTTCTTTTTTTTAAAGATTTTATTTTATTTATTTGAGAGATTGAGAGAGAGAGAGAGAGAGAACAAGCAGGAGTGGGGGGGGGGCAGAGGGAGAGGGAGAAGCAGACTCCCCACTGAGCAGGGAGCCTGATGCGGGGCTCGATCCCAGGACCCTGGGATCATGTCAAAGGCAGATGCTTAACCGACGGAGCCACCCAGGCGCCCCTGGGCAGGAGACTTCTTTATATGGTTCTCTGTGGGATCAAAACCTTGCAGTGACCAGGGATGCTGTGCTTGTCCCGTTCTGCTCCTTACACGTGTCCCTAGCGGGCATTCTGTATGTGCTGTGATCACGTGTATCTTCTTCATTAACATGTGAGCCCCACCGGGGTGGAGCTGTGTGTCTGGTTTCTCCACGCAGGGTCCCCACCAGCGAGCACGAGTCAAGGGGTCGTGTCCTCTGGAAGAACCCTGGCAGAAACGGTGGCCTGAAGTTACATTCCATACTCTGGCCCTACATCCAGAATTTTTCATTAAAATAGCTGGTTTTCTGCAGGCGGGTCTCGGCTTAGAGCTCACGCCCCGTGGGGACGAGCTGGTGTTTCTACAGACCGTGTCCCATCTACTCTGTAACCTCTACTCAGCCACCCCATGTGATAAACACACGGGAAAGTCCGAGAAGAAAGCTTCATTTATTAGTTTCCGATTGCACTCGTGGACTGAGCGTCAGACCACATTCGTCTGCCCACGAGGTCGTACCAGCCGGTGAGTCTGCACGTGGCCAGCGTCCGGAGGGTTAACTCAGAGAGGCCAGGGGTTTGATCTCTGCAGTGACAGGGGCTGGCCCAGACTTGGGGACTCAGTCCTGTCTGGGGAATGAACGATTCCGTCATTACAAAGCGCGGAGAAGTGAATGCAACGATTCCGTTATTACAAAGCGCGGAGAAGTGAATGCAACGATTCCGTCATTACAAAGCGCGCAGAAGTGAATGCTGAGCGTTTGCTGGCCCCTGCGTCACTGTCCTGTCCCTCTGCTTGCTGCTCTGTTGACCTCCCTGGGCTGCTGCCGGTTCTGTCTCTCTCTGCAGCCCCTGCTGAAGGCATCCTGTTAGCGGTTCCCTGTGAGAGGAGGGGCCTCCTTTATCCAGCAGGCCCCCCACTGGCCTGACACGCAGAGGGTCCCCGATTTGGGGAAACTCTTTTCTTGCCTAAGGATCTTTGGCTCCTTCCCATTTCTCTTCCTCTGTATCCAATTTTCTCTTGGGTTTTCTCCCTGTCCCCTCCCTTCTTAAGATTTGTGGTAAAACTCACATAACAGAACTTAGCAGGGTGACACGCTCAAGTACACAACTCGGGAATGTTTAGTACACGCGCGATGTTCTGTGATCTGGTTACAGAGCAGTTTCAACCCCCCCCCCCCCCGAGAAGGGAACCACAAACCCAGGAAGCAGTCCCACCCCATTCCACTTTCTCCACCCCGCTCCCCAGCCCCTGCCAGCCACCGATCTGTTCTCTGTGCCTGTGGATTTGACTCCTGGGCATTTCATGTCCACTGGAGTCCCACGGTATGTGGCCTTTCGTGTCTGGTATCTTCCACTCGGCGTGATGTCTTCACACGCCATCCGTGCTGTGGTGCGTGTCCGGCCTTCGCGCCTTGTCGGGGCCGAGGCCCCTCGTGTTGGAGGCACACGTCGCGTCTGCGGGTGCCGTCCTCAGCCGGTGGACATCGGGTTGGCACCCCGCCCTTCTCCCTCTTCTCTCGTGCTGCCTCCAAATGCAGACTCGAGTCCGGGGCCGGGCCGCGCGTATTGCCAGCTGTGTTTGGAGACATGAGAAGGCAGGTTCACGGTCTGTTTCTTCCTCCACGTGTGCTTGGTTTCCGTCCAGCCTCTGTTTGCTCATCCACGAAATGGGCATAAAAGGCTCTGCCCTCCTGACTCAGCCCTGCCGGCTGTTCTGGGACACCCCACCCTACTGTGTGAGTGTGAGTCGTTCGCCAGCCGGAAAGGCAGATGTCAGGCGGTGGTTTTCCCCGTTCCTCATTTTTCCTTTGATTTTTCTCACTTTCTCCTCTGCTTCCCTTTTTCCATCTGTTGCTGAGTGGCTGCCTTTGAACCCCCTTTCCCTGGCTTCTGCCGTCCTGTCTCTTTAGCTGGCCTGGGGGATGCCGCGCGAACGGGGTGAGCGAGCGGGCGTCCTTGCGGAGGGTCTGCGTCCACCTGCCTTAGAGACTTTGTTGGCACACAGCTTTGAGGCCTTTTGCAGGCCAGGAAGTAGCCAGATTGGTGGATACCTGGGCAGAGAGTAGAATCCAAAGAAACAGACCCAAGGGACACTTGGAGGAAAGTGGCAGAAGGAGGCATGCGCTTTTCTCGGTAGCTTGCCTCGCGAGGGCTAAATCGTCGGTGGTCTGGTGCGCGTTGTCCCAGCTGAAGTTGCAACTTCTCGAAGGCGAGAGAGCAGCGGCTGACTTCTCTGTCTTCCTCTTCGTGCTTGCTCGTGGCGCCCTTGCTAGGGTTCCGGACATAGGAGATCCCAACTCTGCTCGCTTAGTCTGCTAGTGGTTACGGAGAGCTTTTGGGCGAGAGGTCCCATTTGTCTTCTCAACAGCCTGGCCAGGTGGGGTCCTGCTTCTCAGATACACAACCTGAAGGCTCAGAGAGGTTAAGCAACTGGCTTAGGTTGCACAGCCAGCCGGCGTTGCGTTGAGCTCTCTGCTTGGAAACCAGCGTTTCCCACCGCCTCCCCCCTCCCTCGCGGGGGGTTCACAGCAGATAAAAACCATGTGGCGGCACTTCTTTGGGGAGATGAGAAATGCATGCTTGTGCGCTTGGACCTGCTTCATTCTGGTGATTTTTGTTTTTCGACATCTTAGAATCGTCAAGTCCAGGTTGTGTCGAAGTTGCAGGTGGCTTTTGCGATGACTCATTTGGTACGGATTCCTCCTTTCACAATCTACTTCAGAGAAGCTGTAAGGGACACCGATTTCCTGCAAAATTGGTGCGTTCCTCATTTGCTACCAGAGGGTCTGACTTAAGGAACTCTTGTCATTTCGTGGTGACAGGCGCGGAGCCAGCTCAGAACGTTGTTGCTGCTTGGGCTCAGGGTCTGGGTTCGCTGCCGCAGCTCCGCGTTGGACGGAGTCACTGAAAAGTCTGGCTCCGACTGGGTCTGGCGGGAGGGGTGGGGGTGTCGGAGGGAGCGAGCCCGGGGAAAGCTTGCCCAGAGGAAATTCGGTCAAGATGTTCAGTTTTAGCACCTCTGGTTTTCTTCCAGATCAGAAGAGGAAAAGATTCTGACTCAAGTCTCAGGGTTTTCCATGAATGGAGCTCAGAGATGGATGGAGCCTGGGCGCTTTGTGGCTCGCGTGGAGCTCCAGAGAGAAAAGCGGGTGCCTGGCTGTCAGGAGGGGCTTTTGCCCTTGGCTGGGCCCTCAGCAAATCGCTGAGCTTCAAAAACCTGGGACACAAGTGGTATTTGCTGGCTCAGCCACAGAAAGTGCCCACTAGCCTTTGAGCTGTTCAGGGACCTGTGGTGGCATTTTGTGTGTATGTGTTGGGGCGGGGGGACGGGGCAGGGAAGTGGTATTTTGAAGCCTAGAGACTTCTCTGAGGTGAGAGAATTGCTGGCTATAAGCTAGAAGGTTAAAAGGGCACCTTCCTCACAGCGCAACCCTTTGGCACGTTAACAAGATGAGGAGTTCATTCACGGAAAGAAAGCTGAGCCCCTACAGCGTGCATCCCGCAAAGCCAGAGATCCCATAGCAGATAGAGTTGACGTTCTACAGTGAGGGCTACAGACAGTAAACAAGACTAAGTAAGCTGGGTGACGATTAAGGAGATTGGTCATTTTAAATGGGATGGGGGGGGAGGATATCTGAGCCAAGCCTGGGAAGATACGAGGGAACAAGTGTGTGTGGATTTCTGGGACAAGAGCATTCCAGCCAGAAGGTAGAAGGCAGAGCAAGTGCAAAGGCCCTGTGGCCTGGGCAGACCTGGAGTCCAGGAACAATAGTGAGGTCAGGGTGGGTGAGGAAGAGGGAGTGTGTGGGGGGTGGGGAATGTTGGGGATGGTGGGAGGGGCCCAGGGCAGGAGGACTTTGGAGACGCTCAAGAGGACCTGACTTTTCCTCCACATGCCAGGAGCGTCATTGGAGGGGCCATTGAACAGAGGATCCGTGTGACCTGACTCAGCATTTACAAGGATCACTCTGCTTTGCTAAGAGGGGATCTGGGTGGGGGCGCCTGGGTGGCTCAGTCGGTTGAGCATCTGACTCTTGGTCTAGCTCGGGTCTTGGTCTCAGGGTTGTGAGTTCAAGCCCCATGGATCTGGGGGATGCAGGAGAGGGGAGCAGGGATCAAAAGAGGATGAGGGATGAGTACAGAGATTGTCACAGTAACATGAATGAGAGGTGATGGTGGCTTGACCAGGGCAGTAGCTGTTGACGTGGTTGGTGCAATTGGGTTTTGGATGCATTTTGAGGGTGAAACCAATGGAATCTGGTGATGCATTGGACGTGTATAGCTTGAGAGATAAACTGAAGATAATTCCAAGGGTTTTGGCTTGAGCAATTGGAAAGAAGGAGCTGATATTAAATGAGAAAGCGAGGGGCGCCTGGGTGTCTCAGTTGATGAAGCATCTCCCTTTGGCTCAGATCACGATCCTGGGGTCCTGGGATCGAAGCCCGTGTCTGGCTCCCCGCTCAGTGGGGCGTCTGCTTCTCCCTCTCCCTCTCCCCCTTGCCCCAGCTCCTGTTCTCTTGCTCTCAAGCTTGCTCTCTCTCAAATAAATAAAATCTTTAAAACAGTTAAAAACAATAAATGGGAAAGTGAGGATTGGAAGGTGTGGGTTTTGGGAAGGATATCAAGAGTTTGTTTTGGCACGAAAGCTTGAGATTCTTCTATCTATTCAAGTAATGATACTGAGTGGGTATTTGGAAAGGTGAGGCTTGAGTCCAGGGAAGTGGGCTGCAGGTATAACTTTGAACTCGTCATGGCGACTTGGTGTTGGTCTTCAGGCTGCCATATTGGATGAGATCACCTAGGAAGTGGGGTGGACAGAGAAGAGAAGGGGGCCAGGGATGGGGCCCAGAGGCACCCCAAAAGCGGGTGAGGGGAAAACCTGCTACAACAGAGAAGGTTCAGCCACGAGGTGGGAGGGAAACCAGGAGACCAGAACGTTCCACTGGGCTCTGAGAAGGGGGCTCACAGTCACGGGGACATGGGGGCTCTGGAGGCTTAGAAACTAGGCACACCCCCAACAAGATAAGGTTTGCAGCCTCAGACGGATTCGAATTTTCTTCTGCTGTCTGCCTCCTTTCAGTACAGATGTAGACATATGTGCATGTTTACATTACTGCATAACCACCCAGGCTTCCTGGAGGTCCCCTCCACGGACATTTGGGGCAGGAAATACGGTCTCACTGTCTCATGTGGTGCCGAGGGGGAGAATCTTTTAAATTATTAACTTTTAATCACATTAATAACATATGAATTAAACAACACATCTGCCATGGGGAGAAGCTTGTTCTTGGACAAAATACCCTAGCTCTGACCAGTGATTGCCGGTGGCCCACCAGAGGGTCACGATACGCAAATGGATCAGCGATTTATCTGTGGTATTAAAATTTCATGGTGGTCAGGGAGTGATGAGGGATGATGTGTCTTCAGAGGCTTCTGAGAGAATGTTGTCTTAAGAAAAAGCGTTGAGAAGCCAGAATTAGACTAACCCCCATTGCCCACCTCCCAAGCCCCTTGTGAAAATAGATCCTAATGATTTGTGGGTTTGGTTCTTCATTGAAATAAATAACAAGAATGTGTTATTTTAAAAAGATTTATTTATTTCAGAGAGAGAGAGAGAGAGAGAGAGTGAGCACGAGCCGGGGGTGGGGCGGAGGGAGAGGGAGAGAGAGAATCTCAAGCAGGTTCCCTGCTAAGTGTGGAGCCCCACGCGGAGCTTGATCTCATGACCCTGAGATCACAACCTGAGCCGAAATCAAGAGTCTGACGCTTCACCAACTGAGCCACCCAGGCGCCCATACAATGTATTTTTTTTTAAAGATTTTTATTTTTAAGTAATCTCTACATGCAACATGGGGCTCGAACCCACAACCCTGAGATCGAGAGTCAGACGCTCTTCTGACTGAGCCAGCCAGGCATCCCCACAAGAATGTATCCTTTCTCCATTTCTTTTTTTTTTTTTTCACTCGGTAACATATCTTGAAGATAATTTCTTGTTAGCACATGTCCATCCGTGGCTGTCTGTAAAACCCACGTACTCTTCTGTTCTATGGATTCAACAGTGTGTATTTTGTATTGACCGATTGAGGATTTCTCAGGTTTTCTTTTGCTCCCCTGCCCCCGCCCTTTGTTGCAATTAAAGATGCCATCTTAGTAGTCGTTTTGCGTGTGTGTGTGTGTGTGGGGGGGTGACTGTTTCTCGAGGGTCACGGTGGGAGCAGGCGCTCTGGGTGATGGGGCCAGAGGTCCTCGGAATGGGCTGCAGTCTTAGAAGTGGGAGGTGGGGAGAGGGACGGCTGGGCACCCAGCCTGCTTCAGGCTCTGTGACAGGGCCTTGGGCACCTTGTCTCCTTAATCTTTATGACAGCCACGGAAGACAGGACCGTTTTTCACGCATTATTTTAGCTATGCAAAAGTTGGAGGTTTAGGAGTGGTGGAATGACGCGTGGAAGTCACACTGCAGGTAGTGAAAGAGGGAGGACACGGACCCGGGTCTCTGTCCACGGTGCTCAGGGTGGCAGGTGGGAATAACCGTGGGGGTCTTTCTTGGCCGACCAAGCCCCAGGGCGACTGCCAGACGGAGCTCGTGGTGGGCCAGCTCCTGGCTTTATCCATAGGCTGGTCTTCTTTTATTCAGGGAAGGGTTCCATATTTTCCAGATATGAGAGTGCACGAATTTGCTTTTATGATCCCGTGCTTTCACTCACGAGGCAGAATAGGCAATAATTTCCTTTAAAAAAAAAAAAATCAGTTCATTGTGTATTACGTAAAAAAGCAAGCTAGGAAACACGCACAATAAAATTTCGAATTTGTGTAAAAACAGGTGTGTGCACATGCGTGTGCATGGGTGTGCGTGTGCGTGCGTGTGTGCATATAAAGGAAGATGTGGGGGAGCATGCATTGGAATGCGGGTGGTATCTTGCTGAGTGAAGAGACGATGAGTGCGCATGGTTGCTTTTCTGGGCTTTCTGCAGTTAGCCCCTCTCCTCGCTTTCCTTCAGATAATATGTATGAATATTGTAACTGGGGAAACGAAATACATTGTGACAGAGAAGCATCAATATTTATTTCAGTAGTAAAAGGAAACACCCTTGTGTTCATTGCAGAGTTATTCACAGTAGCCAAGATGTGGGAACAACCTGAGTGCTTGCTGGAGGCTAAAGCAGTTGTGATTTATATATGTTATAAATGTATACATTTAGGCATGTATCTAAATATATACATATTTTATATATATAAACATGCAATGGAATACTATTCAACCGTGAGAAAGAAGGAAATCCTGCCATTTGCAACAACATGGATGATCCTTTTTTTTTTTTTAAGGATTTTATTTATTTATTTGAGAGAGAGCATGAGCTGAGGGAGAAGCAGACTCCACGCTGAGCGGGGAGCCTGATGCTGGACTCGATCCCAGGAGCCTGGGATCATGACCTGAGCCGAAGGCAGACGCCCAACCCGCTGAGCCACCCAGGCACCCCTCCTTCTCTATTGTAGAAGCAAGAGGAAGTCGCTCAGCCTGTCGGAGGGCAGCTTCCTCCCAACAGAGAGAGCCAGGCTTGTGATCCTGGCTGCACCTTGGGACACATAGCTTGACATGGGTGCCCAGCCGCACCCAGGCCGGTGATGGACGTCAGACCAGGTGAAGCTCCCCACGGCTTCCAGGGAGCACCCGAGAGTGAGAAGCTGAGCAATTAAGGGGTGGGGAGGGGCCGATGGGTGGCAGTGCTGCGGCGTTGTTAGTGACCTCTGTTATGTCCCAGAACTTTCTTTGCCCCAGACAAGGAGCTGTGAGAACGCTTTACCCTCATTCTGTAATTTAGCCCATACACGCTGTGAGGTGAGTGCTTTTCATGTGCTCCCTGGGCAGGTGAGGCATGAGTGGAGCATGGTGTCTGCGGGCACCTGGCTGGCAGGCGGGGTCCCAGGTCTGTGCAATTGAACCGGAGCTCGAAGTCTCAGTGTAAAGCAGCAGGGACAAGGGGGAGATGGCGGGGTGGGGAGCGGTTTGCTGAGAGGGTTCTGGGAATGCCGAGGATGTCAGGGGGCCGGGGGCTTGTCCGGGCTCAGAGCACCGCCCTCGTGGCTGATGTGGACTGGACGGATTGAGGTGTGAGACGTGGAATGAAAAGAACAGTAGTTAGCAGGTGCTGACTGAAATGTGTGAGGAAGCTCTTCTTTCTTGCAGCTTCGTGCTAGTCCGTGTCTTCCTCTCTAAAGCATTCTGTTAAAAAGATTTTACTTATTTATTTGAGAGGGAGAGAGCACAAGCAGGGGGGCAGCAGGCAGAGGGAGAGGGAAAAGCGACTCCCCGCTGAGCAAGGAGCCCGATGCAGGACTCGATCCCAGGACGCTGGGACCATGACCTGAGCCGAAGGCAGACGCTTCTCTGACCGAGCCACCCAGGCGTCCCTCTAAAGCATTTTTATATCTAGATACTATTTCTTTACACCTTGTTCGTATATTTTCCTCTCTAAAACGTTTTTACTAGGTGAAAAATATAGGCTCTTTTCTTATAACAAATCAGGGATTCATAGAAAAATACAGACTGATGGGCGTGGCTCTGTTTTCTCTCATGTTAAACCCACCTGCGAAAGCATCGTGACAAATGGTCAGCGATATAAAAAAATTCGAATTAAAAAAAAAATGACCCATGAAGCAAACTGGGCCTTTTATTTTTCTTCTTCTTCTTATTTTCGCTTAAAATATCAGGCGATACGAGTTCCCCCGGAGAGCTTGTCAAGAGTGAGCATGATGGGGACCCCAGGGTGCTCGCAGGATAAATGAAGTTCTTCAAATATATTCAGGAAGTGACAGCCAGGAGTGGTTCACACCATTCATAAAATATGCAGCTCCCTACGAGAGAGAGAGAGAGAGAGAGAGAGAGAGAGAGGGGATTCATGTGATTTCCCCCCCCCCGAAACAAATCCACCAGCCCTCCGAACACAGGCTGTGTGATTCTAACACTGGGCAGCTCCCACATGCCCAGGCCTGGCTGCCAGAGCAGGGATGGTCGCAAGCCAAGTCACTGCTCTCAGTTGCACCCCCAGAGGGGCCCAGCCTGTGCCTGGGGATGTTCGCGCCTTCAGAGCGAGAGCCCCTGGAAGCATTCCGCGAGGATGCTGGGAAGACGTTTTAGGAGGCAGATTGGCAAATCTGACATTTTGTCTTCCGCGTCTGCGTTTCTCGCTGGATGTTTCTGGCGGGGACTGGAGGGCGCATTTGACTTACGTATGATACTTAATCATGGAGTGGAACGAGGGTGGTCTGTCCAGATTCACTGTTGGCCGGTCAGCTGAAATGTGGGAATGTGAGCCTGCGGGAAGCTCAAGGTCAAAGTCTGTGACCTTCCTTCCCGGTGACGTGGTGGCATTCTGTTGTAATGCAGAAGTTAGGGGACGAGGAAGAAATCTGCTGTGGTAGGTGTCTGTTGTATGTTGTCTCTTATTCTCTTTGTTCGGGTAATAACGCCTCAGTTTTCCTACGGAAGACCGAAGGTGCAGTGGATTCATGGATCGTGAACGGTTGGTTGGACCTGGTGCTACCCCGAACTCGTGCACACATGCCGCAGGCTTGACCTGACTCCCCCCTACCTCGCCCTGGCCATCGTGATGCAGGAACGGGCACATGACTGCTGCTGGTCCCCCTCCCTGGGACCTTTTGCTGTACACTGGGGAAAGACATGCTGCTCTCCCCCTCCGCCCCGACATTGTTAAACTAGCAGGGTTATAAACTTGGAGCTGCCATGACCGCCCATGCTAATGCTTGGGGAGCATCTGAGAATGAAGGTAACATAAAAGAAAGCAGAACTCAGATCACATTGTTTGAGCACCTAGATCCATCAGTACCTGAAGGCACTCCTGTGCTCCCGAGTTATGTAGGCCAGTAAATACTGCCGTTCCTCCATTGTGTGTGTGTGTGTGTGTGTGTGTGTGTGTGTGTGTGTGTGTCTAAAACAGTTTGGTTCTGGGGCGCCTGGGTGGCTCAGTCAGTGAAGCATCTGCCTTTGGCTCAGATCATGATCCCGGGGTCCTGGGATGGAACCCACTCTGCAGAGGAGTCTGCTTCTCCCTCTCTCTCTGCTCCTCCCCCTGCTCATTCTCTCTCTCTCTCAAATAAATAAATAAAATCTTAAAAAAAAAAAAAACAATCTGGTTCAGGTTCTGTGGCTTATGACCCTTTGTGTTGGGTCTAAAACAACTACGTCATGCACTTTCCACATCGTAGGGGAGAGTACCATATTGTGAACACTGACGGGCTTTGCCCGGTGGCAAGGATGGAGAGACCGCCAAAGGAGTTGGGGTTCCCAGGTCCTGGGGAGCCTTTGTCCTCACTGGCTGGGTAACTTGGGTGAGTATCTCTTAATCTTTCTGAGCCACAGCTCCCAGCACCTGAAAAATGGGACAGTAAGGGAGTTGTTCTTGGGGGTGTCTTTCAGCTCTATACGATCCTGTAACAGTTTTACTTGATGTCCTTTTTATTTTATTTTATTTTATTTTTTATTTTATTTTATTATTTTATTTTATTTTATTTTATTTTATTTTATTTTATTTTATTTTATTGAGAGAGCATGTGCATGAGTGGGGGTGGGGCGCACAGGGAAATAATCTCAAGCAGGCTCGAGGCTCAGTGTGGAGCCTGATGCGGGGCTTGATCTCACGACCCTGAGATGATGACCTGAGCTGAAATCAAGAGCCCAACGCTTAACTGACTGAGCCACCCGGGCGCCCCTCACCCTGTGATTTTAATTTGGTAACTAAGGATGCTGAGTGTCCTCTAAATAGTCTTCTTGGCCCTTTGGGTTTCCTGTCTTTGTAACCTGCCTAAGGACGACTTTTAAAATTTTGCGGTGAGGGTGGGATGAGGGAAGGAGTTGACTGGTGGGAGGGCCCAAGAGTGTATTCCTGTGACAGTATTAATCTGGGGTGCCTGCCATGAACTGGGGACGTGCGCTCACAGCCTGAAAGGGCTTCCCAGCAAGGAAGTGCTGATTTGTCTAAAAACTCATCCCCAAACTGGGTAAAGCAAGGGAGCTTTTGAAGCCTGTGGCTTGCCGCCTTATCTTTTCATCATTCCATCCGTTCTGTGACTTTCTTTGCAATGAGTGTTAGTCTAGCGGGAGGACTCAGAATCATCAGCAGATTTATCGGATCTGGCCAGCCAGCTGACAGAGGAAGTGTGACTCTGAGCTCCCCGTGGTCCCATCAGACCTGTCCTCTTATTGAGGAGTGAGGGGGCCAGAGCAAGGGTGGAGGTTCTCAGGGCGGGTGACAAATGGATCTTTGACACATGATTTCCCTGGTCAGTTACAGGGTTGGCGGGTCTTGAATTCCAGGGCTTTAGGCCCCGTCCTCAGCATCCCCAGCATCCCCAGCCCCGTTGGAGGTCTAGCACTGCGGGGTTGCAAGCAGAGAGGATTTCCTCCTGGTCCTCCTCCCTGGGGCCCTGTCTGTCTCCTCCTATGACCAGGCACGTGTGGCCTTGTCATGAAGAATGGGCTTGAGGGGGGATGGGGGGAGATGGGGGACGAGGTCGCCCATGACTTCGTTGAGTTTTCTGTTTCTTATCAGTTGTCATTTTGGGAGGGAGCTACTGGGTAGGGGGAAGTGGTCCCCACGATGCGATGCCCCCGGGCCTCCCAAAGAGCCTGTGGGCCAGTGGTGGTTGTGTCTGATTTCTGCCATTGGAGGAGGGTCCAGAGGGAAAGAAGCCATTGTGGCGGTAGTGGGGAATTTAAAGAGGGACTGTTGGCACAGGTGGGGAAGGGGGTGGGGGATGGGGAGGCAGGCCTTTGGGGACAAGAGCGGGGAGCAACCACAGGAAACTGGAGAGAGAGATCGGGGGTGGGGTAATGGCAGCCTGGTGGGGACAAGTCACAGCCACGCCACAGCCTGCAGACAGATTCCTGGAGAAATGACCCGGCCTCGTTCCCCTGTCCTCGTCTCCTACCTGCCTGCCCATTGGCTGAGCCGACCTGGAAGCTGGTGGACAAGGGGGTCCTCACACGCAATCCATACAGGTCAGCCTCTCGGTGCACAGAGCGGGCAGGAGAAGGGCCAAGGGTAGATCCCAGATATTCACTCTGGAGGAATATATTTTAAAACTCATTGTCAGTTTGGAAGGGACCTTTGACCTAGGAGCTGAAGTCAAATCAAGTGCATGGGGGGGCGTATGGATCTCAGACATAGAGACCCTTCCTCTGCTGGGCCTAAGTCAGGAAGCTGGGAGGGGGGCACTCCTGGGTCTTGCCACCTGGGGGCTGGGAGCAACAGAAGCCCCTTGGAGGAATCGTGGGGCCGGGAGGTGGGGGAAGCCAGAATGAGCTCCCCAGGATGGGGGTACCCGAGAAGTCTGCTCGTGAGGGAGATGTTATCAGAGATGGAAAGAGAGAGAGGGAGGGAGATGGTGGCAGAGCCAAGAATGAGCTGAACAAGGAGCGTCTGCGCAGAGTTGGAGAAGAAGCCAGCCCACAGAGGCTGGCTCGTGGGGCGAGAAAGTTCCACAGGCACAAGGCTGTGTGTACAGGGGGCTGAGGGTAAGCCAGGTGCCCGAGCCAGGAGACGTTCTGCCCTTGGAACTTGACCTCTGGCGATCGTGTGCTCACCCCTGACTCTGGGACGGAGTGGTTCCAAGTGTAGAGGCTGGAGCCAGAGTGCTGGAGACCTTGGGCAGGTGACTTAACCTCTCTGTGCCTTGGATTTCTCATCTGGAAACAGTACCATAATCGGATCTATCTCGTAGGGCGTTGTATTTAATTCCAATGAATAGACAAACGGAAGCTTTAGAATAACGCTCAGCACAGAGGAACCGGCAACCATTGTTATCTATCAACAGGATTGTTATTTAAAAAATACCCATTGCTGGGGCCCGGGTTAACCCAGCATGCCTTGGAGGCAGGGCGTAGACATTAGCATATTTTTAAAGCTCTGGATGTTTCTGGTGTGTAGTTAAGAGTGGAGAGCCATTGCTTTAGGGCTAACCTCAGGCTCTCTGATACTGGAAAGGGCTTAATGGAATAGTTTCGGGGTGGGAGCGGGAGGGAGAGAAGAGGGTACCACCAGGACAGAGAAAATGGGAGGGAAGCCATGCTCCAAATTGATCCTTGAGATAGCTGTGGGAAACGAGCCAAGGAGGTTGGCTTGAGTTCGCTTCTGGTTGGAGGCTGGCCATTTGTCACAGAGACCGCTGTTTGAAACTTACCATTTACACATTAGTATGAATAAGTTTATTAGGACCTGTGCATTCTCAATAGGGCAGAGCTGGACGAGAGCCTGAGGACATGGGTATCGGGAAGGAAGGGTGTTGGGGGGATCAGGGGAAGAGAGAAGAAGCCTTTTTATTTCAGGTTTTGTTTGTCGTCTGGACAAGTCAGACGCGCAGTAGGACTTTGGGAGTGGACGGTCCCATGAAGCGTCGTGTGGGTTCTAGGTGTCTGTTTGGTGGGCAGCCCGGGTTGAGTTGATGGTGGCTTCACTTTTTACGAGATGTTTCTCCGGGGCGGGTAGGGAGGGTTTTCCTAGAACTCAGTGCACTGAGCACCTCTGTCCAACTGTAACGAAGACGTTTTCTGGCCGGCTCGGAGCATCCCTGAGAGGCCGCATGGTATGGTCCTTAAGAACACAGGGAACCCGACGGGCTCCAACTGTTTTGAATCCCTGCCTGGTCCCTTTCCCCTGCAGCAATCTGCTCACACTTCTCAGTGCATGAGTTGCCTCATCTGTGAAATGGGCACAATAATGGGGCTTACCTCGTAGCATTGTTGGAAGATTCGAAGGAGTTAATACGTGTAAGTAATTTAGAACCGTGGTTCATGGGGTTTCTTTGTCTTCTTTATAAAACATTATGTATTACTTATTTTAAAAAAATTTTTATGTATGTATGTAAATTGTATGTGTGGCGTGGGGCTTGAACGCTCGACCCTGAGATCAAGGGTCCCATGTTGAAGACAGAGATCAAATCTCTCTCTTCTGTGATTCCGGCACAGTCTTTAAGCTGGTCCCGTGTACCCTGTGGAGTGAAGTATGAAGCACCAGGAGATGGGGAATGGACCCCAGTTCAGATCTTGGCTGCGGGCCCTTGAATGAGTCACTCCTGTCTGGGTGGGCCTTATTTCAGCCTGTGTAAAATTAAGCTGGTAATACTGGGAGCAATAAGGGTTAAGAGATAAGTGTCTATGGAATCAATTCTTCACGTGGAAGTGCTGTTCTAGAAACTGGGCACTATTATTAATCCTACCATAGTCCACCAGAATGCTGTAGCCAGTGCCGACCGCATAATAATGAGAGATCATCGCTGCCTTCCAGGAGGGAAGGGAAAAAGGGCCAGGACTTGAAGTTGCAAGTGGCAGAAATCCAGTCCACACGTTTCAGCCAAAAGAAGAGGGGGAGGAGAGGTTAATTTATGAGCTCGTGTTTTAGGGTGGAGTTCAGGGATGACTGGCTCCAGGGGCTCACATAATGTCCACAGGGCACCGTCTCTCACCTCTAATTGGCTCTCCTCTGCGAGTGTATCAACTATGAGACAACTCGTAACTTCCTCCCAGATTGGTAACCTACCTTGGGGGAAATCCCCCCCAAAAATGAGAGGGTATCTTACTTAGTAGGCGGATCAAAATAAAAGCTACAGCAATTCACTTTAGAAAGCAGTCAGCTCCCCCCAAAGGAACCCCATACCCATGAATAGTCACCCCCATTCTCCCTCCCTTCCCCCCAGGCACCACGAAGCTTCTGCTGTCCATCTCTGCGGATTTAACTGTTCTGGGCTTTTTATATAAATGGAATCCTGCGCTCTGGGTCCTTTTGTGCTTGGCTGCTTTCGCGTATCTTGGTGTCTCCAAGGTGCATCCTGAGATCGTGACCTGAGCAGAGATCTGGAGTCGGACGCTTCACCGACTGAGCCACTTGGGTGCCCCTAATCCGTAATTCTGAAATGTTATTTATGAAAGCTGCAAAACTATACCTTCCTGTTTTCATCCTTTGGCTGTGGAATTCTAAAATGCTACCAGATGGGATATGGTACCCCCTTAAAAATAGACCCTCTTCTGTCGAACGTCTGGAGCAGGAAGTTGGCTTGAGGGTTCGTCCAGGCGCCTGAGGGATGCGGTGCCCTGAGGGAGACTCCTGCCCCCCTCCACGGTGCTTCTTGACCAGCAGTAAAGGGTCATCAGAGGGATAGGGGTGAAGAGCCCAGGGTACCTAAAACCAGCAAAGCCACCCTTGCCCCCAGCGCCAAAACGCAATCAAGAAATTAGAAGACACAAAAACCAGATGATTCTGACTCTCTTTCCCAAGCTCCCTGGTCAAAAATGCCTGTTGTAGGTAATACTTGAGGTTTTGTGAGCTCCAGGGCCACGAGTGATGGGCTCTCACAGCACCTCTGTGAGCTCGGACAGGCCCTTTACTCCTTCCACCATCCTGATTTTATGGCCGAGGACACGGGAGCCCTGGGATTTGGGATTTGCCCCAGGTTAGGAAGTGGCCGTTAGCTTAGGACAGATCGAGCGAGCATTCGGATGTCTTAACTCGGAGTTCTGTCCTGTTTTGTTATGAGCTCTTGGCCCTGTTTGTACTCATTTTAAAATCTAGATAAGAGTATTCTGATTTTTTTCTTTTTTTTTTTCTAAGAAGCACATTAGAGAGTTGGAGCTTGGGTTTGGGATGCTTTGATAAAATCACAGTTGGATCTTTGGCAAGAGAGAGAAGAATGGCCGTGTGAACCCCCCTCCCCCACCCCCTCCTGTGTGTACAAGTGCAGTTATCCAATATATGTTCAGAAGTTTCTTCTTCTGTGTTTGTGTAGACCCCGCTCGGCTGGTCTTAGAGTCTCCCTTTGGGCCGTACGAGGAAATACAGGGATGTTCCGGTGACTCTTAAATCGCTAGTGGATTCCAAACTGGTAAATAGTCCAGCTGGGTGATGGAAAACCATTCACAGAAACTTCTGGGATGTTTCCTTCTGTGGGAGTGTTTTTAAAAAGCAACTTATTTGAGGTTCTCTGAGAGTTTCTGCAAGTTCAGGGAAGCAGCTGTGTATTTATATTTCACTAGGATTAGACACCATGGACACCTACATCCCTCCTCCACCAAAAAAAATACACCCAAACCCCAGTACTGTGGCTTTGCCTGAAGTATGAAAACAACGATTTATTCATAAGCCAAAACCCAGACACATCCACCCAGTGCATCTTGGGCAAGTCTGATGAAGTGTCCTGATGAAAACACTGTAAGATGTTTTCAAGTGAATTGGGTAGGTATGGATACAGGTTTTGGCTTCCTCCGTGCTTATGGAAATTCTTGACTTAATAGGTAAATCTCAATTTAGCACGCTCAAAGGAGCATGGATTCTGGAAGAGCTGAAGTCCTAAAATAAGGAAATTTTATTATCTCGCTGCAGGAAAACGAGAGCTCTTTTGAGCTGTTGCCCCTCGGCAGTGATGTGTCCGGACTGTTCTATACTGAGATGGTCAGTTTCCCAGCACCTGGAAGGCCTGGGAATCTGCATTTCTGGCAAGTTCCCAGTGATGCTGGTCTGTGGCCCCCTCTCTGAGGGGCAAGGCTCTGGAGAATTCCCTCCCCATCTCTTGAGAGGGTTTTGCTTTGTAAAGAAAGATAGGAAGATCCGTCCCGGTTCTGAAGACGACCCTGAGGTCCCTTCCATGATGAATGCCTGCTGGTTCAAAGGCCCTGGGGCTCATGCTCTGGACCCTTCCCAGGAAGACCCTGGCTTTGGACCAGCAGGGGCAAGTTCTCATCATTGAGGTGTTCTTCTTGCTGTCCCACAGAGATAGAATAATGTGCCTCTTCCCTTCACCGAGCCCTAGGGCTTTGCTCTGGGATTTACACCCCTTTGAAGGCGAGGAGATGGCCCTCGTTTCTGGGGGGTGGGGGGTCTCAGAAGCCATAGTCACGCGCTGCCTCTGGCTGCCCGTCCTGACCCAGCCCCTCCATCTGCTCAGCAGAGGTGGGGGTGGTGTCCCTGGCAGGAGCAGAGGACCCACGGTTGCCCCTCTCCCCCAAGCCAGAATCAGGCCACCGATTGGGTTGACATGCCCAGGTAGGAACTCAGAACGTGGTCCTGGGGGTCTCAGCCTCAGTTCTGACAACAACACCAGGCAGGGCGGGCTTCAAGGTCAAGTTCCTCCAAGCCTCTGCCTCCTTCCTTAACTCACTGTATTAGCAAAGGCTCTTGCATGCTGCCTGGGCTCCCCTGGGCACCTTTCACTTAGACTAACCTGAGTATGACTTACTGCAAAGGAGTATGGGGGTTCTCTTGTTCTTTGCACACGTCCTTCCCAGTGCTTCCCGTGCACAGAGATGGTTTCTTTCCATCTGAGCATTCCTTACCACTTCCTGTCCCCGTGCCCCCGGCAGACAGCCCCAGACGGCAGCGTGTGTGGAGCTCTGAGCTGAACAAGGCGCAGTGCCAGCGATGGGCTGTGGGTTTCCTTTTGGTCTTCCACTCTCTGCCTGGGGGAGCCGGCCTTTCTCGCACTGTCTCGGTGGAATGGCCCGACCATATTCCTTTTTAGGAACTGCCATATGTGTTTCTAGTAAACGCCCATGATCTTTGGTACCAAGGGGCTTCTGTTGTGTGCTTCCCCCCCTTCCTCGCCTAGATGGTGGTGTCTGTTGGGGGGTTTGGTTTCTAGAAGGTTCTGGTCAGGAGACAGGCAGGAGTGATCAATCTGGCCGCTCGTATCTGCCATATAATTCTCTTCTTGCTTCAAGAAAGACTGTATTTTTTCTTAGAAATTTAACATCCATTGCTGTGCGTGAACACATTCATTTCCAGATCCTTTCTTATCTGATATCAGGGGTTCTGCAGAGATGGGCTGGCTGCTTTGGACCCATCTCCCAACTTGGCATGCAAATCACTCTGATAGACCCAGGCTCCCAGATGCCCATCCCGAGGCCTCCTGGTCATGCTGTGATCGGAGTCCGGGGCTGGTTCCCTGGGCCCAGCACTGCCCCTAAGAGGCGGGGTCCGTCTGTCCTCCTGGGCACTTTTCGCTGAGCTCCTTGGCCGCTGTGGGCAGGACACACTCCTGGCTCTGTTTTAGAAACAGTGAGGAGTGCAAGTGGGCACAGCGGCAGATTTCTCAGCTTTGAACAGGATGCCAAAATGGGACCAGTCCCCCGCGTCCCCCGTCCCTTGGTGTCATTGGCCCTACGAGAGTCTCCTGTGATCACATGTTAGGAGGGTGCTGGTCTGCTTCCTCCATGCTGCTGTGGTGTGGAGCTTGCTGTCTGGTGGGGGCCCCTGACCCTCCTCAGCCCCGGGCCAAGTCAGGGTTAGGGATGGGGCTGGCTCTGCCTGAGCCCCTGCTCCCTGGGCTGCTTTCCCCTCCAGACTCATCAGCTTGAACTGGGACAGTGTCCTTGGAGCCCAGCAGACAAGAGCCCCTGTCCTTGTTTGTTCTGGCTGCCAGAACAACGTAGCACAGACTGGGCAGGATGAAGGGGGGCTTCCACAAGACCTTTATTTCTTCTCCCTTCTGCAGGTTGGAAGTTCAAGGTCAAAGTGTCGGCAGGGCTGACGTCCTCTGAGGCTTCTCTCCTTGGCCTGTGAGAAGTGGCCGGCCTCTCCCTGTGACTTCCCCTCCATGCCTGGGGGGCCTAATCTCCTCTTCTTGTGAGGACCCCAGTCCTATTGAATGAGAGCCCACTCTGATGACTTCATTTTGACTTAATCACCTCTTGGCACTTTTTAAATTTATCTGTATCTGTTTGAGAGAGAGCAAGAGAGCGGGGTGGGAAGGGGCAGAAGGAAAGGCAGAGAGAGAGAGCTTCTCAAGCAGACTCCATGCTGAGCGCGGAGCCCGATGCGGGGCTTGATCCCATGACCCTGAGATCATGACTTGAGCTGAAATCAAGAGTCAGACGCTTAACCGACTGAGCCACCTGGGCGCCCCGACTTAATCACCTTTTTGAAGGCCTGCCTCCAAATAGGGTCACGTGCCTGAGGCTAGGGGGTTCGGACTTCAACATACACAAACTTCGTGGGGTTCACAACTCAGCTCCTATTACGCACTCTTTTGTGCTCATCGGCACCCCTGTGAGTTCAGCCTGTGCCGACATCCAGAACCGTAGGGCTTGATCGAGGTTGCCTGGGATTTTAGAAAATAGTAAAATTTATGCACGTTTGGAATGCACAGGGGACCTCCGAAAACCGTTTTCTGTAAGAATTACGATGGCTTCAGTGTTCTTGTTTTATGTTAGGTTTTCTCGTTTAAACCTTTAAAAATACATAGTTAACTTGCTGTGTACTTACTATATAGTGTGTTTTATTGACTTTATTGTGTGTGTGTTTCTTCCGATAATGGGAAAGGTTTACAGCCTGCTTTTACTTCTAGTAGTTGTCTTGGTGACTAACTGTACGGCTTTATAATATCCTCCGTCCCTGGCTCGTTAGGTATACTTACTCACCCACCACTGCGAGCGGTGAGAAAATGATTCCGAAGAGTGATAATCCGAACAGAAATAACGAATGTGTACTATACTTTATTTAAAACAGTTTTTTAAAATTTAACCATCTCTGCAGCCCTGTGTTGGAAGGAATTTATTGTATCTGTTTTAAAGGGGAGGGACTCACAGAGCGCCTGCCCAGGGCCACTTGGGTTAGTACCTTTTTTTTTGTTATTTTTTTAAGATTTTATTTATTTATTTGAGAGTGCATGAGAGAGAACAGGAGTTGGGGGGAGGGGCAGAGGGAGAGGGAGAAGCAGACTCCCAGCTGAACAGGGAGCCCGATGTGGGACTCGATCCCAGGACCCCAGGATCATGACTTGAGCCGAAGGTCTTAATCGACTGAGCCACCCAGGGGCCCCAACTTGGGTTAGTATTTAGCAGAAGTGGGATTTGACCTGGAGTCCGCGTGATTACAAAGTTCTGCCTCTAATTCTGTCTTGTTAGGCCTGCACATTTGGGGTGATGCCCCCCACTGCCCCCCTCACTCCCTTTGATTTCTTTGGAGCTGGGCTCTTTGGAGGAGAGAATTCAGAGCTTAAGGGTGTGGACCCTCCCTCGAGCAGTGCTTCGGCTGTCCCCTGGTTGTGGCCTGTGGGCAGCCTCGCAAATCAGGGAATTCCAAAGGTAGGTCAGGGTCCGTGGGAGACACATAGACGAAGATATGTGTTGGTACACGCAGACATACACATGTAGACAGACACACGTATAGACAGACACACATACACACACACACAAGTACATACATTTTTAAGGAGGGTTTTTACGGGGAATTGGTCTTAGGCTGTTGTCTCCACATCTGATGCTAGAGTTGGAAGCCCACAGGACAGGCAGAGTCAGGAAGGGGGGTCATGAGCGGGAGACCCGTGGGAATGGATTGAAGTTGCCTCTGATCTTGGTGGTACGGAGACCCTACAGAAGCCGGGCCCCTTGGCCTTGGAGTGAGCCCCACGCACTTGGCCCCTGAGTCAGAGAAGCTGAAGGAGGGTCTGGGACATGTCAGCCACAGCCTGCATGAGCTGCGGGGTGGCTGCCATTTGCTTTTTGCCGTCCAGAACTCCCCAGAATCTTCCTATGGTGTGCCCTAACCCAGAACATTCCAGAAAATGAGCTCTGGCAACTGACGTTCAGCGTGGCCAGGCTCACACCTTAGAAGTCCATCACACAGCCAGGTGGTGGGAAGACAGCAGCTTGGGGTATCAGAATGACCTAAATTTAGGGAAACTGATCTATGCCTTTTCCATGGAGGACGGGGATAATGATGCCATTACCTTCTCTGTGGAGCGTTATTCACGGATGTCGAGGGCCCCGCTTTGCTCCTGGATGGAAGGTAAGACATCTGTAGTTCTTGACACTATCCAGGAGCATAACATCTCCCCATAATTAAGTCTCACTTTATCTCCTCAATAAATGGCTTCTTGTGTATTCCCTGCGTCAAGTTCATTCCCAGGAAGTTGATCTGCCTTCTTGTTATTGTGAATAAAACTAAATTGTGTTTTAAAATTGGTTATTGATTATCTGTGTTTCCAGAAGGATGTTAGTAAATAGTCATGTTCCGTCTTTAATGGGAATTCCCCTGGGGTTTCCTCGTAACTCGGATACTGGCTGTTGGTTTTAGATAGCATGCGTATTTCCGATTTAGCATTTTAATCTCCTTTTTATGTGTGTTTTTCTGTGTCCTTATGGTGAGTCTAAGACGAAGCTGGTCTTAATACCAAGGAGAGGTATTTTTGAAGCTACAAATAGATGTGGAATTTTATCAAAGGGTGCATGGCCAGCATCTCTCAAGATGATTGTGTACAGTTTTATTTAAAAATAATACGATTACCAATATTCCTAGTTTTCCTAGCAGGACTGAATGTCGACATCAGAGGCAACTCGGTAGAAAGAGCATAGGATTGAGTGTCTGGGAACGTGGATTCTAGTGCTAGCTTGTTTTTGTTTTTTTTTTTTTCTTTTTTTTAAAGATTTTATTTATTTATTTGACAGGGACAGAGACAGCCAGCGAGAGAGGGAACACAAGCAGGGGGAGTGGGAGAGGAAGAAGCAGGCTCCCAGCGGAGGAGCCTGATGTGGGGCTCGATCCCATAACGCCAGGATCACGCCCTGAGCCGAAGGCAGACGCTTAACCGCTGTGCCACCCAGGCGCCCCTAGCTTGGTTTTTTTATTATGAATTTGACCTCGGACAAGGCAGTATGTTTCATTTTCCCCCTGAACAGTGCCCCACACCTGCGTTCTCTGATCTGTAAAATGGGTGTAGTTATGCTTTCCTTTCCTAACATAGAGTTGGAAGGATAAGGACGAATCCATAGTCTCTTCCCCACGTTGATTTCAATGCTTTCCCATCTGCAAAAGAACCTTGAAAAAAGGAAGTCTGGGGGCATCGTGATCCCGTGACCTGGGATCCTGTGATCATTGAGACCGTCAACTAGCAGTTCGTTTTTCATTCACTCATTCGTCCAACAAATATTGATTGAGCAACTGTAGCGTGCTAGGAATTGTTCCAGACGCTGGGAACACAGCAGTAAACAAAGTAGACCAATCCCTGCACCCTGGAGCTTACATCCCAAACAACGAACAGAGAAACACTGGGAAAATCGATAAAGGAGGGTGAGGGGTGGAGTGTGAGGCAGGGTCCAGGCAGGCTTAACTTTTAAGTGGGGTGGTCAGAGAAGACCTCACTGAGGTGACATTTGAGCAGAGGAGGGAATGAGCCGGGTGCAGGTCTGGGGGAAAACTGTTCTGTGCAGAGGGACGGCATGTGCAAAGGCCCTGAGGTACAACAGCAATGCCAATGCAGCTCGAGCTGGGCGAGTGGGCCGGAGGCGAGGGAAAGGGTTTGAGGTCTGAGAGGTCGAGGAGGGTCAGGTCACGCAAGACCTTGCTTCCTGTCCTAAATCAATCACTCTGGCTGCCTGTGGAGAGTGGTTAGAAGCTGGTGGTGGGTGGAGACAGGCAGACCTGAAGAGATGGTGGTCCAGTCCGGGATGACAGCTGCAGATGGGGTGGGAGGTATCGGATTTGGGGTCCAGTTTGAAGAAGGCACTCGCGGGGTGTGCTGGCGAGTTGCACGTTTCCTGTAGGGACAGCTAGTTGGCTCTTCCTGCGAGAAGAAAATGTGTCTGCCACTCTCATTACAGTCTGGGGCGATGGGGCCTGTGTTGTGCTGAGTCGGGGGAAACTGAGGCCCCCCCCAGCACGTCTCCACACCTCTGGTTGGGTTTGGATATCTGCGGGAGAAATTCCGCTCTGGGGCCCGGCCCAGAAGTGCAGGCCGTGGTGTGGCCTGCCCCACAGAGGGGCAGCTCCCCACAAGCCCTGTGTCCCCGAGGGTCATCGAGCCCTACACCACCCCCGTAAGAGTCGGCATTAGTCACGGAATACTTGGCCACGGGTGACACCGTGATTCAGTAATAAAAGACAGACAACATTTGGGAAGCATTTGCCTTAATTTTCATTTCAGGGCGTCTTGTCCTCCCTCAGACAGCCCTTTGTGTTCTTATGAGGCGCGGGACCCACCCACGTGCTCCAGGGGGGGCCAAGTTGCTCATTTATACCCTCGTGCTCTCAACTACCCCAACTCAGAACTGGAAAAAGTCTCTTCTCTCCCCCTGTGGGCTTCAGGTCTTCCCCGCTCTTTCCTGCCACTCTTCTCCCCTTTGGATCAAATGCTGAAAATTTCGTTCCCAGAGCTGCTTTCAGGCTGGAGCTCAGAGCAGTGCAAAACCCCCCACTGGGGCTGGCGGGAGGGGGGCTTCCCACCATGCTCCCCCCTTACCCCCCCAGCTCTGAGGCCTGCCTGCTCTCCGGGCACAGAGCTCAGAAGATAGTAGCAGAGCTTATTGGTGCAAAGGAGAGAAAAGGACGAGATAGTTTCCTCCACGCGAAGACAGGAAAGCACACGTTAAAAATAACACCAACAGGCGAAATCGGGAACACAAACAAAGGTAAGCCAGCAGGGCGTGATGGGGCGTTCGTAACCGCCTCCTGGCCTGCCTCTAGTAGTTCCGGAGAAATCTCCGGCCAGCGCCGTGTCCCGGGAGCCTTCCCTCTGGGGGGCCAGTCTGAGTAATGGGCAGAGGCTTAAAGTCGGAGCCATCTGGAAGGCTAGTTTTGTTTTTTTATGTATTTTTATTTATTTTTTATTTTTTAAGATTTTATTTCTTTATTTGAGAGAGAGAGAGAATGAGCATGAGCGGGGGGAGGGGCAGAGGGAGAAGCAGGCTCCCCGTGGAGCAGGGAGCCCGATGGGAACTTGATCCCAGGACCCTGAGATCATGACCTGAGCCGAAGGCAGACGCTTCACTGACCGAGCCCCCCAGGTGTCCCAGGAAGGCTAGTTTGAGGAAGAGAGAAAGGACTCATCTTGAGGATGTATGTGGGAGGGTCTATCTGTCTGTCTTTTGGAGGAGGATGCCTTCAGGGGAGAAAGGCTCAAGCTTTGGGGGTGTGAGAGGAATTGAAACCCTATGGAGAAAGGGAGGAAGGAGTCCTGTTTTGGCCACTGCCTGTGATTTGTATGAAAGAGTGAATAAGACTTTTTTTTTTTTTAAATGATTTTTTATTATATTATGTTAGTCACCATACAGTACATCCCCGGTTTCCGATGTAAGGCTCGATGATTCATTAGTTGTGTATAACACCCAGTGCACCATGCAATACGTGCCCTCCTTACTACCCATCACCGGTCTATCCCATTCCCCACCCCCCTCCCCTCTGAAGTCCTCAGTTTGTTTCTCATAGTCCATAGTCTCTCATGTTTCATTCCCCCTTCTGATTACCCCCCCTTTCTTTATCCCTTTCTTCCCCTACCGATCATCCTAGTTCTTATGTTCCATAGATGAGAGAAATCATATGATAGTTGTCTTTCTCTGCTTGACTTATTTCACTTAGCATTATCTCCTCCAGTGCTGTCCATGTTGTAGCAAATGTTGAGAACTCGTTCTTTCTGATAGCTGAGTAATATTCCATTGTATATATGGACCACAACTTCTTAATCCAGTCATCTGTTGAAGGGCATCTCGGCTCCTGAAAGAGTGAATAAGACTTTTAAGTTTTGCTGTGAGTTGGGAGTGAAGTCCTCTCTCCCCCGCGCTGCCACCCCCCTTTTAAAGAGACTTTAAAGATCCAGTCCCCTTTGGGACATCTGACTGGCTCCGTTGGCGAGGCATGCAACTCTTGATCTCAGGGTTGTGGGTTCGAGCCCCACGTTGGGTCTATGTAGAGATGACTTAAAAATAAAAAAAATCTTGAAAAAAAAAAGACTAAAAAATCAAATTGCTTTTAAATAATTTTTGGTCGCCTGAGTGAGGTTCCTTCGGATGCAATGCTGGGTGGAGACCAGACCACGGCTGCGTGGACGGCCTTTGATGACAGGTGGCCATCTGCGTGTGTCCCTGTACATACGTATCTATGCAGGGTGGGGCGGGGTTGAAGGTCACGGATTCGGTGGCTGGTGGCTGGGTTATATGGTAACTATGGTTAACCTTTCGAGGAACTGCCAGAAGATTTTCCAACGCCGCTGACTGCTTTACGGCCCCACCTGTACGAGGGTCTAATTCCTCCGCATCCTTCCAGCGCTCGCTAATATCTGTCTTCTCCATCAGGGCTCTTTTCGCGGGTGAGACGTGCGTTTTCATTGTGGTTTTGATTTGCATTTTCCCAGAGGCTAGTGGTATTGAACATGTCTTCACGTGCTTACTGGCTTCCTGTGTCTGGGGAGAAAGGTCTTGTCAGAATCTCTGCCCATTTTTCTGTAACCGAGTTAAATTACCGATGTCGTTTTATTTTACTGAGTTGTAAGTGTTCCTGATGTCTTCCAGATAAAAGTCCCTTATCAGATAGACGTTTGGCAGAAATTTCTTTCTGTTCTCTGTGGGTTGTCTTTTCACTTTCTTTTTTTTATTAAAGATTTTATTTATTTATTCGACAGAGAGAGAGACAGCCAGCGAGAGAGGGAACACAAGCAGGGGGAGTGGGAGAGGAAGAAGCAGGCTCATAGCAGAGGAGCCTGACGTGGGGCTCGATCCCACAACGCCGGGATCACGCCCTGAGCCGAGGGCAGACGCTTAACCGCTGTGCCACCCAGGCGCCCCTGTCTTTTCACTTTCTTGATGGTTTCCTTTGAAGCACGAGTTTTTAATTTGGATGATGTCGACTTTATTATTATTATTTTTTCCCTTCTCTTGCGTGTGGCTTTCGTTCTACCTAAGAAACTGTGGCCAAGTTGAGGTCGTGAACATTGACACCTGTTTTCTTCTAGAGTTTTACAGGTTGGGCTCTTATATTGGGGATTTAGATCTGCCTCGAGGTACTGTTTGTAAACGGTGTGAGAAAGGGGTCCGGCTTCATCTTCTGGCTGGTGGCTCTCTTGTCCCAGCACCCCTTAGTTGAAAAGGCCGTCTTCTCTCCGTGTTATGGTCTTGGCCCTTTTGCCCTCAGGGTTTAGCTATGCTATTTGTTTGAAGTCTCTGGGTGGGGAAGCATCTACAGACCCACAGGGAGAAAGCAAGTCAATCAAGGATCCCTTATGTTTGGGGAAAAAAAATGCTTTTGTTTGGAATTCTAGACAAGATTTCGATGGAAACCGTCACTGAAAATGAAAATCACCAGCAAACGATGTGGTTGAATAGATAGATGTGAGGAAACGTGGAGTTCTACGAATCTGGCCCAGTTGGCAGGGGGAGCGGGGGTGAGGGGAGGCGCTTGGCCTCCGCCAGCTCTGGAATTCGATGGGGTGTGGATCGAAAATCAGAGCTGACTGCATCAAGTGTGGGAACCCAGGCTGCGGGGCCGGGAGCACGGGGAGCCCCGTGTCCCACCCCAGCCCACGCTCCCCCAATTGGCTCCTTAGCAGCAGGAGGTCAGCACCGGGACAGCCGGGCACGGGGAGCAGCCGGCTGTGAGACTCTGTGCCAGTTCTTCCTTGGCCTCGATGCAGGAGGGGGATTAGAGAATTATTTCTTCTAGAAGCCTCCGCCGCAGAACGGAATCCTGGATTGCCGAGGCCTCTGCCTCCCATGCGTGGGGGGTTGGGCGGCTCCACCGCCCCAGAACTGTGGGTGTGGGCCGGGAGGATGCAAGCACGGCCTCCTGTGTGACTCAGGGCCCCGGCCCCGGGCAAGGTCATGTGCTGGGGTCCCCAGGCCTGGCCCGGCTCCCGGGGACACTGGACCCGCCCCCCCGCACCCGCACTGCTGCTCCCGGGAGTCCACCCCAGCTGAACCCCCAAGAGCAAAGGATTAGCTAAGTCCCAGATGTTTAGATCCCTAACTCAGTGTTTGCTTGTGTTCTGTTGAGAGCCTTCGTGCTCCCCGAGGTGGTCCAGGAGCTGGCTCAGATCTTGGTGTAGTTCTCGTGTTGAATCAGCATTTTCCGGGACAGGCTTGGGGGTTCCAGGATTTACTCGGAGCTTTCTGCCCTGGGTTCCCCTCAGCCCCGGTTGGAACCTGCCCAGTCTTGGGGGCTCAGGGCGGTGGAGACGGCGACCCTCCCCTTGGAGGGGAATCCAATCAGGACTTGGGGGAATTCTCTGCCCTGGTTCAGGTGAGTGTTTTTCAAAATCAAGTTCCCCAGTTGTAGCCTCCAGCCCTGAGTCGTTCCCTCTGTGAGTGCACGGTTGAAATGCTTTCAGGGGAGCTGAGTGGGGCTGGTGGTGGTGAGGGTTCTGGAACCCAGGAAGAGAGCATTCCCTGCAGTATTGCAGACCCAGGTTTCTTCCAGAGCCTGGAGTCAGCTAGCGAAAGCTCCAGCCCCTGGCTGGCCACCCCCAGCTGGCCTGTCTTCACACTACAGACTGTGCAACAGGGGGAGGGCCATGCGGTGACCTCTGAAACCCAGGAGTCCCCCTGATGGAAGCTGGAGCCTTTCATCAATGTGGTGATGGGTTCAGATGTCAGGGGCCACGTAGGCCCCTGAGATCCCAGGATTACATGCCACTGGAAACAGGCAGCGTCAGCCAATCGTAGGGAGCGCAGGCCCAGCCGGAAATCCCAAATCTCCCCATCTTAGAATGTCAGTATTGATTCAGATGGAAAACAACAGCAGACAAGACGGTGAGTTGGCCAAAACCTACCAACAGCCTCTTTGTAACCCTTCTCTCTGCATAAGAAATGGGGTGCTAGGGACAGGTGGTGACTCACCAGGTTGCCCGTCCAATAAGCAGCCTGCACTCACACTCTGGTTTCTAGACTCCCAGGCTCTGGAGCAGTGTCCGGTCAACCTTACCAGTACCCTCCAGTCAAGCAAACGGAGACCCCCATGAGGTCAAGGAAGATCATTCAGCTTAGTAAGGGGCTGAGCTGGGATTTGACCCCAGCACTGGCTGGCTCTGTCCGTCCTGCTGTCCCTGGGATGAGCATTGGCGTCTGCTCCATTCGGGAGCATTTTTTCTTCCCACAGTTCTACCCTGGGATTGGTTCCCAATCCTTGAAAAACAGAGCTGTCGCTTGACCAGTGAGTGGCTTCTCCGAATTCTGGGGACTTTTCGGGAGCAGGAGGAGATCCCGAGTGCATGCATGTGTGAGTGTGCACGTGAATTCTGTCCTGCTTCTTCACGCCCATTCATCGTTCCCGGTTTCTCCGAGAGGTCTGCGGATTTCCCCAGAAGGAGTCGCAGCCGGCGCTTTTCCCGGTCTCAGAAGCAACCCCCCTTAGCAAGAAAGACGCACTTAACCCGTGTCCTTCCTGAGCCACCGGCTCGGTCGCCGGTGACATGGGGTCTCCAGGCTCAGCCCCTACGGTGGGTCCCCTGCAGATTTGAGGGGCACCCTGGGAGGGTGAGCCAGGACCACAGACTGGCAGCACCCTCGGCCAGACCCGGGGAGCCCCCCTTGGATGCATGATGGGGAGTCTGGTGGAGGGTCGTGTGTGTGTGTGTGTGTGTGTGTGTGTGTGTGTGTGAGGGTTGGGGGCAGGGGCCAGGAAGTGGTCATAAGTAAAGCAGGGCGGAGGGGCTTCTCAGAGATTTACTAGCTAAATATTTTCCGGATGTTTTCATCGTCCTTTAAGGCTGATCCAGAGGCGGACTTAACAGGACTTAGCCTGACTTCTCCAGTGGCTCCCACCCTCCACCACCCCCTGACCCCTCGCACTCTGGCCTCCTTCCCAGCACCACCCGGACGCCGCCCCATTGCCCTCGTACCATTCCCTCCTCGTTTCATCGTACGGGGAAAGAGGACCGTCTCCTCTCCCTGTTTTTAGTCATATTACACGCAGAGTCGTACGACCTGATTTCTTTCTTGATGCTTAACATTTATTGAATATCTTTCTTTGTTAGTATGCGTGTCTAAAGCATTCTTTTTGGTGTCTGCTATTAGTTCATGGTTTGGGTGAACTATTTATTATTTATAATCCCCTAGTGATGGACACTGAGGTTGCTTCCTTTTTTTTTGTTTTTGGCTGTTGAAATCCCTGGCGCTGACCGTCCTCGTGATGACATCTCCTCACACTGTGATTGGTTTGCTCTTCGGAAAGGTTGTACCAATTCACAGCCCTTGGAATGACTAATGCTCCACTCGTTGGCCAAGGCTGGGATTGGCGGTCCTGCAGAGAGCTTTTTTTCCCCCTCTCACCCCCCCCTTTTTTCTTCTTTGTTTTAAGAGAGAAAAACATAAAAACAGAACTCGTAGTGACAAATGCTACCGGCGCCCTTATGGGTCATGTTCATTCCAGTGCCTCGCTCCTGCCTGTCCGTCCACAGTCCGTGAGCAACGAGCAGGGGGCCGCTGTCATGGAAAGAGTGTGCTGGCTCAAAGGTCCATGTGCCAACCTTGGCTCTGTTATTCAGCAACCTGCGGAAAAGCTCTTGTCTTCTCGGTGCTTCTGTTTTCTAATCTTTACCATGGGAATAATCATACTTGCTCCACATCCTTGGCACGTCGCGGGTGACGAGTCAATATTTATTTTAAGACCTCCCCCAGCGACTCTGGCTTCCGTAGCTTCTCTTCCGTCCCTCTGACGCCCCCAGAATGTCCTGCCACCCCCACTTGTCACTGAACCCACCACGGACGGCTGTCATATTGCAGACTCAAGAGATGCGTGACTTTGGCTCTTTGGGTACCATCGTGGCAATCCAGGCTCTCATACGGGTCCTTCCTCTGCCCTTGGACATCTGGAAGTGTTGGGTGGATGAATATCGGGGTCCTGTGCGCCCCTTGTGGGGAGGTATTCCCAGTGCAGGTGGTACTGGGGTGGGCAGGTGGTGATAGGGGGCTATGTCTCCCGCCAGGCCCCGTGCCCGTGTGGGGTGCAGAGCATATCTGGGCTCCTTCCTTCGGGACCGATAAGGAGCCGTGTCATGCAAGCTGCATTTCCTCGAGGACCCTGTCCTGTGGGTCTCCCCTGGGAGCGGGGGTGCAGCCCGCGGTGCGAGAGAGGGCCAGTGTGCATGGGGCGGTCCAGTTCTCGTCTGCTGCCCGCCTGGCCTCTCCCTGTTGGAAGCTGTGCAAGGCCCCGCCACGAGGGGCTGGTCGGAGCCGGGAGCCGTGTGGGGAGCCCTCTTGGGCACAGGGACGGCTCTGTTTCCTCCTCCGCCTCGCCAGGGGCCCCCATTCACGGCAAGGAGAGTCACGCATTCCCCCTTGAGATAAGAATAGAGCCCAACTGTGCCGCGGGACAGAGTCCGGCTTCTTCTGCCGGCCCTGCGAGGCCTGGCAAGGGCTCCCAGATGGTACTGGCATGAGTGGGCCCTGGCGGCCTGCCCCGCCAGCCCCTTGTGCATTGTGCGGCTGGGACACTGGGTGCAGTGTGCATGCGTGCCCGCCCGGCCCCCCCGGAGACCAGTGTCTCCAGGCTCTGCTCAGGATGGAGGGGTTTGGCCTGCGGTCAGCTGCCCCGGGGCTCTGCTGTGCGCCTTCCCTTCCCTGGGGTCCCGGTCTCCACCCTCCCGGCCTCCATACCTCTCTGAGTAGCCACTGCTGTTTATTCCTGGAAGGGAGGCAGAGAGCCCTGGCTGGGAGCGTGGGGAGGAGAGTGGGCTGGGTGTTAAAGGCGGCATCCTGGCGACTCCATGGCCTCCTTCTGCAAGCCTAAGGTGCAGGAGACACGAACAAGCAGGGGCCACTGATGGTGTGTGACGGATGGGGTGCTGGGGCTTCCGTCCTCAGCCCCGCCTGTGTCCGAGGTGGCAGAGGGAACAGCCTCGTGTCACTGCAGCGGCGGGACTGGACCAGGGGCTCTTAACCCGGCGTGGGGCCCGGAGTGTTCCTGGGTTCTCCTGTGACCGGGTTGGGGGGATCCTTAGTGTTGTTTCCAGCCTTCAGATGCGGGGGGCAGGGCTTCTCAAAGTTGGTCCCCGGACCAGCTGCAGGAACAGTGGAGATGCACATTCCCAGGCCCCATCCCGGGCCTGCTCTGGCAGAACCTGGCCACAGGGCCCGGAAATTGTGTTTGACACCCTCCCCAGGGGGGTTCTGATGCACACAGCTGCCCCAGGACCACTGGTCTAATAAGTGAGCTGTTTGCAAACAGGTTTCAGCGCTCTCCCCGGTGGGTCAGGTGACTCAGCTGAGTGCCCAGGGCCACGACTGTGTCCTGCTGGGCACACAGTCCACCGACAGGCGTTCAGATCAAGAGAGCTAAAACTATCTGTTTGAACACGGAGACTCCCATTCAACCTAAAAAAACCCACAAAAACTCAAAAAACTTACAACTTGCGCGTTTTCACACATTCCAGTTGATTCTACAACTGGATGAGGTCGCGTTTTGGGTTTCTGGGTGAAAACACTGAGCCGTGTGTCCGGCAGTGGCTGGTCGGTGCCACGGAGGTGTGACGGGAAGCCAGGGTTTTCCGCTGTGAGCCGGGGGCTTTCCAGTAAGTGTGCAGGCGGCCGTGAGGCCAGTGCGGCGAGGCTGTCCCTTCTGGTGGGGGGCGCCTGGCCTGATCTAAAAAGCGCGTTAACGAGTATTTGAATAGGGCCGCACGCAGGCATGCAAGTGTTTGGGGGAAAGGCTTCAGTATCTGAGTCTCTGTCTCAACTTGTGAGGGTTCCTGAAAGTCGCTGGCTTGGGCACCAGCCGCTCTTGCAGGAAGAAAGTGCTAGAAGGGAAGTCTCCGGGGCAGGGCAGGATGCACAGACACGCGGCTGGACCGTTTCTGAGGCTTTCAGGGTTTCCGTGGCACGGTCCCCTGGGTGGGCGGGGAGAGCAGTGCCACCTTTGTTTGCAGGCGAGAGAACGCCTCCTCTTGGGGGATTCCGATCACACCTCCCGCCCCCCGCCTTGTGTCAAGGGTCCCCCACCTCCCCGGTCCTCCCCGTGAGACCCAGTCTCAGTGGCTGCCGAGACTTGGTTGGAAGGAACGGGCGGGACGAGCATAGGGCAGAGGCCGATGACCGAGAGCAGTCTTGGGAGCACCCGATTAGATCTCCAGGATCTCGGTACCCGTGGCCTCTCGGGTGGGTAGAACGTTTCCAGAGGGATCTGCCGATGCAGAAATATGTAGTAATAATAGACAGCATTTATATAGCGTGCACTGTCTTGTAGGCACCGTGCTAAGCAGTGTGCCTGTATTCGTTACCTCAGTTAATAATCACAAGACACACAAGGTGTGACCAGGCCCATTTTACAGATGGGGAAGTTCTAGGATTTGTACCCGAACCATCTCTAGCCGGAGCCTGCGATTGAAGCCGCTGGTTGCTCTATACTCCTTTTCTGCATCCCTGTCCCGGAGAGGGGAGTGGGGATCCCTCATCGCCTCCACTTACCCCCCCAACATACCTGCACACCCAGTTGAGCAGCTAGGTGTCCCCAGTTTGGGGTCCCAGCAGGCCCTTGCTTTCATGGAGCAGCTGTGAAGGGGAGCAAATGGTGAGGAGGGATGGGAGGGGCGGTGAGGTGGGGTGGGGAGAGGAGGTACCCGGGGATGCCTTTTCTTCACACCTCCTTCCCCGGCCCCCAGCTGCTGACTCGGATCCATGTGCTTTTGGGATCTTCTGCTGGCCATCTGGGGATCGAGTCCTGGTCTAGCTGAACCATTTGGGGGAGACTCAGTCGTGGGACAGGAAGGAAAAGCTGTGATGTTCCAGCTTTTCAAGTCCTCGCAACTCTGCAGGGGGGTGGGGGGGAGAGGCGACCGGAAGAGTTTAGGGCAAGGCAGAGGGAGGCGGACGGCGGCTGGACCAGCTCCTGGTGGCTGTCTCTTCCACTAGAGCCTGGGGCCAGCCCCAGGCCAGCTGGCTCACAGCTGGATGCGTGGTGGGAGGAGACGGGAGGGTCCACAGGCCAAGATGCTGTCAGGGAAGTGTACCCAAAGTCAGCCTTGACTTTCCTCCAAACAGGAAAAGCCTGGGTGCTCCGCTCCCTTGCATTTCCCCGGGGGTTAGCGGTGCTGGTAAGAGTTCCGCGTTGGGGTCAGAGGCGTGAGGACCCTGGGTGTGACCCCCTCTCCTGCCCATCCTTTGCCAGCAGGCTGCCATGGGCCCTGGAGTGAGCACAGCCCGGTGAGAGCAGTCACCCCGCCTAGCAGAGATGCTCAGATCAGAGGAGATGGGAGCCTGTAGGGCCCCCTCAGTCCTGGGGTGGGCATTGCCCCTGGAGATGTCGCGAGTGAAACGTGGAGCGGACCAGTTAGCTGAGAAGGCCCTGAAACCAGTGGGTGCTTTGGGCCGGCAGCTGGGCCGGCTGTAAGGACAGTCCGTGGGTGGCTTCCAGAGTTGTGGTTTCTGGTGCTGAGAAGAGCACAGTTTCAGTGAACCCGGGTCATAGTGGTCGTGGTGGTGATGGCGATGATGGTGGAAGGGGCGGGCAGTGGGAGGAAGGAAGCCGACCAGGGACCTTGACCAAGTACCAGACCCTCTCGGGAGGGTCCCCCGGTGCCGTCCTCCACCCCGCAGGCTTCATGTTCCGTGACGCTGGGCACGCTCGCAGGAATCCCACAAGACGAGTGTCTGCTCCTTTGCACCCTTCTCGAATGAGTTGTCTTTTTTTTTTTTTTTAAAGATTTTATTTATTTATGTGACAGAGACAGCCAGCGAGAGAGGGAACACAGCAGGGGGAGTGGGAGAAGGAAGAAGCAGGCTCATAGCGGAGGAGCCTGATGTGGGACTCGATCCCGGAACGCCAGGATCACGCCCTGAGCCGAAGGCAGACGCTTTAACGACTGTGCTACCCAGGCGCCCCCTCGAATGAGTTGTCTTAACGTCTACCCCCTGAATAAAATGTGTGCTTTGTGGGAGCAGTGTGCCTGGGGGCAGGCCTGTGGTGAGCTCCAGGAACTGCTGGGTGAACTCGTGAATGGCAGAAGGAAGGAAGGGGGGCAGAAGAGCTAGAAAGATCTTCCACTGCGGACATCTCGCACTGTTGAAAATTTTCACCCACCCTTCAGTCCACCCCAAACTCCTGGCTCCCCTTACTTTGTTCTGTCTGTCTCCTTGTCACCTTCTCATATTCTTATAGTTTACTTATCTCTGTTTTGATTCTCTGCCCCGCCCCCATGCCCATGCTGGGAGAACACTAGGTTTTCCCCCTCTGTTTTGTTCACCGATGTGCCCAAGTGTCCAGGAACAGCTCCGGGCAGTTCTCCCTCCGGGCACTCAAATGCTCGCTATGCATTTGTCAGATGAATGAATGGGTGGAAAGGCCCCGGAAAGCACTTGCTAGTGTCCAGTGGGAGGGATAGACCCGCGTGCCCTGGGAGGTGCCCGCACAGTCTGGCCACCTGCCCTCGGCCCTGCTCCATCCTCGTGCTGTGCGGGTTCCCGGAGGAGGACCACGCCGCCGGCTCCGGGATGCGACATCCTTCCTGAATCCCCCTGTGGACGGTCAGAGCCTCAAGGGCTGACCAGGTAGAGAGTGAGCAGAGCTGGGAACTGTTTGCAGCTCAGGATTTTGGAGCCTGTTAGGACCGCATTCCTGAATCCCGCCCGCCCCCTCCCTGCCCTGCTACTCCGTTCCCGCCCTGTGGGCCGTGGGAAGTGGAAAATGCCTGGTTGAGCAATTGAGGGCGAAGGCGAGATCCCTGTTTACTCAGCCTCTGTCATCTGGCCTTGCAACTAGTGCCCGGCTTACCAGCTTAATCCAGGGTAGTCTCGGCGGCCTCCACACCCTGGGTGCTTCCCATTCCTCTCGGGGTCATGTCCAGACCCAGAATCCCAGCCCAGATCTCCAACAGCGTCCCCTGGCGGGAACCTGCAACCCTGAGGGCAGCAAGCCTGCTTCCAGGCTCTGCTCAGGGGTTTGCTCTCGGCCTCCTGACTCCGCCGCGGCCGCTGTGTCTCCAGACATCACACCTGCTCCTTCCTCCAGGTCCAGGCCCCCTGCAGCCTTCCAGTAAAAAGGCAGGTGTGTCCTTCTAGCTGCTTGGGTCACAGCCCCCACCCTCTTCCCACGTTCAGTTTGCCAGGTAAGCGTGTAGGCTCCTCCTTCCAAATAGATTTTTAGAAAACACAGCCACTCTGGCCACCCCCACTGCCATCCTCTTGGTGAGCCGAAGCCTCTGTCCTTGGGCCTCTGGAGTCTTGTGGTTACTGCCTGGCTGCTCGGCCAGGGTCCCGTCTGTTCTTAACTAACAAGTTGGATTGTGTCCCACGTCTCCTCGGGACATGGCGGCGGGTCCCTACGATGCGGTGGGAGTAGAGCTGAGCAAGCCCTCACGATGGCTGGCAGGACACCACGTGACCTCTGTGTCTGTCTCCTGCCCCCATCTCACTCCTCCCTCCCCTGCCAACCAGACTCCACGGTGTCCCTGCAAACGTTCCAGGCATGCTTTCTTGCGAGGGCCTTTGCAGCCCACGTGGGTCCCCCAGAGATGTCCGGCCCGGAGCCCAGGTCGGGTAGTCTGGTTTTGCAGGTGCGGTGAAGTTAAGGCTGTCGGGATGAGGAGGGGGTCCTGGGCTATCTGGGGGGGGAGGCAGCGTGATGTCAGGGGTCCTTTATATAAGAGGCAGGCTGGACGGCTGGGTCAGGAGTAGATGTGACATCAGAAGTGGGAGCTGAGCAATGCTAGGAAGGGGCCACCCGCCAGGACGACGCGGTAGCATCTGGAAGCTCAGCCAGGCAAAGGCGAGGGAGCCGTTCTCTCCCGGGGCCTCTGGAAGGGGCCAGCCCTGCTAATATCTTGGCTTCAGACCTGCGGGACCCCTTCGGGCTTCTGACCTCCAGAACCCTCAGACCATAGATCTGTGCTGGTTTGAGCCCCTTGGTTTGGGGTAATTTGGGACCGTAGTCCCCTCCAGGAAAGGAACCCACCAGTTGCTCTCAGCATCTTCTCACTCTGCCGTGCCCACTTGTGTTTCCTGTTCTCCTTGCTTTTTTCCATCACTTCCCGCCTTCCGGCAGAACCGGGCCTCCTGCCCGTGTGCGACGCTTCTCGTGGCCTGGGCGTCTGCCCTCATGAGGACGCGGGTCCCACTCTGACGTGGATCTTTGTTCTGGGACCAGTGCGTCCATCAGAAAGTTCTTTGTCGGGTGGATGAGTGGATGAGCGTTCCCTGGCCTGGAATGCCCTCTTTTTCTACCCTGTCCTCTAATAAAGCCATTCCCGGGGTCCCTTCTCACGAGGCCTCTCCCCAGTCAGGGCTTTCTGTTGGTTTTTCTTGCTGAACACGTAGTGGCTACAGGTGGCCCGGCCGTTTGCCCTGCTGTCTGTGGGAGACCGCGAGGTAGTCAGGCACGGCAAGGCATTGGTTTTATCTGTGTGTTTCTTTTTTTAATTTAAGAGACAGAGAGAGCATGAGTAGGGGTGGGGAGGGGGAGAGGGAGAGGGAGAAGCAGACTCCCCGCGGAGCAGGGAGCCCGAGGCGGGACTCGATCCCAGGACCCTGAGCCGAACGCAGACGCTTCACCGACGGGGCTACCCAGGTGCCCCGTGTCTGGGGAGCGTCGTCAGAGTCTGAGGGCTCCACGGGTCCCTAGCCCTCTCCTCTCCTCTCACCAGAGCAAGATGGAGATGCTTGGTTCTGCTCAAGCCCGAGGTCCAGCTGGGCTCATTTCCAGAGCCTCCTGGGCTCAGACATCCTGCTGCTTCCTTGCCTCTGCTTAGTCGCCTGTCTGGGGGCTCCTGTCTCCACTGCCGCCCCCCAGGACAACCGGTGCCTTGCTCACAGCCGGCATGCGGGACCTGCAGAGTTGGGGCGTGAGGCAAGGTCTTAAGAGAAGTTAGGAGGTTCCCCCCCAGGGACCAACGACCCAGGACCAGGGTCCAGGGAGGGGGGAAGCTGAGGGGTTTGGCTGGTCAACAGCAGCTTGCTTGGAGGCTGGTGTGTTTGGAAGAAGGAAAGGAAGAAAAGATACGAAACAACAGTTAGGAGGGGTAAGCAGGTGGGGCAAGGACTGCGTGCCTACGATGGGCGCTTCAGGCTGGGGGGCCCCCAAAGGGTATAGTGCACGGTTGGGAGGAGCCCCGAAGGACGGGGGGACGCGCGCTCTGGGGCGAGGGTTGCTTCCCCAGGAAGCAGCTGCAGGCCGTAGCGGGGGACCAGTTGGCTGCTCGGGAAGACTCCTTCCCGCTGTCTTCTCTGGGGAAGACACGTTTTTGAAACACTTCCTGCGTTGGGGAGGAAGGTGATATTTTGCCCCCCTCCCCCCAGACTGCTGATGAAGTGTGCGAAGCTAGAAACCCACAGCTGTGTTTTTGCACCGCTCCCCCCGCACCCCCGCCCGCCCTGGACACCCGCCCCGTCCCACGGGGGGCTCCCCTCCCTCCTGCCTCCTCCTTCCCCGGTCCTCCCCCTGCCGGCTGGTGACTCACTCCGCTCTTGTGCAACAGTGGCAAGCTCCTGCTTTCTGAGAAGGGCTGTTTTCCTCCATGCCACGAGCTCCCCTCCTGATTTATGGCTTTGCATTTGGGCTAATGCTTTCCACATTTAGGTCTGAAGAGGAGTGCGTGGCTCGTTCGTGCAACCACCGAAACCCCAGTGCCCAGCTTGGGTCTGGCACCGGAGAGGACAGGCAGCCGGCCAGACGGAGGGACAGGGGGTGGGCAGCGTGGAGCGTCCTGCGTCCAGCCGGCCAGGGCTCCCCCCACCTCCGCCAGCCTCCCTGCCTCCAAGGGGGAGGCAGAGGGAGGAGTGCAGCCTCCGCTCCAGCCTTGCCTGGTCCGCGTTCTCGCGCCTGTGGTTCCCGCGAAGGGCACACATCTGGGGTCGTGTAGAGACATGATCGCTCCGAGCCTGGTGGCTTCACACTAAAGAAGCCACAGCGTTTGGAAGGGAGAGGCCCGAGTCTCAGGGTGTGGAAAAATGTTATCTTTGTGGTTTTAAAAGCCATCGCCCAACACTGTGTGTGTGTGTGTGTGGTTTCTTCTTTTTCTTTGTAGAACAATAATATTACCTTTGTTGCTATGGCGTTGTTGTGGGGGTGGCTCATTGGACTCAGACCCGATGCAGGCTGGTGTCTGGGTGCATAGCGATGATTAGACAGCAGCCGCAGGACTCCTTTTATTTTCTTGCATGGACCGAGGGGGCTGGCCGGGGAGCGTGGAGCGGTGGCTGATGGAGACGGGGGGAGGACACCCTTGGTCATTTCCAAGGCTGGAGCGCAGATCTGCCCAGGGCCCGTAGTTGAGGCAATCGTCCTCGGAGGCCCTGGCCCCTGGGGGAGGGGGTGCCCACGACAGGGAGAGAGGGAACGCAGGTGACCGTGTGGCACCTTGGGCCCACTCCCCTGGCAGGTGCTGTCTGCCCACTGAGATTGTAGCATCAGTGCAGGGGAGGGTGTGTCTGGGGCGCGTTTTAAACTTTCTGTGGCATCTACACTCCAGAAGCCTATCTTCCTCTGTTAATCTGAGGCTTCTCGAATATAGATCGGGTCTGCTCTTTGAAAGGTCCTGAAGAATCTAAAGTCAAAACCTGGCCTCCTTCCCACAGCTGACCTCTCCCTGTCGTTTCTCTTCCCCAGACGCAAACTCGTTACCAGTTTCCCGCAGGTCCTTCCAGAAACTGTGCAGGTGTCTACAAACACCGTCCCGTTTCCCTCGCGCAGGTGCCAGCCCCCCCTTGCTCTGCGCCTTGCTGCTGCTGCTGTGGGTTTTAAAACCGAAATCTCTTTCTCTTGGAGTTTAGTCAATAGAAAGGATCCTCATTCTCTCATGCCTTCCCGAACTGGTTCACTGAGGGGAATATGCATTGCTTTCTAGTCTTTTCCTGTTACCTTTACTGGCTGTAGATGTGTGTCCGTTGTGCTGTGCATGGGTGAGTATCTCTGAAGGATGAATTCCTGAGGTTGAAAGGCTGGAGCAAAGAGGATAAGCATCTATAATTTTTTGGTAAGATTTATTTATTAGAGAGAGAGAGAGAGAGCAGGGGGAGGGGCAGAGGGAGAAGGGAGAGAGAGAATCCTAAGCAGACTCCCTGCAGAGTTTGGAGTCTGATGTGGGGCTCGATCCCACGACCCTGAGATCATGACCTGAGCCGAAATCAAGAGTCGGACGCTTCACTGACTGAGCCACAGAGGCACCCCAGTGTCTGTAATTTTGATGGAAAGTGCCGGATTGCCTCCAAGGGGGCAGCCCTGGCTTACCCCCCTACCAGCAATGTCTAGGAGTACCCACGTCCCACAGCCTTGCCAGCCCAGGTGTTTTCAAATTTTAAAGATTTCTGTGCGGAGGAATTCTGTGTCTTTGCTTTCGGTCGATTTCCTCTCCCCGTCTGTCCCCACACTGCCGCTCTGGGGGGCATGTGAGTGCGTGGGGTTCTCTAGCCCCCCAAGGGGCCCCACAGGGAGCGGACCCTCTGCCCCGCAGAGCCTTCTGAGTGGTGGTCTAGCGCCTCTGCAGGCTGACGGCTTGCTTTACACGGGTCTCGAGGGAGGCCTGCCTTCCACATCTGAATTTTCTGCTCTTGATAGCATCACGAGAATCCATTTCTGAGCTGCTCCCCTTGTCTTCCCCTGCTTCTTCCTCTCTGATCTCCACCTCCCCCCACCTCCCCCCTGCACGAGGCAGTTGCCTCACCCTGCTACTTCTGCTTCTGACTTTCCAAAGATAGAGTCTTTGCACTGGGCAGGCAGGCCTGGCTGGGCCAGAAATCTGTAGACACCACGTCTGGTGGTACGTCTTAAGACACATGCTCAAGAGGGAATTCCAGGGTAGAATGGGGTGCGCTGGCTGCAGTTTTCTCCCTCTGAGTTTCTCTAGGCAGGGGCCTGGAGGTGGAGCTGGAGCCAGGCATGCTCGGAGAGATAGTCCAAGCCAGCACAGTCCAGTAGAACTTTCTAGAATGACGGAAATGCTCTGTGTTTGTGCCACAAAGGACGGTGGCCACTAACACGTGGCACTTGAGATGAGGCGAGGGTGACTGAGGACCTGGGTCTTCAGTTTTACTTTTAATTAATTCTATTGCAATAGTTCTATGGACAGCTCGCCCCTGTGCTGCGTACTTTTCAGGACGAGAAGGGACGTCTCAGAAGCAGAGCGTGTTTGGTCTGTATTGCCTAAAGGCAAAATAGGTGGGCTTAGGGAGGGTCCCACATTCCCACCTGGAATACTGGCCTTCCTTGAAGAACGTGGATATCCACGGATAATCAGCGGGCACTCAGTGCTGTGGACACAGACGTGAGCAGAGCAGGCCAGTCCTGTCCAAATGGAGCATCTCGTGCTGCTTTCCAATCCACAAGTTAAACACACATGCATGCGTTTAGAAAAATCGTGGGCCTTGGACACTTGGAACTTGACCTTGTGGTGTTCACGAGGACGGGTGTGTTTGTTTCCTATAGCTGCTGTTTTGAATTGCCACGGATTGAGTAGCTGAAAACTGCACACTTTCTCATAGTTCTGAAGGCCCAGAGCCTGAAATGAGCCTTTTTTTTTTTTTAAGATTTATTTATTTGATAGAGAGGGACGGGGAGGAACGGAGAAGGAGAGAGAGAGAGAATCTCAAGCAGACTCCGTGCTAGCCCGACGAGGGGCTCGATCTCACGATGCTGAGATCGTGACCTGTGCCGAAACCAAGAGTCGGACGCTTAACCGACTGTACCCCCTGGGCGCCCCTGGAAATGAGTCTTTTAAAGCTAAAATTAAGGTGTCAGGCTGGTTCCTTCTGGAGGCTCTGGGGGCAGGTGGTGTCCGTGTCTTTGCTTTGCCGTGTTCTAGAGGCTCTTTCCTTGGCTCACGTCATACTGCCTTTTCTCCTTGACTCTGACCTCCCATGGCGTCTTCCCTCTTTGCTCTTCCTGTCTCCCTCTTAGAAAGATCCTTGTGTTTGTGTTTTGGGGCCCACCCAGACAACCCAGCATGACCTCCCCTCCTCCGAATCCTTGACTTCATCACACCCACCAAGTCCCTTTGGTCTCCCAGTAAGTATCCGGCTGCACCTGTGTTTGGGGGATCATCTTCGGTCTGTCACAGGTACTCACTTTCAAGACTCAAAAGAGCAGTTTGTGTGAGAGGAGGGGTATTCCCTGAGTCGCTCACATCTCAGATGTTCTGAACTGGGGTGAAAGGGCAGGGTTTAAGCAGCCGTGTTGTAGGTCTGAGGTGCTGAAAAGCAGTGGGTCTCAAATTTGGTGGGTCCCCGAGTCACCTAGGACACGTGGGAAAAGGACAGAGGCCCAAACCCTGTCCCACTCCGATCCTCAGCGAGGTCTGGAAAGCATCGCTCTTAGGAGTAATTCCAGGGATTAGCTGTGTGCATGCCGGGGGGAGGTGGAACCTCTCTTGTCTTCTGTAAGCAGCCTGAGCAAGGCTCAAGACCAGAGCAAGGAGACCAGAGGAGGGGCTGCTGACTGAATGAGGAGCTGTTGCCTGTGTCTCACCTGAGAGGCAAGAGAAAGTGTGGCTTCCAGAAGCAGAGATGGTGCTCCGAGTGGAGGGAAGGGCCTTAGGAGCGGTGCAATGGTAGGAACAAGAAGGCCACGTTTGGGGACATGGAGGCCATTTGGGGCCAGAAGGGGCAGGGACGGGGAATTGATTGGACAAGGGGAATTCTCACAAGTTGAGCCTGCTGGCGATCGCGGGGTTGCCGGGAGGGCAGAGGCAGGTCTCTGTCTGTGACGCCGTCAGGGGCGGAGTAGACAAAGGCCTGGCCTGGGTGGTGGCGGGAGAGAGAGACGGGATGATCGCGAGAGGTTTAAGAGGATATGTGAATATGACGTCAGTCTGACAACCCATTTATAATAAGTGAGCAGAGCGTGTCGGGCGCTCTACTCCGTGGGCACAGGGCGAGGGCTGTCACAGGATGGAGAGCAGGCCCCATGAGGGCCTTGGTGTCATACGTCTCCTTTGGGGCGAGGTGGCCTGGTGGGAGTTAGATGGTAAGCAGACAAACACGAATCGGCAAGAGACACAACACCAGTGGGACTGGCTGTGGAGAGTTCAGTCGGTTCCCGTGATCGGGAATCAGTCCCTCCTGGCTTCTTTAGACGGAGTGTTCACGGAGGGCCTCTCTGAGGAGGTGACATTTCAGCCGATGTCTATACCCGCCATGCGAAGAGCTGGGGGGGAAGACAGGGGGAGGGCCAGGGTCACGGCCACAAGGAAGGGCCAAACCCACCCCATCCGAGGAGCTGCTAAGTCAGCACGGTCCGCAGAGCTTTCTGCAGAGAAGGAAATGGAATTGGACATTTTATTTTAGTTTTAGCCGGTTTAAACTTACCTTTCAGTAGCCACGTGAGGCTGGTGTCCTCTGCGTTGAACAACCCAGAGCTAAAGGTCTGTGTGGCCGATGTCAATCAGGTAAGGTGAGCTAGAGAGAAGGCAGGTGCTCTCGCTTCTCTTTTCTAACACAGTGCAAAGCCTTTGGATGGTTTTACTGAAAGGTTGACATAAGGTGATTAATGTTGTGTAAGTTCACTCTGGCTGCCACGTTGTGGAGTGAATTGGAGGGGGTAAGGGTGGGACAGGAGACCAGGGAGGTCCTTGTAATGAGACCAGGAGCACTGTGCTGCGGGTGCCTTGGGAACAGGGTGTCTGCCGTGGAGACAGAGCCACGGAGAATTTTGGATGGCCTTTGGAGGTAGATCCGACAGGAGTGGACAGGGAGGGGATGGGGGAGATGGGAGAATTAAAAAAAAAGATTTTTATTTTAAAGATTATTTATTTATTTATTTATTTGTTTGTTTGCTTGTTTATTAGAGAGGGAGAGAGAGAGAATGAGCAGGGGGAGAGGGAGACGCAGACTCCCCGCTGAGCAGGGAGCCCCATGCGGGGCTCGATCCCAATGACCTGAGCCGAAGGCAGACGCTTCACCGACTGAGCCACCCAAGTGCCCCAAGATGGGAGAATTTGACGCTCCTAGATTTTGGGGTTAAGGAGCAGGATGGATCGTGCTGCCTTTTGCCAAAAGGAGGCATGGAGAGCAGGTTTTGTTTTGATTTGATTTGTCTTCGGAAGTGAGGAATTGGCTTCTTTTGGAGGGTTTGGTAGAGATTTCTCCTGAAGGTCCCTGTAGAGACGGCAAGTAGCCAGGTGGGCATGGGGAAAAGTCGGGGCGGGAGATGAGAATTTCAGGTCATCAGGGAATTGAGGGTATATAATGCTTTGGGACAGGGTCACGCCGCTAAAGAGAGTGAGTATTTAGGGAAGAGAGGGAAGGGCTGGAGCTTGCTGCCTCATTTAAGATTGAGCATAGGAGGAAGATCCAGAAAGATAACTCGAGATTTGTGAAATGCCATGGAAGCCAAGCCAAGTCATGGTTTCCAGAAGGAGGAAATGGGGTAGCTGCTGATTGGCCAAAGACTCGAGAAGAATCCAGGATAAGCAGCATGGCGGTCCTGGGTGGCATTGGGAGAGCAGGCTCAGTGGAGGGGGTCGGAGAGAGGAGGAGCTGAGAAAGCAGAGCTCACGACCATCTGTAACTCTTCTGGTGAAAATATTTGCTGTGACGGGAAGCAGAGGAATGGGTCGGGCTTTGGAGGAGTGCGGTCAAAGGATAGATTTCTCTCTCTCTCTCTCTCTTTTTAAAGTGAGGTAGGAAGCAGGTAGTTTGCCTTTGCCAGGAGGAGGGCCTTTCCGCCACCGCGATGGGAGGGAAGGCTGTGAACGTGGGCAGTGCTGTGGGGAGGGTGGGATTTGGGCCATGAGTTAATGAGCAGTTACTGTCAGATCGCGCCCGTCTTTCTCAGCGACGTGTGAGGCAGGACCCTTACGTGAGTCGTTCTGAAGACGGAAAACAGTCCACGGGGTAACTTGAGCCGAGCTGCTACATGGCTTGAGCTCTGCTTCTCAAAACGTGAGCGTGCGAATGGATCACCCCGGGATTTGTTACCATGCCGATTCGGGTTTCTGATGAGCTCCCAGGTCATGTGGCTGCTGCTGTCCTCGGAGCCCACTTTGAGTAGCAAGACCCCACAGGGCTAATGTGGCCAGAGACGCCTGATTATTAGCCCACGGGACTTACGCTTAGGGCAGAGGGGCAAGCGTTGAATCCCTGGCTGAGATTCGTGGCCATGCATTTAAAGCAGGTCCTCTCAAGGTTAGAATGATCTGGGGAATTTAAGAAAACAAAACCAAACCCCCCAAGACAGGATCTGGGCATTTTGATTTTGGTTGAGCTTCTGAATTAAGTGGTATCGTGTGGATTCCCAGGGCACCTTGTTTTTTAAAAGCTCCCCTGGTGATTCTAGTGTTGATCTCGGCTCGAGCAACACTGATCTAAAATAGGTCAAGGGGATGACCGTGGGAGCAGGTGGCCACGGGGGGTGGAGGCAGCGATGCCTCTAGCATGTGTGGGCTCCTGTCCATATAAACAATTTGAGTCACCCCAAGTCAACACACTAAGGCTATTTGAGCTGTCTGATCTTCCATAGCCCTACAGAAGAATGACCATGTCAGCCAGCAGGAGCAATGGGCTCCCCAGGCTCGCCTTCTGGAATCTTCATGGGATCCTGGGATGCCTCTCAGGGCATCTGGTCTACCTTATGTATGGGCTTCATGGGTTGGGGGACCCATTTGGGCCTGGGGAGGGAGTTTCTCAGATGTTTCTGGCAGTCCCTACTGGTCCTGGGCCCCTCAGATAGTTTCAGCGAAGGCACTCAAGCTGAGGGGCCCCCTTGATCCATGCAGCCCGGTCAAGAGCAAAGCTGGTTGAAAAACTGAGAGCCCAACTTGTACGATGAATCGTCTCATTGCAATGACAAGAATCGCGATAGAAGCCAGGGACCAGAGCATCTCTTCGTGTGGCAAGGAACTAATGCCTCCACAGCCAGCAAGGGCCCGAGGTCTGCCAACAGCCACGTGATCAACCTTGGAAGCGGACTGTCTGCCAGTTGAGCCTTGGGGTGACTATAGTCGCGGTGGGCACCATGATTGTGGCCTCGCGAGAAACCCCGAGTGAGGCTCAGGGTTTGGGCCAACTGGACCCAGATCTGAGCCCCAGAAACCAAGATGATAAATGTTTGTTGTTTGAAGCTGTTTGAGTGTTGGGTGAGTTTGTTACGCAGCTGGAAATAACTAACAGAAGGGGCCAAGGCCGCGTCTCCAGAAGATTCCATCTCTTGGCTTTACTTTCCTCTCTGTTGGCTCCATCTTCCACCTTAGCAGCCCCCTCAGAAGGATTCTACACTCTTGGTGATTCTTAAAAAGAATAAAAATAAAAAAAAAGAAGGAAATTCAGCGGGTGGGCTGCTTTCAAATGGAGCGTGGGGTGACATGGTGGGGAGGTCATGTCAACCCCATGCCCACCATGTGGCTGACAAAGGAACGAGTGGGGCCCAGAGGAAAGCCAGAGCCAGTTGCTTTGTCAGGGAAGAGAAGGGAAATCTACCCCAGATGATCACCGGTGGGACATGGAAGTCACGGGGTCCTTGGTGTGAGCCTGGGCGGGATTTGGGAACCTGCCTGCACCTTCGAGGCAGGGAGGGAATCCAAATGGTTAGCGTCATGGACATCAATGGAAAGGCCTCAATGCATGAAGGCCAAGGCTTTGAGGAGACCAGGGGGCATGAGGGCTGCGTAGAGGCCTGTGGGGTGGGGCGTTCCAGGCTTTTCCTGCGTGCGCCCGCATCTGAGCAGAGACGGTAAGGCGGGAACACGCAGGAAGAGGGAGACCATTCTTTTGATCACTCCGGTGGCGAGATTTCGATCGTGTGTGCTCATAGGAGACAGGGTTGCAGGCTGGGCTAGACGGACAATGAAGACCTCGATTCAACTTTCTGCCAAACGTGCATAATTCCAGCGAATCTTTTTTTTTTTTTTAAGATTTTATTTATTTATTTGACAGAGAGACAGCCAGCGAGAGAGGGAACACAAGCAGGGGGAGTGGGAGAGGAAGAAGCAGGCTCCCAGAGGAGGAGCCCGATGTGGGGCTCGATCCCAGAACGCCGGGATCACGCCCTGAGCCGAAGGCTGACGCTTAATGACTGCGCTACCCAGGCGCCCCCAGCGAATCTTTCAACCAGAAATTCCCGTAGCCTCCTTCTGGGTCTTTAGAACTCTCACCAAGGAGGTGAAGAGATGGATCTCAGCCCCCTTCTTTCTTCTCTCCCTTTTCCTTCTTGGTCTCCTATGCAGGTCTCACTGCAGGGGAGCGTGGAAGAGGGGACAAGCGCAAAGGGCAACCCTACCCGCTTGGGGTGGATGGGGTGTTGTGGTTTTTGCGTCCGCTATGGAAGCCCCTCCTGCTTTCCTGGCCAGGGTGAGGGTGGGGGGGGTCCCCGTGCGTCTCTCTCCTCCGGGTCCCTTCTCCTTCCAGCAACTCTGGCTGCCCGGCCCCCCAGAGGAGCTCCCCGGGGAGGAGAGGGGGGCACTGGGAGCATCCTGATACAGGAGATGGGGGACACCCCTGGGTCTCCCAGGCAGAAGGAAGTGGCTTCCAAAGCACATCTTTACCCGGCCTTCCTTCCTGACCCGAGTGAGGCCTGACGTTGCCAGATGTGGGCCTGCTGGGTCCACCTGCAGATTCGACCGAAGGCATGGAGCCCGCGTTGAGTTTTTACAGTCCCGAGGTCGCGGGTTTATAAAAACCTGCAAAACAGAGCAGCCTGGAAGGGAGCCCACGGAGCTCGCGGAGGCCACGGCTTGGCATTTGCACCTGTGCCCCTTGAGACCTTCGCACCAGCTTCGCCCACCTTACACGCCCTGCGAGTTCTGGGTGTCCCAGGGAGCGCGGCCTGTGGAAGGTCGAGACCCGGCAGAGACCCTTCCGAGTGTGTGAGCACCCTGAGATGGGAGAGTGTCCTCTCTGCTCTGCTCTCTTCCTCCTGTTCTGTGCTGGAAATATTTATTGACCCCCTCCTGAGCAAGATGTAGAGATGGCAGTGGGTGGCCCTCCGCATCAGCTTCCAGTCCTTGGGGTGGGGGATGGGGGGGACAGCTGTAAGCAGTAAAAATATGCAGAATGTCACAGGGGCTCAGAACAGGGCGAGGAGGACCTCCCTGTGAAAGGAGGCACAGGCTTCCCAGAGGCCCGGGAGGGAAGGACAGCTCAGGCTCAGGGATCAGCATAAGCAAAGGCACAGAGGTTCCACAGGGGTGCTCGGGAACGCAACCAGGGAACTTGCTTTAGTACGGTCTGTTGTGTTTTGGTTTAGAAAATGTTTGGTCTGGCCTGGCGGAGGGATGGGAGGTCGGGTCCCCTAGAGTCAGGTGGCCTTTCAGGGCCAGAGGCTGTGGCCAGGGGATGGAATGTACTAAGTGGCTGGTTCGTGGGCCCTCGTCCCGGGTCTGGGGGTGGGACGTGTTGCCCACCCCTGAGAATGGAGAGGTGTGGCTCCCCACGGGAAAAAGGGGGTGATAGCACCAGAAGAAGGAAACTGGGGCGGGGGTATGCAGGCAGAGTCAACACACGTTCACCACTGGCTTCCCTGAATGTTAAAGAGCCTGGAAGGATTTGTGGGTTTTATTCTGCGTGCCATGCAGGGCCTGCCAGAGGTGGTTTTGGGTAGATGGACGCTGTCCCGGCAAACGGAAGAGGGACGGCGGGGGCAGAAAGTTCGGAGAGATTTTAGTGGTGGGATAGACAAGACTTGGGAAGTCCCTTCCTTACCCTTTTCCCAAATGTGATAGTTAACTTCTTCTTTTTACTTCCTCTACTGCCGGCCCTTCACGGTCACCTGGGGGGTGGGAACGGAGTTGGAAACGAATCCACAGGGACTGCTTTTAAGAAGTTCAAAGCGAGGGTTAAAATAAAGAAGGTGTATGAAACTCATGGTCTTTAAAGGCCACTTCAGAAGTGAGGGAGTGTGGGGAATTTTGTCGATGGAAACATTGACGAGGCCTGATTTGGGGTTTGGGCTTCTGGGGGGGCTAGGAATCCATCCATCCATCCATCCATCCATCCATCCATCCATCCATCCTGTGTCTACATAGATGGGAGGGGGTGGTTTGGGAATGGAATTTCGTTTTGGACACGTTGCATTTGAGACAACAGCGGCCTCTGTCGTGGAGGACGAATACAGTTTATCCCGTGAATTGGGGCCTGGGACAGGATTGGGGAGTGAGCCATAAGGACGCAGACGAGGGACTGCCAGAGGCTGATCTCAGAGTCCCTGCATTAGGCTGGTGCTTAGCTGCCCGTGGAGCAGGTGCCATGTTCTCCTTGGTGTCATGGCTACCGTTGCGGACCGTCTTCTAAACCTGGGAAGAGAGAATGCCAACAAAAAGTGGCCCCGCATTTGCAGGCTGCTGTGATGAGCCCACGTGCCCATCACTTTGCAGGTTAAGGATGTGTTCCCGTTCTCTCAAGCCAGTGGATGCCGTAGCCACCAGGAGATCTGGAAGAGGCAGGGAACGATTCTCCCGTAGGACCTGCAGAGTGAGCGCAGCCCTTTGACTCTGTGATTTCTGATTTCTGGTTTCCGGCTTCCAGAATTGTCAGAGAAAGAGAAAACAGCGTGTGTAGGTGGAAGCCACCGAGACTGTGATCATCTGTTACCGCAGCTGAAGGAGACTAATACGTGAGCGTTTGTCGAGGGCAGCCTGCCCACCCTTGGATGTCGTCATGGCCCTGGGGAAAAGTCCCTGGTCAAATAACGTTGAACCTCGAACACACGGACATTGATTCGTTCTTGCAACACGTTTTTGTTGAGCCTGTGTTGCATGGATATTGATAACAAAGGCCCCGCCCTCACTGCTTCGATTCTCCTGGGGAGGGGCGCCTGGGGGTCTCAGTCGGTGAAGCGTCTGCCTTCGGCTCGGGTCATGATCCTGGCGTCCTGGGATCGAGCCCCACGTCGGCTCCCTGCTCAGCGGGGTGTCTGCTTCTCCCTCTGCCTCTGCCCCTCCCCTCGCTCCTGCTCTCACTCACTCTCTCTCTCTCTCTCTCTTCAAATAAATAAATAAAGTCTTAAAAAAACAGAACAGAACAAGGTTCTCCCAGGGAAAGTAGACAGTAAACTAACTATATATTGTGATATCGGGCTAGTGAGGTACTGTTTCCTTCTTGGGGGTGCTATTTTCGATGGGTTTGGTGAAGAGGGTCTGTGGTCACTAATATTTAACAGACCGGGATAAAATGAAGACACAAGCCTGTGGGTATATCTGAGGAATGAATGTTCCAGGGGGAGGGAACGTCAGTGCGCACGGGCCAAGAAGTGGGCACGTGCTTGGCCCCTCCACTGTGTCTGGAATCGAGGGAGGGAGAGACGTGGAGGCCAGTGTGGACACGGGCTTTTACTCTGCGGAAGAGGGGAATCCACTGGAGAGATTTGAAGGAGGGTGTGATTTTTTTTTTTTCTAATTGAGATGAAATTCACCCAACATCAAATTAGCCATTTTAAAGCATATAATTCACTGGTATTTAGCACATCTGCGATCAACATTTTCATCGCCCCCAACGGAGACCTCCTTGTACCCATGAAACAGCCCCTGCCCACCGCCCGGCGATCGCCAATCTGCTCTCGGTCTCTGCGGATGATCTGTTGTGACATGATTATGGAGAGTTGCTCTGGCTGCTGGGTGGGGAGGGTGGCGGCCGCAGGTGGAGGTGACGGAGAAAGATGGCAAGTAATGTTGGATTCAGGATGCCATCGTTCCATCACAGCATTAAGGCATCCGAGAAGACGTGGCTTCATCCCCGTTTGATGGTGGAGCCCCCCCTTTTTAAGGAGTATTCCAGAATACACAACAATGATGGAGCAGGAAGAGTACTGGTTCTAGAATTCTGGAGAACCAAGTTCTGAGGTCCCCACCTCCGACTTCTGACCTTAGTCCAGTCCCTTCACCTCTGGGCATTCCTCATTCTCATCCAGACGCTGGGGATGTCCATTAGCTTCGAGATTCCACGATTCCATGACCTTGTGCCTGAGGAGAAATCACGGTCACTTGTGGAGATGCTCCTGCATCTGGGGAAAGCGGGCACCCTCTTCATGGCAGCCCACCTGGATTTCTCCTCACCCCCCAGGCTCCGAAAGCCAGGAGGAGGCTGTATACAGGGCTCGCATGATCTCGTTGGGAGGTGGACTTAGCTTTCAGGCAAACTGAATTTCCACACAAGTTAGGTGGCTTGAGAGAGCCGGTGTCGGAAGCCTGCATCATTGGCCCCCTCCGAGACTTCCAGCATCTCGGTCGGTTGGGAGGTGTGCTGCCAGAGAGCGGTTCTTAATAATCCGGAAGTTTGCGAGATTAACTTTTCGTGTGTGAAGGGCAGCGAAGTCAAGGTTATCGCCATCCCAACACGCCCCTCCTTGCATTGCACTGTGTGTGTGTCTCCCTTGTTTTCCATGCTTTAAACTCAGAAGCCTTTGTTTTAATCTTAGGCGAAAGCAGTAACACGCACGGGGTTGAAAACGAAATCAAATAGGTACCCAAGGGCTAAGCACGCAGGGCAGCCCTCAGGGGGACAAAACTGATACCCAGAGGTGGCTTCTTAAGGACTTGGTTCAAACCAGGGGTTAAAATGAATGCCCTATGAAAGTCACGGTCTTGGGGGTGCCTGGGTGACTCAGTCGCTGAAGCGTCTGCCTTCAGCTTAGGGCGTGATCTCGGGGTCCTGGGACTGAGCCCCACGTGGGGCTCCCTGCTCAGCGGAGAGTCTGCTTCTCCCTCTCCCCCTGCTTGTGCTCTGTCTCTCAAATAAATAAATAAAATCTAAAAAAAAAAAAGTCATGGTCTTTAAAAACTTTTTTCCCCCCTCTTCTCTTTCCATAAACCTATGGGAGCACTTTGTCTTGGTGTTTAGGCAGGAACGGCTGTACTTCCCCCGAGCTGGTGGCTTCTTTGAAGGGACACCGAGGACCATTTAGACAAACGCATCCCCCTCCTCGCACTGGCTGCAAAGTTCTGTGCCAGATTTGGGGCCCACCTCGTGTGCTGGAAGATTGGACTAAAGAAGCCCCTGACTTCTCCCAGACTTACTGTATATATTTTTTAAGATTTATGTCTTTTTTCGAGAGAGGGAACACAAGCAGGGGGAGTGGGAGAGGAAGAAGCAGGCTCCTAGCGGAGGAGCCTGATGTGGGGCTCGATCCCATAATGCCGGGATCACGCCCTGAGCCGAAGGCAGACGCTTAACCGCTGTGCCACCCAGGCACCCCCCCGCTTCATCTTTCTTTTTCTACCCTGTTTTCACTTAATTTGCCAGCCTGGGTGTCTGATCCGGGAAGATGTAGCTTGGGGACTGTGACTGATTGTCTTCTCCAGTCCTGATGGTGCCAGAGAAGCTTTGTTTGGGGTTCCCCTGCATCCTGCCAGCCTGTCTCTGCTCCGGCATGGGATGTCCCTTTTCTGGGTTTGGTGCCTCCCTGTACCCCCTCCCCCAGCATGGGAAGCAGCCGCTGCACAAGGGGACGATGGCATGGCCGTTTGCCCTGTGTCGTTAAGGATGATTTATTTCTCCGGCGGCGACCGTGGTGCCTGAGGGTTTACCATGAGTCCGTTCAGATTACAGGCTGAACTTGTAAAATGGTGCCCTGCAAATTAGTGCCGCGTGGAGTGTCCCTCTTGCTGGGCACTCGCGTGTCCCAGGAGGCAGCGAGGGGCCGAGGCACCTGCTTCCTTCTTCCTTCCTTCCTAATTCAGCGAAGCTTTGTTGAATTTCTTCAGTGTGCAGAGCGGGTCTGCGGGGGCTGTGGGCAGTGTAGACACCCAGCGTGGATGCTTGGCCGTCTGTGTCCCAGGAGCTTACAAGCTGGCTGCCCAGCTGGGACAGACACAGGCCATGTCCCAGCATCATCCGACGGGGTGGTGGTGATGAGGGCCCCTGAAATAGCATCCTGATCCCCGTCCTCGGGCAGAGGGCAGCCTGCTCAGCAGACATGGGGCCAGTCTGTGTGTGCAACCCTCCCGGGGACACCCGGCTGAGCTCACTCTGCCGCCCGCACGGGTGGGACACCCTGGCACTCTGGACTCCCGTTCTCCAGTGGATTTTTCCTTTTGGGTTTTTCCCACGCACACCCGAACCTCGTGACTGACTCTCGAGAAACTATGTGGGAACCGCGGCTTTTCTGTTTGCTGAGAGGGGAGAAAACTGTTTCATGTAACCACTGGGTTTTATGGACCCTTCGCGGTCCCTGCCAGTGCCCTGAGGAGGGTCTTTGTGGAACTGACAGCATCATCCAGTAGCTTCGGGGCCAGTTACGGTTTTCTAGGATGGTGTGCTGAATCCTGTAGGGTCTAGGCCTGCTCCTAATGCTGGGATCTTTTTGGCAATCTTGTCATGCCCCTTACTGCCCTGTCCCCTTTCCTCTCTTGCGGTCACTCAGCTGGGCCAGGATCCTTCCCTGGAATGAGAGGCTACGTGGTGTCTTCCAAAGGCTGCCTCTCACCCTCTCCGGACATGTGTGTGACGGGACACCGCTCAGCCTGGGAGGATGCTCGGTCCACACCGCAGGCTCTCCTGGGATTATTCCTTCCACGTGCCACCCTTCAGGATTTGTGAACGAGCTCGGGCCTGAAATCAGCAATTCTTGTTGATTTCAACTGCTGACGCAAGGCCAGTGTATCCCCTTTCCACGTCCTGCTTAATTCCCTGCGCTCGGCTTTCACTCCCACTCTGGGACCAGCCCCTCTGTCTGTGGAGAGAGCCCCGGGACGGGCCCAGGTCCCTCTCGATGGTTTGGTTAGCAGGGACCGTGCCAGGTATGACGAATGCTGTGCAGAAGCGAAGCAGACACGCTCGCGGCTCCCAGAGCCTTGGAGGGACCCCCGCAGACCCTGTTGATCTCCCAGATGCAATCAGCGCCAGAGCCCGCGCATTCTAGGCTGATTAGCTAATGACTTTGGACTGGGCAAGTGCAGTGCCGAAAATGTGACTCACCCAGCTGCAGGTATGGACGGCAGTGGGCATGCTCCGTTGCCATGGGAATGCAAGCTCGGCTTCATGTCAAAGCAGAAAGAATTCACGTCCACTCCTCTGGGGTGTGGATGCTTCTGCTCTCCCCCAGACTGTGGTGTGGTCCTCACCGCTGCACCCCGCCCCCTGCCCTCAATCCACTGTCACTCCTTCCTTCCTGGGGGGCGTCCTGGCCCCCGTCGCTGCCCAGTAAATGCAGCCACCGTCCCCGCAGTCATGCCTCTGATGCTTCCTCGCAAGTCCCAGTGACCTAGTTACATGGGAGGAGAAGCAGAAATCTGAATGCTTTCTTGAGGCGCGGCCGTGTGACAAGGTGACAAGAGCCTGGCTTTATAGTTGGACAGATTTGGTTCAATGTCTGCTGTCACTCAGGAGCTCTGTAACCTCGGGAAAATATTTTTCCTCCTCTTCCGTGTCCTCAGAGGTAAATTGGGGCAGGCCCTACCTTGCCGGGCTGCACAGGGACGAGATGAAAGCATGTCACCATGCTTGGCGTATCGCTCTGTGAGCAATCACTCTCCTTTCCTTCCATCTCCCGACAGCCCCAGGGGGCTCAGGATCGACGCTGAAGATCCCATGAGGTCAGCTAGGAGGCGGACACTCCCAGGGACGCCCGTCCAGACTGCGATCTCTCCGGGCTGTGGACCCTAGCGTCTACCTTGGCCCAGTTGGGTGTTGTGTCTCAAACACCAGAAACCGATTCTGGTTGATGTCAGCAAAGTGGAATTTACTGCAGAGAAACTGAAGCTCACGGGATGGGCAGGAGGCTGGGGAAACCCGAAAACAGAAACGGAGCTGCTCAGGGGTGTGAGGCGCGGAGGTAGGGCTCACAGGACAGTCTTACGGCAAAGGTGGTGTGGTCAGGTTTGCTTCGTTGCGATGGGCGAAGTCCGTCCATCTCCCAGAGCGTCCGCCGAGAGCATCTGGAGGCGAGCATGGGTCACACACACCTTTGGCCTGTGAGAGACCCCTTTGGATTTGTGGTGGCAGAGCTGGTCTGGGGATGAACGGTCCTGCAGAGAAAGTGGGCGATGGGGGAGAGAGAATTCCCTGAACGCAATGGGGTGCTGTCAAGAGGGATAGAGGACACTGGGTAGCTTTAGGAACACATGTCTGTCACAAGGATCTTGGACAAAACTCACTTTGGGCTTCTTTCCTGAAGATGAGAGATTTGAACTATGTGATCTCAGTGGAACTCCTACCTCCCGTCCTCCGTCTCTTTCCCTTCCTTCCTTCCTTCTTTCTTTCTTTCTTTTCTCTTTTCTTTCTTTTTCTTTCTTTCTTCTTCCTTCCTTCCTTCCTTCCTTCCTTCCTTCCTTCCTTCCTTCCTTCCTCTTTTTTAAGATTTATTTATTCTTAGAGAGAAAGAGAGACCACGAGCTGGAAGCAGAGGGAGACAGAATCTCAAACAGACTCCCCTCTGAGCACAGAGTCCGATGCAGGGCTCAACCTCACGACCCCGAGATCATGACCCAAGCTGAAACCAAGAGTCAGATGCTCAATTGTCTGAGCCACGCAGGGCCCCGACCCTGTGGTTTCTCATAGGACTGCTCTGATGGGGGCTCAACCTCACGACCCCGAGATCATGACCCAAGCGGAAACCAAGAGTCAGATGCTCAATTGTCTGAGCCACCCAGGGCCCCGACCCTGTGGTTTCTCATAGGACTGCTCTGATGACTGTTGGCATCTCTTTCCACAGGGAGGAAATATGAATGAGCGATAATTAGGCTGCTTAGTCTCCATTCTCCCCGTGAAACCTTCTGCTCCCTTGTGCGTGTAATTAATAACTGATGTTTTCTAAAATCCACTCAATTTTTAATAAAATTTGTCCACAGAAAATTACAGAGATTGTAATAAATGTATCTGCCATGCATATTTTTATTTATTTATTTATTTATTTATTTATTTATTTATTTATTTTTAAGTGGGTTCCTACATGGGTCTTGAACTCATGACCCTGAGATCAGGAGTTGCGTGCTCTACCGACTGAGCCAGCCAGGCGCCCCCATGCATATATTTTTTTTAAAAAAGATGTATTTATTTATTGAAGAGAGACAGAGAACCCGAGTGGGAGGAGGGGCAGAGGGAGAGAGAGAATCCCAAGCAGGCTGGACGGTCAGCGCAGAGCCTGATGTGGGGCTCGATCTCTCGACCCTGAGATCACAAACTGAGCTGAAATCAGGAGTCGGACGCTTAACCGACTGAGCCACCCAGGCACAGCGCCACCCCCCCATCTTTCTAAATCCACTTTCCTGAGCTATAATTTGCTGTAAAGTAAAATTCACTTCATGCATGCAGTTCAGTGATTTGACCAGTGTAAACACCCATGTAACCACTGCTTTCATCAAAGCATAGGGCATGTTTCCAGAACATTCTCCCTTGCCCATGTGCAGTCAGTTTCTCTCCTGTCCTCCCTCATCTCCTCAGGTCACCTCTGATTTCTATCCTATAGATCCGTTTTGCCCTATTCTGGGATTTCATACAGACCGATCATGCGTTCTGGAATCTGGCCTCTTTTGCACCAGATAATATCTGAGATTTACCCGTATTGTTGTATCAATGGCTCGTTCCTTTTGATTTCCGGGTAGATAGAATTCCATTAGTCAAATATACTGTAATTTGCTTCCCCATTTGTCAACTGATGGGCATTTGGGGCATTTCCAGCATTGAGCGATTATGGATAATTCTGCCGCGAACCTTTGTGTACGAGTCTTTCAGACAGTTTTCACCCCTCCTGCGTGAATACCTACGTGTGAAGTTGCTGGATCATAGGGTGAGGGTATGTGTCACTTTCTAAGATGTGACGGAACTATGACTTCCATGCATTGTGCTTTTTAGGTCTTACTTAAGAAAATGTTTCATGTGCCGAGGTCCTCAAGTGGTCTGAACTGTTTTCTAAAAGTTTTAAAGTTTTGTGTTTGACGTTCAGATCTTTGCCCCATCTGTAATTTCTTTCTCCTGTTTGCTCGAAGGTAGGGGCACATTTGCACTCAGGACCCTGCAGTCAGGGTCACATACGATACGGACTGAGCCAGCCAGGTGCCCGTAAACTGTTATTTCTCATCTTCTCCCCAATTTACTGTCTGCTCCCCAGTTCCCAATATTACACATTGCCTTTTGAGTTTCTTCTTATAGGAGATTAGACCTGGCCCTTCTACCGCCACTGTACCCCACCCCCTGCCCCCATGTGCACACATAACCTCTTTCCTTACCCCCCCAAAATGGTGATACCATGATGTTTGGTTATATGACAGTCTGCTGTTTTCATTAGTATGCCCGCGGAGATTAATTAGAACTGAACTCCTTCTCGGTATCTGCTTCTTTGATAGGACACTTTTTTTAATTTTCCCTAGTTAATCAAAGAAATTCAAATAAATAAAATAAAAAAACAATTGCTTTTTTATTGGCTTGGTGTTCTCAGTCTCTTGGACCAGTTCTTCCCCCGGACTCTTCACCAGACTGATAAAGTCCCCCTGAATACTGTCAGCACTGTTGGAAGAAATATAGCAGGTCTGCCGTGTCACCAGTGATAGGTGATGAGTCTGTCTGCTCTGGTTTTGGTCTGTTCTTCAGGTCCGTGGTCGCCTGTCATCCTGGACTGTTCTTTCACCAGCATCTGATTACTTCCCTTTGCTTCTCTTCTGCTTTTGGCCATTCCTGGGGTCTCCCGTTTTCCTCTTTCTGGATTTTCTCCCTTGCTCTCCTCCAGTAGCTTGCTGGAAAAAAGTGGGTCTGATCTTCAACCCACAGTATTATCAGTATGGCTTGTCGCCTGGCCTATGGCTGTCCCCGAGTCTAAGAGCTCTGAGCTCGTTTCCCTCGAGAATCTTGACATTTCCTGCCCTGGGCAGTTGGGGGAGTCACTTGGCGGCCAAGCGTGGGGAGGGATTTAGGGGGCTATCCCTCTACCTCCTTTTACTATTTCCACCTCATCGATACCTCGCGCCTGTGAGTCTTCCTGGGCCTTTCTGAGGTTCTGCCTTATACAATGGTTTGTTTCTTGTTGCTCCCTCCCTCCCAAGGCAATAAAGTTGTCAGTTTTCTCCTCTAGGCTTGGTCTTGACCATTTATCTGTTTGTGTTCCACTCTCCAAAATGTGTGGCCGTGTCGCCCTGACTGTCAACTCTTATTTCCTTTTTATTTCTCTCGGTGGTTTTGTCCCTTTTCTTTTTTCCCATTTTTAATGGGATTTCAGGAAAGCGTGGGGGATAAACTGCCTGTTTTTGTCTGCCATTTTAACCGTACGTTTTGTATTTTATGTTCGTAGCTAGTGTTTAGGAATACTGTTTGTTTTTATAAGTAGACCTTCAGTGGTCTTATTGGTTCAGATAGTTTTTAGAATTTCCTGGATTTTCGGGGTAGACAATGAGATGGTATGAGGGTGTCAGCAGTTTTTTACTTGGCAACCCTTATATTTTTTTCTGTCTTTTTATTGCCTTACTGTGTTACGGGATCTTCAGTAAAGTGTTGAAAAGAAGCAGTGGGGGGGGCGCCTGGGTGGCACAGCGGTTAAGCGTCTGCCTTCGGCTCAGGGCGTGATCCCGACGTTATGGGATCGAGCCCCACATCAGGCTCCTCCGCTATGAGCCTGCTTCTTCCTCTCCCACTCCCCCTGCTTGTGTTCCCTCTCTCGCTGGCTGTCTCTATCTCTGTCGAATAAATAAATAAAATCTTAAAAAAGGAAACGAAAAGAAAAGAAAAGAAGCAGTGGGGGTAGGTAGCCTTGTCTGACTCCTGACTTTAAAGGAAAACTCCCAGTGTGTTCTATTAAACATGAGATTTATTCTAATTTTGGATAGTTACAGTTTATCAGACAGAAAATTTCCGGTCCTAATTTGTGAGGAGTTTTAATGGTCAGATGCTTTTCTGCATCTAGATTATTGCATTTTTTTTTTCTTATACTCTTCTAATGTGACGAGTTTAACTAGTACGTTTTCTGGTGTTTTACTATCCGTCCTTGCTCAGGATTGAGTCATGTTTCTTTAGGATTTTTACAGTTATGCCCTGTGAGGTGAGGAGGCAGGCTTTTAATTCTTTTAATTCTTACATTGTTTTTCTTTGAAGGTCGGTACGCGGTAGTATAAAAGGAACTGAGTGTTCTTCTCTCTCAGTGTTTTTCTGGAAGAGAGCATATAAGACAAATGTCTTTTCCGGGTGCCTGGGTGGCAGAGCGGTTAAGCGTCTGCCTTCGGCTCAGGGCGTGATCCCGGCGTTGTGGGATCGAGCCCCACATCAGGCTCCTCCACTGGGAGCCTGCTTCTTCCTCTCCCACTCCCCCTGCTTGTGTTCCCTCTCCCGCTGGCTGTCTCTGTCTCTGTCAAATAAATAAATAAAATCTTTAAAAAAAAAAAAGACAAATGTCTTTTCTTTCAAAGGTTGAGAAGCTTCTCGGTAGAACCACATAAACCTGGTGTAGCTTTTGAAGATACATTTTAGACTGCTGGATCAATTCCTTTGAAGGTTATAGATCTACTCAGGGTTTCTATTTCTTCTTGAGTCAATTTGGAATTTGTCATTTTTCTGGAAGACGATCGATGGCAGGAGAAAGCAAATGACCAGCAGCTCCAAGACTTGTGGGAAGATAACATGTTCAGCGAGTCACGCTACCAACACCTGGGAGGGGGGAGGGGGGAGGTCAAAGTGAACGCGTGTCCCAGGGTTTTGTATTATTCAGGAGGAAAAGAGAGCTATTGATTGTCTTTATGCTTGGAGTCGAGAGTACATGTTAAAAATATCAGTGTAACCCCCTGGTCACTTAAGTAGTATAAATAGACTATAAATGCCAAGTTTGCAGGGGCAGGAAGGAGAATAAAGAGAATGCAATTAAGCTGATAGAAAGCAAGACAGGAGGAAGCAGGAAGAGCAAAGAGAAAAGCCTGGTAAAGAGAAAGCATGTCATGGTGATGACCTTTAGGGTTTTTTCCCGTAGTGGTGGACACCCAGGTCACTCTGTGCCTGTCTTCTCTCTCTCTGTCTCTCTTTCTTTGTCTCTCGGGGGCCAGACTTTTCCCAGGACCAGGCTGCGTCACTCATCTGTGTATACTCGGTGCCTGATATACAGTAGGTGTCCAGTAAATGTTTGGATGAGCTTGACCAACAAATACATAGGTGAACACGTGAGCCAATACACCCTTGCAGGTAGAGCTCCTCCAGCAGCTTCTGTGGCCCCAGGGAGACATCTTAATCTGCACTTACCTTGGTTGATGCATTACTTGGGACTGAAGCAGGGGCTGCAGCCTTGGATTTGATGGGGAGAAGAGTCAGTGTGAGTTGTCTAGACTGAAACCACAATAAATTCCTCGGCCGTGGAGCTGTTATGCGCTTGGTCTGGACCAGGGTGGCCTGTAGGCTGCAAACGAGTGCTTCTCAAGCATTACCACGCTCACGATTGGAGGGCGCTTGATGCAGGAGGTCTGGGGAGGGGCCGGGACGCTGCATTTCTGACAAGCTCATGGACCGTGTTTTGGAGCAAGGCTGCAGGCTGGCACCTGTGCCGAGGCTTTCCCTGGATGCCTGGGGACAACACGGTGGCCCTGTGCTTGGAGCGCAGGCTCAGATGGAAACATTCTAACTTCCGGGCCTGTTAGCCATGAACAAGAACGCTCCAAGCCCGTGCTGGCCGGGGAGGGGTACCCTGGGCCTCCACCTGTGCGTGGGGGATGGGGCCCGACTCCAGCTCTGCCCGGGGCCCCGGGGCGGAAGGAGTTTGCCGAGCTCCCTGCTCAGTGAGCACACTCTTCCTCATTTTCCCGTTTCTCAGGCTGAGCCACATGGCTTGTGCAGACACGTCGCATCCTGGGAAGCTCTCGTCTTCGTGATTCACATGTCACTTGTCACCGTTCTCCGGCACTGGCACGTTTTATTTGTGCAATCAAAATCCCATTTCCTTGCCTCGTTCCTGCGAGGCTGCTCCTTGCTGTCACTCTCGTCCCCAGGTAGGGAGGGCCTCCTCTTGGGTTCCTGTTGAGCTGTCTGCCTTGGGCGAGACAGGCAGCCTGGCACCCGACTCTCAGAATCCCCACACGGGCTGGAGACCATGACGTCCCGACACCCACTTTTTTCCTTTTTGGCCTTCCTGTGTTTAGAGAAATGGCACAAAACCAGTGGGCAATGTCCCAAATTGCAGCTAAGCCACTAATGTACTGATCCTGGGGCCAGACAGACCACGGGCGCCAGCCTGAGCTCAGGTCTCTTTCCCTGCTGTCCCCGTCACATCTCGGAAGAGGTGCAGACAAGCTGTCCATTCTCTGCATATCGACTCCCGTGCATTCGAGTCTGGGAGGCTTGTGGACCGAACAATCTTCTGTCAGTAAGTGACGGGACCTGGGGTTTCTATGGGTGTGGTGTGGCTCCAGGGTTTTGTTTTTTTTTAAGATTTTATGTATTTATTTGAGAGAGAGAGCACAAGAAGGGGGAATGGCAGAGGGAGAGGGAGAAGCAGACTCCCCACTGAGCAGGGAGCCCGATGCGGGACTCGATCCCAGGACCCTGAGATCATGACTTGAGCTGAAGGCAGATGCTTCACCAACTGAGCCATCCAGGTGCCCCTGGCTCCAGGGTTTTACAGAAAGAGTATTTTTGAGGGCCTCAGAGGGGAGGGGGGTGGGGGAATGGGATAGACCGGTGATGGGTAGTAAGGAGGGCACGTATTGCATGGTGCACTGGGTGTTATACACAACTAATGAATCATCGAGCCTTACATCGGAAACCGGGGATGTACTGTATGGTGACTAACATAATATAATAAAAAATCATAAAAAAATAAAAATAAAAATAAAAGTCACCTGGCGGGGGGGAAGCCAGGACATTGAGAAAGAAAAAAAAAAAAAAGTATTTTTAAGCCAGAGGAACCTCTGACATAGCAAGACGATATGAAACTGGGGTGCCTTCAGGGCTGTCCTGAGCCCGTGGGCAGGGGACACCTGCCCGAGTGCTGCCTTGGACAGCGGCGAGCTTTGTCCTTCTGCTTTTCCTAGGACGGGCAGAGGTGATGCAGTCCAAAGGGATGGGGCTCATCACCCCCGGCCCGGCTGCTGTGACGTGGACTGTGGTTAAAACGGGGCTGCTGGTGGGGGTCTGCATGCCAGCTTTGGCTCACGGGGCCCCAGCCTTCCCTTTTCTCTGCACCTCGGCTGAATAAGCTGTCTGCCCAGGCAGGTCGGTGGGGACACCAGAGCAGCCCTGTTATGTCAGCGCCACGTTGGAATCACCCAGTGAGCTTGGAAGACGGCCATCTCCAGGTCTCTCCCCTCGAGAGCTAAATGTTTAAGGGGTCGGGGCACTTCGGGGCATCAGGGCGATTTGGAAGCTTCCAGAGGATTCTCACAGGCAGCCTGGGTTGAAAGCCACTGTCTCAGAGGATGGCGGAGAAGGCGGCCGCAGTTCTCTCGCTCCTACCAGATGCAACTTCAGTTCATCCTTCTAGATTTTTCGGGGCATGGTTGAAACCTTAATTTTTTCCATGGGAAATTTCTGGGTTTTTATAGGTAGGCTCTGGTCTCTGACACGTACTCTGATGGGCTGGGCTGCACCTGTCTGTCCCCTGATGGCACACGTGGCCGAGTACGTGTGCTCCTCACACCCCGCGTCTGCTGGTTTTCTGTGCTTGTTCTTGGCCCCGGAGGCAGAGCCCAGCTCTGTTGGAATAACGCTACTGCACGCAGACCCCGGGGGATTCTGTTCTCTGTTCTCCGGTGCCCGCTGGGAACACCGCACTGATGGCCTCCGACGGGGACCCTCTGATTGATGACTGAGTGACTCTGTGGTTGGGTCGGACCCGAGGGTGGCGAGGTGCTGGGTAGGGATGGGGAAGTGGGAGTCCGGAGTCTAGTCCCCGTGTTAGAGAAATGGCACATCTCGTGTGTTCTCCCATTTCCCAGGTGATGACCTGCCTGTGAGGGAGCCTCTCCCCCTCTCTCCCCAGCAGCCTCTTGATTTTGGAATCAGGCCAGAGGGATGGCCTCTTCGCTGGTATTCTCTCTCTCTGGGGTCAGTCCAGAAGCCTGTGAAAGGCAGAGACTGGGAATGACGAGGGGGCAAGGAGCCAGGCTGGGCGCTGATCCGGGAGTGACTCTTGGGGAGGACGGAGCGGTGCTCTTTATGTCCTAGTTACCTGCTGTTTCCTAACCGACCTTAGTGAACATGCAACTGTTTAAAATCAGCCTGTGAAAACGCCTGAGTCACCTTGTCTACCGCCGTCTTGGGGGCCGCCAGTGTTACAGGGACGTCTGGGCTTTGGGGGAATCCCGTGTCACTGCACTGTTTCGTGATCCAGGTCTGCACACCGCAGCGGAAAGCTTCCGAGTTTGGTTTTGGTCCCCATGTTTCCCCAGAGCTGCCGGCCCTGCGTCCTGCATGTGTCCTGACACAGCATTTCCACGTGGCTGACTCTCGGGTTGCGGTCAGAGCCGGGGGACTGTCTCCCCGCCTCTCCATTCTCATTGGGGTGGCTTAGGGCCGGGTCTCCTTGACACCTTTGACTTGTGGCACAGTCTGACCCCTGTTTCCCTGACCAGACTCCTCTTCTCTGTGTGATAAAATCTCCCTTGGCCTTGCTCTTAGAGGGACCCTTGGGATTGGGGCGCCTGGGTGGCTAAGTCTGTGAAGCGTCTGCCTTCGGCTCAGGTCATGATCCCAGGGTCCTGGGATCCAGTCCCACATCGAGCCCTGCTTTGGGCCCCTAGCTCAGCGGGGAGCCTGCTTCTCCCTCTGCCTGCCTCCCCCCTGGTTGTGCTCTTGTTCCCTCTCTCTCTCTTTCTCTCTTCCCCTGGCTTAAAAAAAGAAAAAGTACACTTGGGATTGCATTTAGGGGCCACCTGGATAATCCAGGATCACCTTCTCGTTTCAGAATCCTTAATTGCATCTGTGAAGACCCTCGTTTTGCGAATAACAGAATATTCATGTCTGGCTGTGGTTCCTGAGACTGGCAGGACCCCCCCCTTTGGAGCCCACGTGGTTTCTAGGCCACCGGCTCAGCCATGGCGTGCTTAGAAATGCCAAAGTGTGCCATTGAGGCTCTCCTTGTGCCCTGGCCTCTGGTGCAAGGATCCCAAGTGTGATTGCCCCCCGGGTCACAGAGATGCTGACCCAGGAGGTCCCAGAAGGTGGAGATGGAGTGAGAGGGCTGAGACATCGTCATAGCAGCTGTTACCATCGGCCCCTTGTAGTTGAAAATCCCATTATCTGAGCATCTTTGAACTTCTGCTGGCATTTACATGACTCACTTGAATCTGGTGAAAGCTGTGTTTGAGGAAGTGAGGGTGAGCACCCCCGCGAGAGTGGGGCTCTCTTTGGCACTGTCTTGGGAGGGAGGTGACTCACTGGGGTCTGAGCAGCAAAGGGTCTGCTGTGACTACAGGAGGAAAAAAGCCCTTCCTCCGCCCCCCTGCCTGCCCCTCAGAAGTGGGGGCCCTGGGCTGGGTGTCCCGAAGGGAGCTTGAATCCAACGCGGGGAGCTAGAAATGCACGCACACGTCTGGGGCACGTGGCCGACCATTCGAACCTCGGTTTCCTCCCCTGTGAAATGGGTGTAATTAGCCTGCCTCGCGGGCGGAGCGAAGAAGGAGTGGATGTGCGTCTGTAAACCGACACGAACGGCCGGGCCCATGCTGGGTGTCACGTAAGTGTTTCCTGCTGTGGTTGCAGTGATCTGAACACAGAGATGGTTGAAGGTGCCTTGTCTCCCTCGTTGGCGTGGGTGTTCCATGATGTAACGCACGTCCGTGCTCAGAGCGGGCCCTTCCCGTGCTCCCCGCGTTGGGTTCAAGCTCCCTGGGGGCAAGGCCCTCTGTGTCCCCGGTCTCAAGGGGTGTGTAGGCTCACAGTAAATGTGCAGCGAGCGTTGCCGGATGGACAATTGAATCAGTCTGTGGGTGGCCTCTAGACAGAGGTGGTCCCAGGCCCCCAAGTATCTCAGACTTCCTGCGTCCCTGCTTTGGGGCAGACACGTGGCTTTGGCAGAAAATGTTGGATGGTTGCCACAGAGGAGCTAAATAAGGACTTTGCTGTGTCAGACAGAGAGGGTAGACTAGCAGGGGCTCGCCTGGGGGTACAGAGCACAGGGACGCATGTGGGGGTACCCGTAACCACGCCAGATGCTGCCGCCGTGCCTCTGCTCACCATTTCCATGGGGCTGGGAGGGAGTGGGGACTCCTACTGTCAGAACGACACAGAAGTGGCGGAAGGAGGCCCTGCCTACCTGTCCCTGCAGGGGAATCCCCAGGAAACCACCACTGGGGAAACCCAGCCAGCAGATGGGACCTCGGGGGTGATGGGGACGTTGCCCTTGATGGGGGACCAACCTCCGGGGAGGGGAGTGGGGAAAACTCCCTGCTATCTTTGGGGCTGGGCAGGGCCTCCTAAGAGGCCCTACCCTTCCTCCCCTTCCCCCCCACTCCCTCCCTTCCTCCCCTTCCTCCCCTTACCCCTGACCCCCCTTCCTCCCCTTCACCTCTTCCCCCTTCCTCCCTTTCCCCCCTTCCTCTCCTTCCTCCCTTTCCCCCTTCCTCTCCTTCCTCCCCTTCCCCCATTCACCCCCTTCCTCCCCTCCTCCCCTTCCTCCCCTTCCCTCCTTACCCCTCTTCCTCCCTTCCCCTCCCTTTCTCCCAGGGTGCCCGGCTGCTATAGGCCTCACCCCAAGATTGCAGGACTGCCCTGCGTTACCTGTAGGAGCCCAGAACTGAGGTCTGTGGAGTCTTCAGGAATTCTCATCAGCTAGTGGTGGGTCCGTTCCCCCCGGGGGAGGGAAGAGTGGGGATGGGGACCCGAGTGGCCACACTGGCTTGCTAGTTTAGCGATTTCTGAGACCAGAAGGCCGCCCAACAGCAAAGCAGAAATCGCCATGTTATTCGAAGTTATCCACATAAAGAAATTTATTACTTTTCTTATCGAATGATAAGCGACAGTATTACGTTTCAGGCGAACAGCATGGCGCTCCCATATTTTTATACGTTGCGAAACGGTCCCCGCTAGGTGCCGTCTGTCCTCACACGAAGTTATCACAGTATTACTGACTATATTCTCTATGCCGTCCTTTCAGCCCCATGACTTATTTATTTTATAACTGGCAGTTTGCGCCTCTTAATCCCCTTCGCATAAAGAATTCGGATGATCTATGTCCACTGCGTTTCTGTGCCTTCTAGAAGCAAGATGCGTGTTTCTAACGTCTTCTGTGTATGTTCTGTGTTTCAAACGAGAAGCATTTGAGGATGATTCTGGGTTAGAGAATCCGCATGCAAGTATTTAACAGGATGGTAAAAAAAATGCCTCCTTCGTTGTGGGTCATAGCTTCCTCCTACAGTTGACCTCTGTGTGCGAAATGGACTTGAGTCGGGGTCATGGGACCAGCTCAGGTCTGGTCGGCATGAGGCTGTGCCGCGGTGTCTCAGCTTTGGCACCACTGACATTTGGGGCCGGGTCATTCTTTGTTGTGGGCGAACGGTCTTCTGCATCATCGGTGTTGAGCGGCGTCCCTGCCCTCTGCGTATCAGACGCTGGGAGCTCCCTGTGGTGGGCGTAATAACTACCACCCCACCCCCCAGCCCCATACACACATATTCAAGATGTCCCCGGCTTAGTCCCTGCCACCGGTGGGTATGTGAGCTTACACGGCTAGAGACTTGGGGTTGCAGATCAGATGACTGTGGGATGGGGAAATTCTCCTGCACTATCCCTGTGGGCCCAGGACAACCAGAAGGGTGCGCGTGGAGAGGACTGGCCAGACCATTGCTGGCTTTGAAGATGGAGGGGGCCAGCCGCCAAGGAGTGCAGGCCGTCTCTAGCATCTGACAAAGACAAGGGAACGGATTCTTCCCTGGAGCCACCACAGGGACACAGCTCTGTCACCACCTTGGTTTTAGCCCAGGGAGACCCACTGCTGAGCCCTAGAACCCTAAGGTTAGTGTTGCCTCAAGCCCCTGAGTTTGGGGCTACTTGTTACAGCAGCAAGAGGGGACAGACACATCGCCCACCACTCCCACGCGCATGGTGGGAGCTGGGAAATGTCTCTGGAATCGTCTCTGGTTCCGAAACACTGGTTCTGTGGAGCGCCATATTGTTTCCCCAGAAGCCATGAGAGGAAAGGGTTTCTGTGTTCTGTGATGAAAATGAGGCCGGGAGTGAGGATGCCCGCCCAGCAGGGTTGGCTCTGGGAGGAACCAGTGGTATAAAAGGGGGTGGGTGCACAGCCACTCCCCCAACTCCCCCCCCCCGCCCCCCGGCTCCTGGAGCTGTCACTCTGTCATTAACGGCCTAGTGTTCTGTTGGTGCTTGTGCATATTTGGACAGGACTCGAAAAGAAGCTGAGCTATCTTCAACTGCACCATAAAAGAGGATATAAAAACTCCATAAAACACTGAAATGTCAGCCGAAGCAGTATTGCTAGTGGAGGCCTCGGCTAGGAGGGACAGCACGCTGGGCGTCCGTGGGAGTCGTGGGCGGGGAGGAGAGGCTGGGGAGCCCAGCCCACGCTGGGGGCCACCAAGCCCGGGCTCTGGGCCAAACACGCAGCCCCCTGGACCCAGCCCTGATGCTGGGATTCTGTGTATTTTGCTGAATATGACATTCATATGGTTCTGATTTCTTCTCTGCGATCCGTCATCTCTGTGTGCCGTTGGGGCCAGAAACCAGGCGGCTTTGAAGTTGTTGTTCTGGGGTGAGTAGGGAGTCGTGCTTGTCCAGGGTTCACTGGGACAAGCATGAGGTGCCCTTTGATTTGAGAAGCGTTCCAGGAGTGGAGCAGCAAGTGGACTGGCTGGCGAGGTGGGTTCTGGAAAGGAGGGATGGATCTGCTCAGCCGCGGGCCCCTGCCCGGTTCTCAGTTTGTAGACGCCACTCTTCCCCCAATGGGTCGCGGTCGAAACAACAGGTGGGTCCATGTTTTTACCTGCTGCTTGCTTCTTGAGGTCCCCAGACGGAGCTGTGGCCTTGTCCTCGCAGGTGCTTGGGGCAGACAAGAAGCAGAAGTCAGAAGAGAAATTAAAAATTAAGAAAAAAAAAAAGGATGAGTCCAGCAACAAGGAGGAAATAGAGAAAGACATGGTCTGTTTCCCTAGCATTTTGATATCGAAGGGACACAGGCCAGACCCTTCCGTGATGGGCTGGCCTCGCTGGATCCAGCCCGTAGATGGAGGCTGGTGGTTCCCAAATTTCGGGGTGTGTTAGACTCACGGCCCAGGAGGCCTTGTTAAAACAGACTGTGGGGCCCCAGAGTTTCTGGTTCGGGAGGGCTAGGATGAGACCCAAGGCTTTGTACTTTCAAACAAATGCCCCTGGTCCAAGGTTGAGAGCTGTGGCCTAGGACAAGAAGAGGGTCTTTGCAATGAAAAATGGTACTGATAATGGACAGTTCTCAGAACTCTGCAGTGGATGCATGGGGACCCCGTGTTTGATCTGAACACCACAAGGAGACTGTGCCATCCTCTAATGATTTTACCCCCAAGGTGACAATTTTTTTTTTTTAAGGTTTTATTTATTAGAGACAGAGAGAGAGTGCACCCGAGCAGGGGTGGGAAGGGAGGGGTAGAGGAAGAGGGAGAAGCAGACTCCCCACTGAGCAGGGAGCCTGATGCAGGGCTGGATCCCAGGACCTTGAGATCATGACCTGAGCCGAAGGCAGATGCTTAATGGACTGAGCCACCCAGGCGCCCCCCAAAATTGTTTTTTCAATGGTCATGCAGTGAAACAGACTTTTTTGGGTGAACGGTTGTACATATATATAGATTCATGTAACCACACCCTCGACCAGGATATAGAATAATCCCGTCACCCCAAGAACCTCCCTCGTGTTCCCTGTCTGCTCTCACACCCTCCCCCGCCCCCCACGAGCCATCCATCCCTGTAGCTTTGTCTTTCTGAGCACATCACGTAAATGGGATCGTACGGTACGTAACCGTACGAGCCTGGCTTCTCAGCGGACACCTGTGAGACGCTCCAGGTCACTACACGTATCCATAGTCAACTCCTTTGTGTCGGGAGCTGTGACCCGCCGTGTGGATGTACCATGCCTTGCTCTCCATTCCCTGTTGATGGTCTTTGGGTTGCTTCCCAGTGTGGGGTTATTGTGAATAAAGCTGCTATGCACCTTTGTGCCTAAGACTTCGTGTTGGACCTGTGTTTCCCTTCTCTTGGGTACATACCCGGGAGAGGGATGGTTGGCTCGTATGGTGAGTACATACGTTCACATTCTAGAAAACCGCCACCTGCTCTCCAGAGGGGCTGTGCCATTCTGCATTCCCGCAGCAGCGTATGGGGGTTCCAGCTGCTCTGCGCCCTCACTGGCCCTGGGGGTTGGCATTCTTCTTAATTTTCGTCCTTCTAGATCAGGGGCTGATTTTTAAAATGTGTGAATGACTCGCAGAAAGGCTCAGAGTTGCCCAAGGCCCCCAGCCTCTTGGTGGCTCCTTGATCCAGACCTTTCGCCTTGGTGGCTGGGAATGTTCTGGGTGGTGGCTGTGTTGATCAGGAGCTAAGAAGCTGGAGCTGGAGCCTCTGAGTGTGACTGGAGCTCCAACAACGTTCAGGGCCCATGTGGCCGATTAAGGTGTATGCCCAGGGACTGGGGAAGCAAGAAGAAAGTCGAACAAAGAGATGACCCAGTAGGAAAGACACACATCCTAGCATCACAGAGGCGGCAGGCACTAGGGTGCTTCTCCATCCCTTGCCCCCCCCCCGCCCCCCCACTCCTTGATTTTTAGGCTGAGGCTCAGGCAAAGTAGCCCACCGAAAGTACTCACTGTGTCTCTTGATTCTGTGCCCGTGGCCGGCCGTGGCCTTGTTTCTAGAAGCATCCTTGATAGCCTCAGGGCCACAAGCTACTTCCCCTTGGTGCTTGAGGAGTAGAGATTTTGCAAGTTGAGGTACCTGGTCAAGGTCATCATAGCCCCTTCGTGCCTTGGCCTCAGGTCCGCTCCAGGCTGAAGTTGGCTTTAGGAAGGGGCTTAGTGTGGGGAGCTGTGGTCATAGCTGAAACCAGAACGGGTGACTTAATGGGAAGCAGGAAGGTTCACCGAGGGGAAGGTCCTTTCTCCAGAGGCTGTCCCACCCACCCTCGAGGGGACCGGGCAAGCTGCCCTGGAAGGCTGTTGGACATGCTTTCCCGATTGCAGAATACTTCTCTTTCATTTTGAATATCATTTGTTTGGTTGCCACGGCAACGCCAAGTCTCTATTTTAATGCTAACCTGCGTGGCTGCAACTTTCTATATATAAATGCTGCTTTGCACAGTGAATTAGCTGATGCCACGGGGAGCAGCGGAAGTGGAGACGGTGGCAGAAAATGACCAGCGTGTCAGCTTTGCAAGAGGAGGGACTGCGGAGTTGAGGTGAGTTGGAGCCCCGGGAAAGTGCTCGAAGTTCCTCGGAGCCCAGAGAGAGCCAGGTGGCTGGCCATGCCCCGGGGGAGGGAAGCCCGCCCTGGAGAGTCTCTGCGGGCAGGTGCCTGGCTCTGCGATGGAGGGACGCAGGCTGATGCTTCTGTTTGCCCACCTGTCTGCCCTGAGTGTGGGTTGCATGGGGACCCCAGGGCTTGGGAAAGGACAAACCACTTGGGCAGCGGGGCTATCTGAGGGGGTGAGCTCGATGGGAAGTGAGTAGTTCTTGTTGCCTTCAACTTACCTTGGCTCTCTCTTCTGGATCTTCCCTTCTGTCTTGCTTGTTCCTTAATTCCTGAGTGTGGCCGGGCCTTCTCAGGGCCACACCATTCCAAATGTGCAGGTAGAGTCCTCAGGAGAAGCCTGGAAGGGGCTTTCGGGAATCAGCAGGGTCAGCTCCCCTCAGGTTCTAGATGAGGAAGAAGCCCAGAGAGGTGCTGTGTTCTGCCAGATGTCACACAGCCGGTCAGGGACAGAGTGGGACAGCAACCAGGTCCACGGGGATCTTCTGACTGGGACACCTGTGTCTTGTGGGGACGCGTAAGAGCTACGGGGGCTGAAGAGAGGGAGGCCCAAGTTGGGGGGTAGGTCACAAACAGAGGATTACATAAGAGCATCTGAAGTCACTTGAGGCTTCTGGAAAGTGCATGCAGCTGAGAGTCTGGGGAACTCGGATTCGTGTGGATTCAGCCACTTCCCATGTGACAGTTGTGTTAGCTTTTCTCGGTTTCCCCACCTGAGCACCGGGTATGCAAAATCTCTTTCTTCGCCAGCTCTGTTAGGGACCGTGTTCAGGTCCTGAGTGGGGAGCGATGCGTCCATGCACTGAGCAGTTTGGAAACCACACAGCTCCGTCTCCCCGCCGGGGCAGGGAAGGGGGTGCTGCCGGGAGCAGAGGGGTTCTCCAAAGATTGGGCTTTGTGCTGTGAAGCAAAATGCCGTGTAATTTTATCATAATTAGGAGGTCTCACTCAGGCTTCCTCTTTTTGGAGATCAAGCATTGGACGGAGATTTTAAGTGGACTGGATCAGAGACTTGGACCCTGTTCTCGAAAAGAGAAGACCCGAGGACGCTAAGTGCCCGTGAGTGGTACACAGTCCTCTGAAGCTGGGAGAACCGGGAGCATTTCTCTCTGCTTGGTTGGGGGGAGGTCCAGAGAAGTACCGCAAAGGAAACCTTTATAGGCATTTCGGATGGGGAGGGAGGTGGAGGAGGGGAACCTCATGAAAGGAGGTCGGGGCGAGGTAAAGCAGTGGTCCTGGAACCATGGCTCACACAGTGTATATGACCAGTGTTCAGCATAAAAAGTCGAACGGCAAAATCTCAGCATATATTGCATGCCGTAGGGTACGCACTGCGACACGAAGTTTGTGCTTTCTGTGTGTATGTTGGGCCGTGAGGTCAAATAGGCTTTTCACTGGGGGTCAGACTTCGAAAAACAGAGTTGGGGAACTGCTGGCTTTGGGTGGTTGCCTGAATGAGCCCGAATTTTCTCCTGCAGGGAGACGGCTGTGGCTCTCCTTTCCAGGGAAGAGCCGGAAGGAGAAGGGAAGGCTTCTCGGGGGGAGCCCCGTGCAAGCATCACTTTCGAGACACTCAGGTGGTGCCCTGTGCAGCCTGGATGGGGCGGCAGGACAGTTGGGAAGTGTGAGGTCTGGGGACAGGGAGGGGACAGCCCTTCTCTCAGGGTCTGAGGTCAGGAGGAAAGCCCCCTGTGGCCGGATTGAGAAGGACACTGTGATTCTTGCTGCGACTGCCCCCATCACCCCGCATCCGTCCCAGAGGTCCCGAATACACGTTCCCAGGCTCCAGAGCCCTGCGGGTTTGGGTCCTGCAGTCCTCCCATGAGCACGGGTCCAGCCTTCCTTCCCACTCGCTGTGGTGCAAGGGTGCAAGGGTGCTAGCTTCCAGCGGCTTGGTCTTGCTGCCCCAAGAGAATCTCTCTGCTTATGGGGGCAACTGTGTCACCTTGCCTTCAGACGCATGGATGCGCGTCTGTCCTTCCCAAGGCTGCTGTGCCTGGCTCACTCACTCGGTTCCCCAATCTCTGATCTTCATTCAGATTGCTCAGTGCGCAGCTCTGACCACCATCTCTGCCCCACTCCCCAGCTGGTGGCGTGTGCCTCAGTCCTTAGGTTGTTTTGCTTCCTCACGCACCTCTCTTGTCCTGTGCTTCCCTTCCAAGGGAGGCTAGACCCAGGCTGGGGCGCCTAGCTCTGGGGAGAGGGGACATTGGCTACACATTTGCAGCCTTTAGAATCCCTGGATGCTGGCGTCCAGCTGCACCCAGCAGGTGTTGGCGGTAAGAGGTCTCTGAGAAGGGATGGTTAGCGTAGCGTGGCAGCAACTAATTCATACTCTTTACAAACCAGGGAGCCCTCTCTTGAAACAACTGCTTATTCAGATACCCAGCAATTCACGACGAACGGCACATTGGTGACCAGCGGGCACAATCGAGTTCAGGACTGGGGGAGGTTCTCTTGTCGTTTTGTTTTGTTTTCGCCCATGGTTTCATTTTCAAATTGTTGAGTCGGTTTGCCAACATCTACAAATCATCAGATTTCACATTAGATATTAAGATACCCGGCGTCTCTTGCCAAAAAAAAAAAAAAAAAGAGAAGCTTTGGTGACGCCAAGCCGAGGGGTAGGTTTTCCAGTTTGCCGTAGTCCCCACCCATCTCTGCTGTTCACCAGCACTGAGACCAATAACGGAACAGTGGCCATCATTCTTTTTCTACATTGGGGTAAAATTGGTATATGACAGTCCAGGTGTACAGTGTTCTGCTTGGACATCTGTCTATGCTATAAAGTGGTCACCCCCAAAAGTCCAGTTAACATCCATCACCGAACAAATGACCCCTCTACCCATTTTGCCCCTCCCCCCAGAGCCCCCTTCCGCTCTGGTCAACATCAGTGGGTTTTCTGTGTCTGTGATTGCACATATGAGTGAAATCATGTGGTTTTTGTTTTTTTTCCTTCTGCCTTATCTTACTTAGCATGATACCCCTCTAGATCTCTCCATTAGTTCTGCTCTTTTCTTTATTATTTCTTTTCTTCTACCTTCAGGCTTCATTTGTTCTTTTTCTAGTTCCTTTAAGTGTAATGTTAGATTGTTTGAGATTTTTCTTGTTTATCGGGTGGGCCTGGATCGCTATGAACTTGCCTGTTAGAACTGCTTTTGCTGCATCCCGTGGATTTTCTGGGTTTTTTTGTTGTTGTTTGTTATTGTTGTTGTTTTTTTGGTTTTTTTTGTTTTTTGGGGGGCATTATTTGATTTCTTCTTTATTTTCCGATGAAGAGCCATGTTATTTCATCTCCCCACATTTTTGTGGTTTTTCCAGTTTTCTCCTTGTAATTGATTTTTCGTTTCGTACCATTGTGGTCGGACAGGGTGCTTGATAGGATTTCCATCTTCTTGAATTTTTTGAGACTTGTTCTGTGGCCTAACATTTGATCTCTCCTGGAATATGTTCCATCTGCACTTGAGAAGAATGTGTGCTCTGTTGCCTTTGGATGGAATGTTCTGCGTATCTGTGGCTCGGAGCGTGGATAGAGTGTCTACACCTGTTACTGTCATGTTCCATCCTTCGAAGACCAAGAGCGGGAGGAAAGGCGGGGATCCCCCCTGGCTGAAGAAAAGGAGTTGAGGGTTTTGCCCCACACCACTCCTGGCAGAGTCCCATGCCTGCTTTGAGGGCTGGAGGAGTATTTCTGTTTGTGGGATCCCAGCAAATCCTAATAATCCCTTTTGATCCAGCCATCGGCTATTCAGCACTTCTGTCTGTGGGTCTTGTTGGTGCAACAGTGGTGAGCAAACCCCAGTGCTTTTGACTGTCCTAGAGATAAAGGTAGTCCCTGGGCTGTCTTCCTATGGGAGAAGAGGAGTGTGACCCTAGCAGACAAGGCCAGCGATTGAATGATGTCGAGAGAGATCAGGTTGGCTGCTCAAGCGTATCTGAGGTAACCACACATTCATGCACTGGGAGTCCTTGGGTGAGAATAATATACTAGTTCTTTAAAAAGTATGGGTCAGAGCCAACCACATATGTACATTTCACATCAAGCATTGGTCCCTCAGACTGCTTTCGTCATAGATGGTCACCTCTGGCCTCTGCCCACTTTCTCTCTGGCTGAAAAACTTTAATTACGCTTGTAGACCATTGAGGCAACTTGAGAGAGTGAGTCTTTCCTGAATGTATTTACTTGGAGAGCCCTAGGCCCATGAGAGGCTTGTTTCAGAGACCCAGCCAAGCTACTGATGATCCTTCCCCAAGCCTGTCCGGTTCATTTGTGATTTGGGGGCCCCTGATAGGATTCAGTGTAGAAGTAAGTTCCACGCCCTTCATGGAGCCCAATGCAGAGCTTGAATTCATGACCCTGAGATCAAGACCTGAGCTAAGATCAAGAGTCAGACACTTAACTGACTGAGCCACCCAGGCACCCCTGCTCTTCCTGTACCCCTCACATGGGTGGCCAGGTGACCCCAGGAAGATACGGCACCCACTTTCTAGGGGGACTGACAAATCCTACTCAGAGACTTGGGGGGATCTCCATCAATACCACGTATGTTCATTGGGTGTGTTTTCTGTATCTGGGGACACATTTGAGTAGGACAGTGTTCTAGATCTTGGGGAGTGAGGACCGCTCATCGTAGGCCATGCAAACAAGAGCAACCATGGAGGTAGGAGTGGACTGGCTCGCATGGGAGGGAAGGTGGGGCTGGGGGCAGGGGCTGGATCTCCTAAGGGACAGAATGAAGGGACGCACCAGGCCCACCAGACAAAGCAGGGCGGGTCCACATCCTCCTGGAGCTTTGAACCCAGGCCGATCTGCCATGCTGCCTCTGCTGCTTCGTGTGGATGGGCGGGGGCTGCCATCTTGCATGGAAGCCGCTCACAGTGACTCAGTTTGTGGTGCTCAGTCAATATCTCTCTTGGGTGTGGTTCATGCCAGCTGCCCATTAGGGCTCTTTTCTGTGGAGATGTTTATCTTGGTACTTCCCTTCCCTCCTCCAGCACCTCTCCCTCCAGTTAGCACATGAGGCCTCCCACGGGCAATCAGCCACCAACTTCTGCCACGGAAGTTGGTAGTTAGGGGCTTGGCCGGTCTTGGCCTCACTCACTGTAACTTCTCCCTGGAGTATTTGCCCTTGGAGAGAGGATTCTTGACAGTCTGTCGGCGGTAGCCTGCAGTGAGGAGGGAATGGCATTGTTCTTGGAGCCGGGACACTGGGTTCAAACTGGTTCTGTGGTCTTCTGAGTCGTGAGACCTTGGGGAAGACCTCCATTTACTCGATTGTAGAAGGAAAATAAGAATACTTCTCTCCAGCGTTCTCGTAAGGGTCAACTAGGCTGTGAGATGTGTAAGTGGCCAGCTTTCCAGAGATGCCGACGGACATGGCGTGGGCTGGGCTCCCTGGATTTTACTGTTCCCTTCTGATGGTCCTCTAAACCCTAATCTTGGCCGCTGAGCATAGGGATTCCATTTCATGTGCAATTCCTCTCGCTCCTTCGATGAGCTTGGTCTGTGTCAGGGATGTTAGAAAGTTCCCATCTGCACAGCTGAGCCCAGGCTGTTGGGAAAACCCAGTGGGTGCCATAGGAGTGACAGTGCTGTGACCTCAGTTGTTGACAGCTTTCCCCAAGGGTTACTCAGTGACTTAACGGGGATGGGAAGGTATGGGGCAAAGCTGACATTTATGCAGTTGCTACTGTGTTTTTGGCCCTCTGGTCTTTGCAAGAATTCTGTGAAGGAGATGGTGGTATTTCCATTTTTACATGCAGGAAAGAGAAAAGATGATTTCAAAGAGGTGAAGTGACTTGCCTGAGGTTACACGGCTGGAAAGCCATGGAAGGTATACTTGAACTTCCTCTGTGCCTGGCTAAAGGTTAGAAGCTGGGGTTGGGGACAAGCCAATGGATGCCTGTGGCTGGTTTCTGGGGGTTGTCTCTGCTGTTTATCCTCGCCCACACCCCCAAAACATGCATGCTCACCTTGTTTTGGAAATCCCTGTTGCAGAGTGGGGGTTGTGGTTTCTAGAAGTTTCTGGAATCTTCCGGACCTCCTCATTGGAATGGGGCTTTGCATTTCAATGAGTGGAAAAAGAGGCCAAAGAGGATTTGCCAAAGGGAAAATCAAGTGCGTTTATTCACTCCCCTTCAGTCCCCTTGTGTACACAGATGTTTCCTCTCCGGGCCCCCTCCCTACACGGGGGCTCACTGGCCACAGACGGATGGGAAGTGGCTCGTGGTTGAGCAGAGAGCTGGACTCATTGGAGGTTGGCTTGCACAGAGCAGTGTTGGGGCCGACTTGGGGGCCGTCCTAGGTGGGGCTTTGGCTCTTGCTGAGTTCTGTGTCTAAAACTAGTCCTCTAACCGTGCCAGCAACATCAGCACCAAATTTAGGGTGGCCGGAGAGCAAGAAGGTGGGGGCTCTGCGCTGGGCTGGGGGACACTTGGCATCCAGTTTCCATCTGTCTCTGGGCTCAGTTTCCCAATCTGTGAAATGGCAGCATGGGATCAAATGATCTCTGGGGTCCCTTCCATCTAATTTTTGTGTCCGCCTTGCATTGGACCAGAAAGTTCTTTACTGTTGCCCATTTTGTCTTAATTCATTTTCTTAAAAATAACCCTCCCAAGTCTCCTTATCATTTGAAACATAGTATAACGAACTCATTTTACGGGATGGCAACTGAGAAGGGAGCTATCAAGGGGGATTTTATTAGCAAATATTGTCTAAATATTTGAAATAGGGCTGTATTTGTACATTAGTTCATAATGGAATAAAGTAAAAGATTAAAAAAACGCATTAAAATTGGGGTACCTGGGTGTCTCAGTCATTTAAGCATCTGACTCTTGATTTCAGCTCAGGTCATGATACCAGGGTTGTGAGCTCGAGCCCCTCATTGGGCTCTGTGCTGTGGGGAGCTGGCTTAAGTTTCTCTCTCTCCCTCTCCCTCTGCCCCTTCTCCCCTCAAAAAAAAGCATTAAAATTAGTATGCTCATTACAGAAAATGGAAAAATAAAGAAAAACAGGAATAAGAAAGAATATTTTGCATTCTTTTCATTCCCCCCCCCTTTTTTGGGCTGTATATATTTGTCTACATAATTGGGATCATATGGTATATTTTAGAATTGGATATGCTGATTTGGGTGGAAGGCAGTGTTTTCCTGACTGTAAAAATAATTTTATAAACACGTTTAAAAAAAAAAAAAGAAAAATGTTGACTTGCACGGTTAAAAGTAAATAAACCTTTTAAATGTGATAAAATGAAAACAAGTAAAACAGTTGGAGAAATCCCAGACTACAGCGATGACCTGCGTTCACATTTTCCTGTGTTCCCTCCGTGTTTCATTGGCGGGGGTGGGGGATGGGGTGTGGGGCACATCATTTCCCACCTTTGACATCGTGCAGCGTGCTTGGGTTCTTAAAGCGGGAATAGCTCTTAGAAGGTGATACGAAAGGGGGTTTTGGTGACCGAGAGCATTTTCCGTTGGGTGGCTGATTGGTCTTTCCTGATCTGGGGAGGAGGGATGGCTTGGTTCATTCAGTGGCAGTTTTAATTATGCCAAAGGTCATTCTTCTAGTTCCTGAGCAAACAGAGCAAACATTCTTCGAGTTTCTCTACACAGCACGGCATCTCTGGGGTGCTTGTCCCCAAAGGTCCAGTGGCTACCCCAGTGTCAGTGCGTGCTTGGGCAGAAAAGACAGGATTGGGGAACGGTGCTCCCCACACATGGCTGGAGGCTTCCTCTGTCTTGGCCTTGAAGGATGTTGCAGGAGACCTGGGTAGCCTGATGGCAGGAGGAGGACAGCTGAGGGAGACATCGGTCACTGGGCTTCACCCCACTGGCTGGGTTTCTGAGCTGGGGGTCTACACCGAGCAAGAAACGCCTCACGGATGCGTTTCTATGGCGATTCCCCGGGGCCCTCACACTTACGTTGATCTCTCTCTCAGTGCCTGGAGAGTACGTGGGTGGTTTGTTCACCTGCGTGCTTCGAGAATGCTTTCTGTCTCTTTCATGTGAAATATTGCTACAGCTTGGCTGGATGTATATGTCTTGAATCTCCGATGTTCGGAACAAAAACTCATGTTTGCAGCTCAGTTTGGTCCACCCTTCAGCAAAGGCTTATTGAACTCCCACAGTGATGAACGAGACAATGACCATGCCCCATGAAGCTTTGACTTGGGTGGGAATATGCCTTCTTGCACTTTCTAGCACTTTCAGAGGGCTGATGCCAGCCCCTTGGCCAGTCCCTGCCTTATGGGGCTTTGATTCCCATGGGAAGTGCCCATAGTAGCAGCAGAAGAAAAGTCTGAGGAACCACGGATTTCCCAGGCAACCTTTCTCTTTGCCTCTTGGCGGGCATGATTTTTAAAATTCTCTGTTATGGGGCGCCTGGGTGGCACAGCGGTTAAGCGTCTGCCTTCGGCTCAGGGCGTGATCCTGACGTTCTGGGATCGAGCCCCACATCAGGCTCCTCCGCTATGAGCCTGCTTCTTCCTCTCCCACTCCCCCTGCTTGTGTTCCCTCTCTCGCTGGCTGTCTCTGTCTCTGTCGAATAAATAAATAAAATCTTTAAAAATAAAATAAAATTCTCTGTTATTTTTGCAGTTCATTATTGATTTTCGTCTATGTGGTCCGGTCTTTTCTAATGGAACACTTCCTAAACGTGCATTACTTTTTCATTTCCTTTTTTTTTTTTTTTTTTTTTAACCTTTGCAGTTTGGGGAGATCCTTTGAAGGCCTGCATTTTATTGATTTAACTTTTTAAAAATCTTCATTTACCCACAACCCCTAATGTGGATTTAAGTGAGCGATTTTGGTACAGTCCTGATCTCATCTGTTTTTGTTTTTGTGTCATCCTTCTTATTTTGGCCATCTTTTTCCGTAACAATTTTCTGTTCCTCTTTCAAAGAGGATTTCTTGCTTTCTTGCAGTTTCCTGACGTTGTCTTCTGAATTGCCTTCGGAGAGGTGCTCTTCCCTTGAGCCTTTAGGGTGGTGCTTTCTCACCCTTTCCCCGTGTTCCCGTGCTCCTCTCTTCCTTCTCCAGCAAGGTGGTGTCTGTGTAGACGTTGCATGTACCGTCGGACGCCATGTACATTGTGTATCGTTGGCCTTGGCACTGTGCATGCAGGGAAGGTTGAATCCCCTTCAGAGGTGCTTACCTGTAGGGTCGGTGGTGCGCACACCTCAAAGCCAGGGCTGTCACGTGGCCCTCACTGTGGGAAGTCCTCCGTTTCTCCCTGGACTGCCCTCTTAGGCCTCCCAGCGGTGACTCGGGCACACACTGGCGACCTCGCCCCTGCAGTTGTGGGTATGTGGTCAGTGGAGAATTCGAGCCTGGTTTTCTAGGTTTCAAAAAAGAACCTCCATAGACCGTGTCACGGCTGCTCTGTGGTCATTTTACACATAGCCTGGAACTGTTTCTTTAAGTGGGCCGAGGTTACCACTAAGGATATCGTAAGATCCTTGTAGACTGTGTTGTGATGACAGTTTTTAAGTCACGTTTATTTACGTGTGTAATAGGGAAGGTAACCAACCTCATCACCTCCGTATTCCGTAGCTGTTACTGCTTAGGGTCAGGCTAAATTCAAGCTCGTTATAAGACAGATAAAAAAAAATCCTGGGTAAATAATAGGGCAGCTTGAGGCATAGTGATGGCAGAGTTGAGACAGGGGAACATGAATGGCCGGAGTTTGGTGGGGGATGATGACCTGAGGTATCCCTTGGGTCCGGACCCAAGCCTGTTAGAGTGGGTGCCATTTCTGATGTGTCCACTTGATCTTGGGACTCTTTTGTGGAGTGGAACACATGGGAACCTCAGGAGGGGCCTCGGACCCACCCTCGCTGAGGGCAAGAAGCAAGCTGCCAGGCCCCTCATAGGAGCCATCCATGGGCCCAGTGGGCCCGGGCCACCCACTGCCTCCTCACAGCCCTGTCCTCTCTCTCCTCCCTCTTCTATAATGGCATCTGTCTCAATGTCTTACCTCCTGTCCCCGCATGTCCTCAGGCTCCCCAACTCCTCATATGCTTGGGACTAGATTTCCACACCCACCTCACTCGCCTGCTCCTCTTTCTAGAATTGGCAGGGGGAGCATCCCTCCATCATCAGTGAGCGTCTTCTTCCATCTCTCTCGTGGACACCACTACCTGTTCTTGTGACCCCGTCCTCATGTGCTTTCTGGAACTCATTCCCAGAACTCGCGTCCAATTCTTGCCCATCATGGAGCCAGCCCCCGAGTGGGAGGGTCAAGGCCGCATTGGAGGGGAGAAGCATGGAGACCTGGTTCTTGCCTTTGAGGGTCTCGGAGAGGGGCCCAGGGCGTGCTGTCTGTACTTATGGGGGGGGGCACGCGGGGGGGGGATTGGGCCCAAGGAGGGTCAGGGGGAAGTCATTCTGCTGCTAAGTGAGAGCACTTCTCGGGGCTCAGCTCTCCATTCTTGCTTCATAAACTGAGTCCGCATGCGCGATACCCCAGTCCCATGTGTCAAGGGCCACACACAGCCCAGCTGCACCCTGATCAAGCACTCGGAGCTTGAGTATGGAGGCCTTTGTAAATGCTACTGTATATCCCCAATCTGGCTTCTACCATCGCCGGATCTCCCTGAGTTCTGGGTCCAGCTTCTCTTGTCCCCTTCAGGGTAGCCTTTTACTTCCTCCCACTCCCCCCGCATCTGCTCAGTCACTGAGGCCTATTCTTCTTCTCACTTACTGCCCCTCCATTCCGGTCAAGCCCTTCCTTTTCATCTGTGCTGTCAGGCCAAGGCTGTATCTTCTGAGAAGCCTTCTCCGACCGCCCCAGCCGAGCACGATCTCGTCCTTCTCTGGATTCTGAAAGCTCTTATTGTCTGCCGACTTTATCGCTTGGCCCTTACGACGGACTCCCTTGTGTAGTTATTTCTGCTTTTCCCCTTGTGTCTGTCTGTGCCTTATCTTCCAACTTGTAGAAGCCAAGTCCCTCTTGTATTACACTTGCCCGCGTCTTCCACAGCATTTGGGAAGAGGTTGCTGGTAACCACCAGTTGCTTGATTGATCTATAGCCAAGGGGCTGCCTATGACGGGGTTGGGAGTGTCTTCGAGACCCCCCCCCCCCCAAGATTGCATGGTCTGGTGAATAATTTTTCCCTTCACGACCTCATGAAGCCTTTAGAAAATGTGAGTCATCGCCCTACCCCGTCTTTCTTATTAATTATTGTGATAAGACAACACGACTCGTGGTACCGAGGACAAGGGTTTTCAGCTCACTTGAGACAACGAATAATAGCAACGGGGTTGGCTGCATCGGACTCCATGAAACTTGGGGAAAATGGAGCTCCGTGGAAGTGATTGTCGGTCTTCCCTTTTTTGGATCACGAGTTTCCCTCTGTCCCTCGTTTGTCCACGTGACCCCTGATGTAGGAACCTACCTATTTGCAGAGACCACAAGGAGAACAATTTGCGCTTTTCTGAAGCCAACTCAAATGATAGAAGATTATCTATAAAGCAAAACTCAAGGGACCTCTGGTTTGAGATGCTGGGATCACCCCAAACCATAAACCCCTGAGAATGTCTTTATGAGTTTTATACACCCCGAGATACTCGTGTTGGTGAATCCTAAAGGATAAAACATTTGTGGGCCTCTGGTTTGTTCTGCTTAGCTCAGGTCAGAGCAGATTAGCCTCCCGGTTCATAAAGATCCAGAAAGATCTCTCGCCATTGGCTGGAGGCCGTCCTGGGAACCGTGATGACAATCTCTGTGTGTTGCCTATAGGGGTGCGTTATTGTCTGTGCTTGTATCTATTCATGCGTGTGATGCAGTGTCAAAGCTGAATAGCCTTAAAACTGTCCCCTCTTTGCTGTTATAAAACCAAAAAGTTATGGTCTGTGAGAGCTTCCATGGGTATTTTAATTCCACGAAACCCGAAGGACCCAAGGCGAAGGACTTGGCTGTCTGGGTGTGGATGCAATTTTGCTTTTACCTTCTTGTGGGTGGGAGCCCTTTTCCAGGAGCAGAGACAAACCATACTTCTGTCCGGGCCTTCCGCTGGCAGGGCTGCCCTCCAAGGTCACGGTGTGGTGACCACCAGGTCCCCCTTCCCACACCAAGGGAGGAAGAGGACAGTAACTCAGCCCTTGGAGGACTCCTCACCTCTCACTTTATAAATGTAGATTTAAGCCTCGAATTTCTCTTGTGTTTAGGAAGAGAGAAAGGAGGCGATGGATCCCATAACTGGTTTTCTCCCCTACATTTTTCTTTTTATACCCTGGTGTCGGGATGATTTCTCCAAAGCACAACATTGGTGGTGTTTCCTCCCGTGCTACAAACCCGTCAGTGTTTTCCGGCTTATAGATAGGAGTCTGATTTCTTAGCCTTGGTGCTCTCGTGGTCTCTCACAACTGGACTCCATCTGTAACTACTCCTTCTGTCACCTTCTATGCCCTTGAATCCTGATGGAAGTGACCCTCACGTCTGCCCACACTGCTTCCCCTCCGGGCCTTTGCTCCTGTGGCCACGTGGCCTGGAGTATCATTCCCTTAGTTCATTCCTCCTACCCATCCATCCTGACCCATCCCGAGAGCCTCTGTTTACTCCTCTGTTAAATGGGGACGATACTAGAAACCTCCTCGTTGGCGTGTTGGACGAATTACAGGACCCAAGGCACAGAGTGAGAGCTCTCTCGTTGTCACCCCTGCAGCGGATCGGAGCCTGACAAGCAGAGCGGGGAAGTAGAGCCCGTCGAGCAGCCCACCCCAGGCTTTGAGAAGGAAGAGATGAGCTCTGCCTCTAGGGGCGGAAAGAAAAGACCAGAAAGGAGGAAGTCCATGTGTCCAGGGGGAGGCATGTTGCCACTGGCCCTCTAAGTGTGCCCCCCCAGCAGACAAGCCTATGGTTGACATTAGGATGCTGGCTTTGCTGCCTCAGTTTCCCCAAGACTGAACACTGAAGCTGACAGATGCCCCGGCCTTGTCTTCTCATCAGCTTCACCAGCAGCCTGGGAAGGCTTCTCTCTGGGTGCATACTTTGCCTCTCCGGAGGTTGTGTCCCCAGGTATCTCATGATGTGGCTTATGTCACACTGGCCGGGGGCCCTTGATCTAAACTCTCTCTGTGGGTCCCGGACGTGTGTGTGTGTGTGTGTGTGTGTGTGTGTGTTAAAACAGACATGACATAAAATCTACCCTTTTAACCATTTTTTTTAAAGATTTTATTTTATTTATTTGACAGAGAGAGACAGCCAGCGAGAGAGGGAACACAAGCAGGGGGAGTGGGAGAGGAAGAAGCAGGCTCCCAGCGGAGGAGCCTGATGCGGGGCTCGATCCCAGGACCCGGGGATCACGCCCTGAGCCGAAGGCAGACGCTTAACCGCTGTGCCACCCAGGCGCCCCAACCCTTTTAATCATTTTTAAGCATAGAGTTCTGTGGCATCAAGCGCCTTCACAATGTCATGCACCCGTCACCATCCGCCTCCAGACTCTGTCATCTTGCTAACGGACACTCTCTCTCCATTAAACACTAACGCCCCATCCCCAGCCCCTTGCCCCTCTCTCTCGTCTCCCCCTGGCCCTTGGCAATCACCATTCTATTTTTTTGGTTTCTATGAATTTATTCTATTCTAAGCCCCTCCTAGAGTTGGATCCCACAGTATCTGCCTATTCGTGACTGGGCTCTCCTGCTTCACCTAATGTCTCTAGGCTCACCTGCACCGGAGCCTGGGTCGGGATTTCCTTTCTACGGTTGAACACCATGCCACTGTGTAGATACACGCCACGTTTTGTTTATCCGTTCATCCATGAGCAGACACACTTGGGTTGTGTCCATTCTCTTGGGTGAATACGTGGAAGTGGAATTGCTGGAGCCAATGGTAATTCTGTGTGTCCCTTTTTCAGGAGCCGCCATATTGTTTTCCATGGTGTCTGCTCCATTTTACATTCCCACCAGCAAGGTTCCACTTTGCCCACCTCCTCGCCTGGGCCTCCTCTTCTCTGACCTTTCTGGTTTTATTCATTTGTTTGTTGGTAGTGGCTCTCCTCGTGGGTGCGAGGCGATTCCTCATTTGGGTTTTCATGTGCATTTCCCTAGTGAGGAGTAATACTGAGCACCTTTCCGTATGCCCATTGGCCATTTGTATGCCTTCTTGGGAAAACTGCCCTTTGCCCATGTTTTTGTGTGTGACCGGGGAAACTTCAGCTCCTACTCTTTCAGCCACTGTTGATCGTAACAAAAACAACTGGCTTTATTGGATACTTTGGTCCACTTTGCTCTGTGCTCAGTGTTTATGTGGATTTCCCCCCTTAATCCTCCCAACAACCTTTTGAGACAGGCACTGCCAGTCATCTCCTTTTTACAGTCAAAGAAATCCGAAGCTTCGAGGCCCTACCCGAGGTATCACAGCTGGTAGGTAGTGACTACAAGAGCTCAAGAGTCCTCAGACTCTGTCCCTAGGTGATCGTTCTGATTTCCTAGCCCCGACCCGAGGAGCTGGCACGGAACCCTCTTCATAAATACACAGTTCCCCCATACATTTGAGAGAATGCTATTTATAGGAAACCATCCAGACCTCACAACTTCGCGATCCCTCGGGAAAACCATATTTACTTCGATAGCAAGGCTCATTTCCTGAAATCACAAAGGTTTACATTGAAAGCATAGAAATGTGTGGATTTGAAGTGCTACCCTTCAGCTGCTCGAAAAGCTGTCTGAGTGGAGTGATTTGATATATTCACGCAGGATCCAAGTCTCTTGCTTGAACTCATTCAGTTGGTGACGCCATATTGAGCTCAGGGTCCAGTCCTTCCTCCACTTGCAGCCAACAGCTTTGTGACCCTAAAGCTCTTTTCCTCTGAGACGCATGTCATCGCCCCTCTGGTCACCCACTGTGTCCAGGTTTGGAGATGGCGAGGGAAAAAGAGCAAAGGCGGGAGACCCTCGTCTTGCCCCTCTGGGGGCACCAGCTTTTCAGCCCGGATGGGTCTAACACAGAGTTTCTTTGGGGGAGCATTCCTCATTCTTCGTAGGTTGGTTTTTATCTGGCCTTGGGTTCACACAGCTGGGGCTGGGGCCGAGGCCAGAGCCATGACTTAGGGTTGGGAAGAAGTTGGCGGAACATTCCCCAGCAGGGCTTGGGCAGGCCCAGGGAGTCCCGCCTAAAATATAGTGGACAAAGGAGCTCTTGTCCCCAGGCCTGGGGGTGGGAGGCATCTGGTCAGTGACACAAGCTTGGCCATTGTATGTCGTGACCTCGGCCAACTTTTTTTTAGCTGAGAAAGGGGAAAAAGAGAGAGAGTGAAAAAAAATTAAAGAAAAAAAAGCCTCCAGAAACTTCGCAACTGGAAAGTCCAGAATGCGTCGTTGATTTCCTCACAGGACCTGGAGCAGATTTGGAAGGAACTGTGCAATGTAGCCTGTTCTTTGTGAAAGAACGGCAGCGCTGAAAGCCACAGGAACGCCCTCTGGGGTGTCCCCGGCACTGACCCTTGGCACGGTGGCTTGCATCAGCCCCATTTCCCGCAGAGGGTGCCATGGAGAGGAAGCTGGCAGGGGCCTGGCCCTGGGTCTGGGGACTCCACGCGGGACTCAGGACTCTGCTCTGAGTTAGCAGCCCTGCAGGGAAGAAGATTAGCTCTTCTCTGATGGTAAGAATCGATCCGAAAGGCTCAGCTTTTTCTGCGTGTTTCTGAACTAACTTGGGTATTTTCGGACCTCTGAGAAGGGGAGCTTAGAAGCCCTCAGGGGGCCCAGTGCTCCTGTAAGGCATGAGCTGGGAGAAGAAGACTTGTGTGAGATCGGGAAGGGGGAGGAACAAGATGTGATGTCAAAAGCAGTTGTTGGTGGAGGGAGAGGGAGGCAGCTGCCCAGTTACCTGGGCCGTGGTTCCGTGGAGATGTGTGACCATGTGGTGGCGTGGCTTGTGGGGACTGACGGCCGCATCTCACCTCCCTCACTTCTCCCAGATCTGAAGCTTGGCTTCTACTGGTCTGCCCACCTGCTGTCTACACGGCCTGGTTCCAGCTGGGACTGTCTGAAGGGAAAGCTTGTTGGGGGTACCCCCTGGGTAGTCGAGTTGTCTGCCCAGAGAGCCTGGTGTCTATATTGTGGTTCTGGGCTGTGCTGGGTGCTTCTGTCTGGTTTGGTGGTGGCAGGGGTGGGCCATGATAACGGGCATGCATGGATGCTGTCCTGAGACTTAAGAATGGCATAGCCTTATTTTGCCCATCTTCCTGCCTCTGGAAGTTAGACACCCCCCTTTCTTGGAAAGAGGGACCTCCCATCAGCCAAGACTCTGGTGACCACTCTCTGAAGGCTCTGGACAGCCTAGGGGGGTCCGATTCGAATGGGAAGCCTCATCTGTGTCTGCAACCAGCCTTCTTCCAGAATGTTGTCTCCTGCCCACTGGGTCAGACAGCACCTCTCATTTTGGTGTGGCTTCTGATGAAGGCCTGAAACTATGCCAGGAAGAGGGAGACAGTGCTCGTCATGCGGGGGCACCTGGAAAGTTCACAGCAGAGCTTCTCGGAGATTAAAGCGCGTCTGAATCGCTCAGGGACCTTTAACATACAGAGCCTGGTGCTCGGGGGGAGCCTGGGACTCTGCATTCGTAGCTAGTTCCCAGAGGACAGCCCTGAGGCTGGTACAGGGTCCACGCTTGGGGAAGGACGGTCTGTAAAGAAACCAGACCCATCAGTCATGTTCTGATGGGAGTACTGGGAGCACTGGTGGGTTCTCATGGGTCTGGCCTTGGCTGTGGGCCGTGGCAGGGAAGTTCACGGAGAAGAAGGCATCAGCCAAGAAGATGTACCCAGAGGGGCGTTCAGGGAGCGGGGTGAGAGCCCAGGGAAGCCTCTTGGCAGAGACGGGGGCATGCTGCGCCCGAGCTGACGTGGTGGGTATGTTCAGGTCCTGGCGTGGTGCGTGGTGAACAGCTTGTCTGCTGGTAGCCTCAGAACAGGCCTGTGTCGCGGGGGGCGCCTGGGTGGCTCAGTCGGTTAAGGTCATGATCTCAGGGTCCTGGGATCGAGCCCCGCGTCAGGCTCCCTGCTCAGTGGGGAGTCTCCTTTCTCCCTCTGCACCTCCCCCTGCTTGTGCTCTCTCTCTCTCTCTCTCAAATAAATAAATAAAATCCTCAAACAAACAACTAAAAAGAACAAGCCTGTGTGGGGTATGGGGCGAGTTCCAGCTTCAGACACAGGGGAGCCCAGGATGCCGGGGCAGGAATCTGGTCGCTGGGCAGATAGAGCTCAGCCTTGAGTGTGGCTCTCGGAATGACAGGCAAGGGGCTGACATAGGTCCATCAGACCAGAAGAACTCCCCGGAACTCGCCGCGGTGAGACGAAGAGCCACAGTCTGAGGGTCTGAGGCAGAATCCCAGTGTTCGGGGCCCAGTCTGCTGCCGTGAACCCGTGTCTACCCTTGCACGAGACTTTCCCCTCTTACAAAACAGCACGTCCTTACAAAGCAGGTGTACTAAGACCGACATCAGAATCCTTGCGTCTTAGAAAAGAGAGAAAGAGAAACCAAAGGAAGCCCTAGGAGACCATCTGGTCCAACTTCTGTATTTTCGAGATAAGGAAATCGAGGCCTCCCCGCAGAGGTGAAGTGTTTGCTCAAGATCTCACAGCAAGACAGCAGCAGCCCCCGCCGGGCACACCGGCCTCCCCGCTCACATCCCGTGTGTTCTCTGCATGGGGCCCCCAGAGCAGTGGTGGGTCCCCGCTCTCAGCAGTGGTGTCCCCGGCTGTCACCGTCTGTCTGGTTTTTCTGTGCACCAGACGTGGATCTTCAAACACGTCCGCTGCCCTGGGTTGGTTGGAACTGTACCCCTTGCTGACTGTGCAAGCAGTTCCAGCCTCGATTAGCCTTAATCTCCCTCCAGTGCCCGGAGCTCAGAAGCAATTAGGACGCCCTGGGAACCAGCTCTCAGAGCCCGGAGTCTTTGATGGGAGTCACTGGGAGCTCGGGCCGCCAGCACAGGCACTGAGATGAGACTCCTCGGTGAGAACCCTGGCTGCCCCTGGGTTTTAGTGCCCGTGGACCCGCTTCTAGCGGTCACCAAGCTGGGCCAGCCGGATGGCAGCCACAGGCGGGCCTTAGACGCCCACCTTTGTGCCCTAATGAGCCCCAGTCCTCCATTCTTTAGAGGGGTGCTGACTCCCTGAGGACACCAGCTTGGGCCCCCGAGCATCTGTGGGCCGCAGCCGCGTCACCTGCCCTTGGAGCCCCTTTCTGGCAGGCAGGCTGCTTGGCGGAAAGTTCCAAGCACGTGACCACCTAAGCTAGTGACTTTCAGTTCCGTTCCTCTCCTCTGAACTTGGAGTCTGTTCTGAATGGAACAGAATGCTTGGTAAATTGGGGGGGGGGGGTTCTTCAGGGGCTTGAGAAGGTGCTAGAAACCCTGGCGTGAGGCATTCTGGGATTTTGTACCTTCATACGAAAGGGGGCTTCATTAGGATTCTCCCCACTCCCTCCACCCCCCTGCCCCCAACCCCCAACACCAAGTGTTGGCAAAATTGTCTTGTTCCCCAGCTCGCTCCTCTGCAAAGGGAATTTTGACCAGGAGTCATGTGGAGGGGTCTCACCCTACCGGGAGCTGCCTAGGGAGCACGTGCTGGTGAATAATACTCTACTTGTCTTTCCAAAAGCATCTCCTAGGGCAGGGTAATCGATTTCATTACCGAAATACACTAGTGTAGAAAATCGGGGTGCAGTTTTTTTTTAAGATTTAAAAAAATTCTTATTTTATTTATTTATCAGAGAGAGAGAGAGTGAGCGAGCCCAAGCAGGGGGAGTGGGAGAGGGAGAAGCAGGCTTCCCGCTGAGCCGGGAGGCTGATGCGGGACTTGAACCCAGGACCCTGGGATCATGACCTGAGCCGAAGGCAGATGCTTCACCGACTGAGCCACCCAGGCGCTCCTCCCACCTCCTTCTTCTGACAGATAGGGGCATTGGAGCCCTAACGAGGCCGGGACAGTGACTCGTGGCAAAGGGGAAGAGAAGTCCATGTTCAGCCTCCCCGTACGGGTTTGCGGTAAAGCTCACAGCTTAGTGAACCCTGGTTTGGGCATGCATTTTAATGACTTTCAAGTTTCATAAATCGCTTTGCTTCATGGGTGTCTCAGCATATCCTTCCCATCAGTTCCAAGTTGGGTTTGGCTGAGGAAATTTTCACTCTCTGGACCGAAAAGGTTTGGGGGACACGTATGGGGGGAGGAAGGTAGCGTGACATGAACATTCATGTTCTTGCTCGGAGGGCTCTGTCCTCTCGAGTTTATGGGGCAGCTGCTTTTTCAAGTCTGTGCTGGTCACGTCAGTGCCTTGAAATGTCCCTTGTGGTGGTTTTGGGTCCTGTTACGTAACACGTTCCTCAGGTCGTAGAACCCCGGTGTTGGAGGGCTGGCAGCCCCTGGTTCTACAGACGAAGAGACAGAGGCCCAGGGAGGCCCAGGGAACTGCGTAAGTTACAGCTTGCTGTCGGGGAACACGGTCTCCTTACGCCTGGGCTTGTGTGCTTTCTGCCGATGCTTCTGGGGTCCCGAGGTTGGAGGCAGGATATCAGAATGGCCCACGCTATTTTTATCTGCCGGAGACGGGGTAGGAAGAAAGCAGCCAACATTCCTCGAAGTTTAGAGTTTGAATAAAATGTCTCAGTAAATCATGCGCTGGTGAACAGACTCATTCAGGTTTTCCTGCTCAGAAGCCAAAAGCCCCAACAGGAGGCTGGGGGCTCACCGCCTCGCCCTTTATAACTTTGAAACATCAGGGCCAGACAGAGCTCAGAAATGGGACCAAAGTTACGGGCTTTCTTTGGGGCTCCCCAAGCCCCCCTAGGCTCTAAGATGGGGTGGCAGGTGCAACTTCCCATCTTATTCCTAGAGCTGTTCTCCGTGTTTCTGGAGCGCCTGTGGGAACCGCCTTCCCGCACAGGAGCCTGAACGTGGCCATGAGGCCATCGGGCACCTGTTCTAAACCTCGGGACGGAGCAGGACTGACACGTCATGGTGTTCGGTCAAAGCGGAGATTCTCCCAAGAGATGCCAGAGGGTGGGCATGTCCCAGTTCCCTGTCTTGTTGTACGGGGTTGCTGGACAGATACCAGCAGCAGAAGCACGAGCCATCTTGGATAGGGGATGTCTGCTGCCATCCAGATTTCCGCATTTTGTGCCCTGTCTCCTTTGGAACCCTATTCGTCGGCCCCTCTGTCTTCTCTCTGGACGGCAGGTGCACCGGTCTTTCTCCGGTGTCCGTGAAATAAGGGCTCTCACAGGAATGTCACTTCCTACTGGAAGGATTCCTGCCTGCCCTCTGCTGCTTGACCTGTAGACACTTCAGGGCTGTGAATGGCTTCTGACACGGTGGGGGTGATGGGGGGGGGTCCAACTCATCCTTGCTCTTGCAAGGATGTTTGTTCGCAAAATTGTTTGTCGGCCCTCGCCCCACTGGAGACCCCGTGTTTTCCAGCCTAGCAAAGCTTCCCTGTGAGGGTTGACTTCCTGTACCCTCGAGGGGACTACACTGTAATTGTGTTCATCAAAATTCCTGGTTAACCAGATCACTCCATTCCTTTTCCGGATCAGAAAAGAGAGTTTATTGTTCTCTGTCCTCTCCCCGCCCCGTCCTGAAAAACAGGCCCCGTGAGTTGATTGGCCCCCACGAGGCACTGGGGGCTTACAGATGGCTCTGCAGAGAGGCCGGAACCCTCGCCGAGTCCTTTAGGAGCTAGACATGTGTGGGGTGCGTGCATGGATTGGCACGGCTGGCAGCTCTATGGGTGCTGGGGGAAGGCTCCCCCGGCATTGGTGCCCGCCTCTCGGAGTGGTGCCAGTGACTGCCAGGTGTAAAGCCTCCTCTAGCAGTTTCGTGGATGGAGGTCAGTGATGGGTGGGATGGGGTAGGTAGCTGATGCCGGCAAGCATGAGTGTGGCAGGCGTTCCACGGGGGCTGGAGCTGGGGACCTTGAGTGAGTCACCCTTTGGACACTTGTCACTACGATCCACGAGGACGTGTCATGGGGGCCGAGGTCTGGCATGAGTGAGTGATGGATGCCAGTCACTGGCATGTGGGTTATTGTTGCAAGCATGACCCCTTCCAGCCATTCACCCTGAGCGGGAGGCCCGAGGACACGTGGGTTGTGTTGGGTTTGCAAGAGTCCTGGGGACGTTTGCACTGAAGTGATCAAAGCCCGCTTTGGAAAGTTCCTTTAAGGGACTCACAGAAGCCATGCCACAGGTGATTTTGACTAAGAGTGGTTTGAATATGCACGGGAAGAGTTCTGGCAAAACCTCCAAGAGTCGGTCCCATTCACCGAGAAATCTTGCACTTGGAGGAGCGGAAGAAGAAAGGCACCCTTCCTGGCTCTCTTTGGCTTCTTGTTGGTAAAAGCTGGAGGTGAGCCTTACGTGCTTGACCCCCTCTTCATGCAGGGGTCCAACCAGAGTGGCCCAAGGTGATGCAGAGAGGTCAGGTCAGGACTCCCTGTGGAAGCCGATTGCCCATGGGGCCAACAAAAGGAGGTCAGACTCACAGCACCCGAATCCAAGAAAGGTCTGCGGTCCCCAAGGACCCTTCCCTTCTGTCACGGTCCCGCTGGCTTTCCCCAGGAAGGCGATGAGAGCAGATCTTCGATGCCGGAGCTTGGGAGCAAATTGGCGAGGCCATTGGGACCAAGAGGAAGAAGGGAAGGCCTCTTGTTGGGGTAGGAAGAGAGGCGTTCTGATTTCATTTCCCTAGGTGCCCTCGTTTTACTTTGTCTTACCCTCTTGATCTTTTCTAGTAGTTTCTGGAATTTGTGATCCAAGCTTTTGCCTTGGTTTATACCGTATATGGAGAATAGCGACGGGTACGCAGAGCCCTGTAATTAGATTGACGATGATGGTTTGCACATTCTTAAAGCTGCTTTCGGTGGTCAGCCCGGGACCTTTTTACCTTAATTCTTCACCTTTGTCGTCATCTCTCCGGCAGCTGTGGGGCGTCTTCTAAGCACTTCTGAGGAGGACACACAAGTCCCCAGTCCCATTGTCTGCGGACCTATATTCCCTGAACCACTGTCCGTGGAGAAACATCTTTCTTTCCCCCTCCTCTCCTCTCCCCTCCCCTTTCCTTCTTTCTTTTTCTTTCTCTCTTTTCTCTCCTTTCTTTCTTTCTTTCTTTCTTTTTTTCTTTCTTTCTTTCATTTTATCCATTTATTTGAGAGAGAGAGCATGAGCAGGGGGAGGGGCAGAAGGAGAGGGAGAAGCAGACTCCCGCCGAGCAGGGAGCCCCATGCAGGACTTGATCTCAGGACCCCCTGGGACCACCACCCGAGCCAAAGGCAGACACTTAGCTGACGGACCTACCTAGGTGCCCCAAGGAACGTAGTTCCATGGAAGACCGCTCGGCCACATAGCAGGGTCTCCGCATTTCCCACGTGGCAATCCAGATGTATCTTTTGAAATGAAGTTACAGAGAAACCAGAAACCAGCTTTATTTATTTATTTATTTTTTACTAGTTTACTGGGGACGCCCTTCTCCTATGCAAACCATTATGGGACTTTCTCCTTATCTTTGCCGTGTAAATACATCGTTCACGGTGTGCCTGCCACGGGCTTATAAAATCCATTCTCCGTGCAGCAGTGTGAGACCTGCCACGCTGCATGTACGTGTCTTCTTTTAGCTGAGGAAAGGTTTTTTCCCCTCCTGTCAACCATGGTTTATTGTTTCTTTTCTCTTCTTCGGGCGGACCTAGCATCTGTATCTTGCCTTGTTCTTCTGGTCCTCTGTTCTTTTTTTTTTTTTTTTTTTGGTGCATTTCCTTTGCATTCCAGGAAAAATTCGTACTTTGGCTTTCTACATAACTAATGCTTTCCTTTTTTCCCCCTCTTTGCAAGACAAATTCCACATTCTGTTGCAACCTACGTGGATGTTCCTTTGTGGCGACCTCGTAAATTTCCCTACAATTTTGTTAATTTCCTGTCCCCTTTTTATAGCATTCGTTTCCTTTTTCCAGTCCGCTTGCCTTGTTTGCGTTAGTTTGTCCGATCCTCATGATTTTTTTGCTCTTGTATCGTGGATGCTCTCTATCTTCCTGCTTTCTATCGAGGTTGCTAAACACTTTCCTGGAATTTTCCGTCTGGATACCATATGAGGTCATGGTTAGAAGTTTGTGTCTCCCCGGAGGCTTCTGGATACTGTTCCTCGATTTATTTTCTGCAGTGAAAGAAACTATGTTATCTTGTCTTCCCCCACCTCCCTGTATTCAACTTGAATAGGCCATTCATCGGGATCCATTAAGAGCTGGGATTTGTTACAGGTGGGGCACGTGGCGCTTGGACTGTCATTCTGCCCACTTGTTTGGTGAAAGCCTCAGGTCTGTTTGGAGCCAGTTTCTACTACGATTCCAAGTTTCCATTGGTCCCTCCATCCCTCCAGCCAGTGTTCTGGGCGCTGTGCCGGGACTAATGCTAGGGACAGCATGGACCTGGCCACGTCTTCCCGAACCTTACAGCCTGTTTCTCTGTTGTGTGGTCTCCCCTTCTCCTCCTCCCACTGGCCAGGTCTCCAAATCTCTCCCCCTTAGAAGAACATAACAACGTTGCATGGGTCCATCCTCTCCCCGCCAGCCTAGGAAACTACTCGTGAGGACTTCACTTCCCAGGATGCACTGAGCCCTCGCCGGGGACCCTTACTTCCTCCCCAGCTCTCCTCTGTGAGTCGCTCTCACACTGGATAGAAAGGCTTCCCGAGCTGGAGAGAACGGTACTTTCTCCCCAGTGAGACAGAGCACAGGCGCCCCATACCCTTAGAGGCGCAGATCCTGAAGCAGGCGGCATCACCGTGTGAGCTGGGGCCCTGCCTCCTGCTTTGTGTCTTAACCCATGGCCAGGGGAGATGACCTTTCTTTCGGTGGCCATCCCCAGCTTTGCGTCAGGGTCTCTCCACCCCGAACAGGTGTCTGGCAGCAAGATGTGGAGCGGACGTGACTCTCCAGTCCCCGGCCCAGCTGGGGCTTGGTCGTCTTGGTGGCTCGCTTGCAGCCCCTGTCACTACTGCTCATTGGCTGAACCCCCCACTTGAGGGACAGTGAGGCCAGCCCTGGCCCCTGGGTCCTGGACTGCTCAGGGTGCTCCTGTACCACAGTGGTTTCGGGGACTGATGCCTCCCAGCACACCTGGCCAAGGCCCGGCTGCTTCCGGGTGTCCTGGCTGGCTGTGCGTTTGGGAAGAGAGAACTTGCTGGAGAGTTCTTTGTGGAGGAGCCTTCAAGCAGTGCCAATCACAGCACCCGGCTCATTAGCAGTCATTGCCATGGCAACGGGTCTGCCAGAAAGTGGCTCGTTAGGCTGACAACTTCAGAGATGTTATATATAGATCTGGGTGTGGGGGGGAGTGGGGGTGTGGGGCCCCGTGGATATGCCTTTCTCTAGAGCTCCTATTGCTTCTGGGCTTGGGGTGTGAGAAGACGCAGAATGGGGGGACCTTAAAACCGTCTGATCTGGCTGCTAAAGCATTTGATGACTGCCCGTGACTATCTCAAGTAGCATTTGCTCACATCTGTAGAAGGTAAGAGTCAGGTGTTCCCAGAAGCCTCCTGAGGGGGAAGGAGTCCTGGGCTGAACTTGACGCGGGGTGGAGGCCGTGGGGGGCTGAGTGGGGGGGTTGGTACCGCCTGGAGACTGCAGAGACCGATTGAATCTCTCTTAAAAGAAGTCTCGTTTGAAGAGCTTGGGGATGGCAGCCTTTTCCTTAATAAGTAGCCATGCAGCTAAGCACTGTCTTTCTATAAACTGTGCTCATTAAAATTTTATGTCCCCAGTTTTGATTTCAGAAGCACGCTTTCTCTCAAGTGCTTTCTCTAAAGCTGCACACCAGCCCGTTCTGAGTTCAGGGGGCATGAGGCCCCCCGAGGATGCATGTTTCGAAAGACAGCTTCCCAGGTTCCAGGTCAACCTGGCATTTGGAGCAGAGCCGAGGAATCTGCATTTTTAACGCACATCCCAGGGGACCGACTGGGGGTTCCAGGGACCACCCTTTGAGAAACACTGCTATAAGCAGGAGTGGGGGTGTAGATTTTATTTTCAATCTCTGGGTGACTTTCCTTTGCTTGCCTGCTCTTTTTTCTTCCCCGAGGAGGACCAGTAGCCATCATTAAGAGGAAAATTTCTTCGGTGCTGCTGTTTTAAATAAGGAGACAAGGAAGTTAGCCTGCAGCCGGGAACGTGACTGCTCGGGTGTGGGTGGTGGGTGGGTGGGTGTGCTCATCTCCTGGGAAGGCATATGCTCATTTGGAGACTGTGAGACAGGCAGGAGAAGCAGGCCTGGGTTGTGACCCTCCTTGGTGGGAGCTGGGGTATCAGGTGGTCGAGGGAAGAAGTAGAGCCACCCCTGGCTAGCTGGGGAGAGGTGGACAGAGGGAACCTGGGTGTAGGGAACTGGACAGAAGTCTCTAGGGCAAGGCTAGTATCTCAAAGTTTGGGCTCATCATTTGTTTAGCTGGCCGCGTTGGACAAGTTATTACATTCTCTGAGTCTTCGATTCCTCATTTTAAAATGGGAACGTGGCGGGTTTAAATTGCCAAAACTAGAGATAACGTGTGTAAAGCATCTGGCCCAGTCCTTGGAGCACTTTCGACATTTGGGGCATGATAAAAGTCATTATCGATGGACGCAAATGGGATCTGAGCTCGTATGTTTCTTGATTACTGGCTAGATTAGGGCTCTGAGTCGTCTAGAAGCCCCCTGATGCTCTATAGGAAATAGGGTGAGGGCGTGCATGCACACATGACTCCATTTTGGGGGGCAGGAGATCCATAGTTATCTTCAGATTCTCAGAGGATGGGTCTCCATAAACAGTTGAGCAGGTTGTTGACTGAACAAGGGGATCCAAGGGAGGCTGAAATCCAGCCTTGTGCTCAGGGTGATGGCCCATTTGGAGGAAGATGCAGCGTTGTATGATTCCCACAAAGCCATGATATGCATCAGGTTAAGAATTTCTGAGTTGGAGGAAACTGCCTTCACCCTCCCCCCTCACTCCCACTCTCTCGGATCTTGTTCATTGTAGGTAGGCCCCCGCGTCTCTGGGCCTGTGTCACCTCTGCTTCTAATCCCGATTCCCATGGGAAGGAGCTGCCAGAATGGAAGGAGAGAGGCCACGGGACTAGGGAAGGGAAGGGAAGGATTTAACTTGAAGGAAGCTAGTTGGAAGAATAAGTTAGACAGAGACTGTAATTATTGGGTCATTTATGCTGCATTGTCTTGGTGGCTGGGAGGCAGCTCTCCCAGGAGGCCCATCCCTCCAAGGCCATGAGCGATGAGGGAATGTGGGTGCTTTGGGCCTTTTCAGTGAGAGCCTGCAGGTGGGGAGTCCAACTTCTGTCTGCTCTGCAGCTTAAAAGTGATTTTTTTTTAAATTGTAAAGTACACCTGACATAAAATTTATCATGAGTGATGTCTATACATTCATAGTATGGTGCAACATTCATACCACCCCAAAGACTTTCTGTTTTTCTGGATTTCCCTCTTCTGGGGATTTCGTATAAATGGAATCGTATGCATGGCTTCAAGGCTCATCCATGTGGTAGCGTGGAGCAGAGACTCCTTCCTTCCGACGGCTGGCTGTCTCTGGATGTGCTGGGTTTTGTTGACCCGCTCCTCAGTTGATGGACCCTTAGGTCCTGTCTGCCTCTTGGCCGTTGCGGGTAACGCTGCTGTGAATGTGGAATTACAAGTGTTTGAGTGCCGTTTTCAGTTCTCTTGGTACATACCCAGGTGTCTCTGCGTCTTTTGACTCCTGACGTGTTTCAGGCCACCAACGGGGGGAGCTTCTTTCTGGGAGACATCAAAGGCAAGGGGACTGTGGCGGCCGCGGGGGGATGGGGGCAGAGCACAGTCAGGTGACAGACAGAGCAGGGGAGCTGAGGTCATGCTGGAGGGGGATGTGGGGACGGCCTTTGCTGCGTTGGCCAAATCAGGAAGTAGGCTGAGCTGGCCCTGGGGCCTTCCTCGCTCCTCCCCTTCTCTTCCAGCTCCTCTTGGCCCTTCCTGGCTTGGTAGCAGAGATGCCTCCCTCTGCAGACAACTTCTGTAGGGTTTGGGCACGGAGGGTCCAGCATTTCCTAGATGGGCGAGACCTCATGGTACCTCCTTGGTCATCAGTGTCCTCCAGGGGAAGCCAGGGCTTGTTCTGAGCCCACAGAGGTGGATGAATCCCCTAGAGTCATTCTCAAGAGAAAAGCACCGTGCAGACGGGACAGGTGTCCTTGTTTGCTGTCCCCCGGGTGGGGCACGGAGGGTCGGGAGTTTGCTCCGCTCACTCCACCAGCCCCGCTGAGGAGCAGTCTCCTTGCCACCCACGCAGCCTTCTCAGCAGATCCAGCTGGTCAACCTCCGAACGTGTTCCGTCCCCAGCAGGTGTGTGCTTGCCTCCCTGAGCTGCAGAGTCTTGGAAACAGAGGTCTGGGCAGACGTGACTGTTACTGGTGACATTTCAGGCGTGGTGGGGCAGGCTGGTGTGGGCCCCGACCTTCACCTGTCAGGGAGCAGAGGCTGTGTGAAGCTGGTGTCGCTGGGCACTTAAACACACTCCCTCCCGCTGGGACCCCGCGCTCCCTCCTAGGTGTCTTCACAGCAGGGCTCCTGTCCTCCTCCTCTGTTGTGTAGACATGTAGATAGATGTAGTCGGCTGAGTCACTTTCCTATGGTGCGGCTGCCCAGGGGCTGAGTCAGGAAGGAGGCCCAGGCCTGAGGGCTGTTTGCACAGTGCTTCTTGGTCCCTCTCCCCTCTCTACCCTATTTCGGGCCATGTCTGTCTCTGGCCCTTGCTTAATACCCTTTAACAATTTCCCATTTCCTCCCAGGCGGCTGGGAGAAGCACCAGCATGGCCTTCCCATCTTGGATGCTCGAAGACATCAGACTGCAGCAGAAGCAGCCTGGCGTCGTACCCTCTGGTTCTAGAATATTTTGCTCTGAAGTTAAGCCTCCTAAACCTCCCTATTCCTGTGTGACCCCCAGCCCCACTCAGCCGAGATGCACGTCTCTTGTGTGTGGGGATATTTTATACACGCGCGCGTGCACACGTGAGACCCTGTGTGCATGTGTTTGGACCACCTTGCAATCCAGGAGAGGCCAGAGCACGTGTCTGGAGGCCCAGGTAAACATGCTCAGATGTGAGTTTGGACCCAGTGGATGTGCTCTGTTGATGTCTGGCACCTGCTAGTTTAAAGACCTCCTTCCATACTGAATCAGAGGCATGTCGGGTTAACAGCTGTGATTACCGAGGGTCCCAGGAGCATCCAGGATGGACCCGATCCCTGCTGAGGGCATGCAGGGCACACAGGAAGCAGAAGTAGCTGGTTGTGCAGCCTTCAGACAGCAGGAGAGCAGGGCGGGCAGGGAGCTGCGTGTCCATACTGCTTGCTTGGAACCTCTTTGCTAGTTTTCCTAAGTAGCCGTCGTTAGTGACCAAAGCTTTCTCTGTGGGCGTGGCGGAGAGCGGCCGAGGACATTTAGGAGCGGATTCATTTTAATACATCTGAACAGAGTCCAGCTTTGCTGAGAAATTCCCGGTCCCTCTCCTTGTATGGTTGGATCCGCTTAGCCATCTTCAGAAGGCACAGCCACTGTGTGGGCTAATTTGGACCCTCTTTCCTTATTTTTATATGTTCTTTAGCTCACCGATTATTTTTGTTGTTTGAGGGACATTTGGATGCAAGAGAGAAGTGAAAAGAAGAGAAGAAAATGTCCCCCTCATGCCAATGTCGGAAGTCACCGCTCTTGTAGCCTCTGTGGGTACACCTGCTTTCTCTTTCTTATATATATAATATATATATATATATATATATATATTTTATTTCCCTCTGATTTGTATTTTTAAGAAGAGTACTCCTCTCTGAGCAAAAGATTAAACCAGGGCACGTGGGTGGCTCAGTCGGTGAAGCGTCTGCCTTCGGCTCAGGTCATGATCTCAGGGTCCTGGGATCGAGTCCTGCAGAGGGTTCCCTGCTCAACGGGGAGTCTGCTTCTCCCTCTTCCTCTGCCCGTCCCCCCTGCTCATGCGCTCACTCTCTCTCTCTCAAATAAATAAATAAAAATCTTTAAGGAAAAAGATTAAACCACGCATAAGTGCACATGATGGAAAGGGAGCTGTGGTTTGGGCCGTGGGTCCCAGTTCTCTCCAGGTTCCCCAGAGAGATTTGGACACTGGACCAGGAAAGCCCCCCTTGCCCTTCATCCATTCTTGGCGTCTAAAGAAGGCTTTCGATCTCGCTCTGCTGAGACTTGTGTGAATTAACTTCTGGTAGGTTTGCACAGCAGGTGGTGGTCCTGGGGGTCCAGGCTTTGGATTCCACAGTGGGCACGCGCGAGGACCGGGCCCCTGCAGCCAGCACAGCCCACCTGGCGAGCACTCTCCAGGGGGGCTGTCGGGGAGAAGGTCCAGCTCTGCTCTCCGTCCTCTGTGGGAAGCTGTTCCTTCCTCAGTGGCTCTGAAGCAGCAAGCAGTCCTCACATCTCATGCTCGGGCAAGCCCCCAGTCACATGTGTGTGGCCTGTGACCTTCTCCCTGGCTCCTCCCCGCAGGGAGGCCAGTGGGCCACCTCCCGTCCCCCCCACCAGCATCACTCTTCCAAAGTGACTTCTGCTGCCTCTGACTTCCTGGCCCAGAACCGGTTGAAACCCAGTCGCCAAAGGGCCCGGCACGTGTGACCTTTTCTCTCCTCTTCCACAGAAGCCTGGAATGGTCCCCCCTCCGCCCGGAGAGGAAAGCCACATTGTCGTCCTTCCACCTGGCTGGCAGAGCTACTTGTCTCCCCAGGGCCGGCGTTACTATGTCAACACGGCCACCAATGGTGAGTCCCGTGCCGGGGAGCGTGCTGCACCGGCCCCCGCCTTTCCATCTCCCTCTCACTTCTCCCGGTGGCTAGGCTTTTGCCTCGGAAACTGGCTCAGAGGCTGCGGTGGGTTCTCGCTTTTCCCCACGGTGCTGGGTGGTGGGGGTCTGCACCAGATCGGGAATCCCACCGGGGTTCGGGGGGTCCTCCCTGGAAACTCACAACCGCCCCGGGCGTCTCTGTTGAGCCCAACCTCACGGTCTAGGGCTGTTTTCCGAACCTGGATCTCGAAAGATTTCTCTGGTCAACCGCTGGCTTGAGTCACGTTAACCAGGTTTAGCTACTGCGTGATTATCGTGGAACGTGGAATGTCCTGATGAGACAGACGTTCCCAAGAGAGGGCCGCAAGCGAGGGGTTTCCCTAAGTTCACCATGGATCGCTTATTCTTCCCGAAGTACCTCACTGGCTGGCATTTCTTGGAATGTTCTTTGGGGAAATGCTGGGGCTACTTGGGAATTATTTATTCTAATAGATAACACAAGTCCTGTGTGCATTTCTAAGTTGCGTTAGGGCCACACCTCTGTGTCCCCAGTGATTGTGGGCTTCCTGGGCCTTCACGGGGACTCCAGGACCCCAGCAGGTGGGCTCTCGAGTAGGCTGCAAGAGGGCTGGAGAAGGTTTATAGAGGGAGGCACAGCAGGTTCCCTAGCAAGGCCGTCTTGCGCAGGGCAGAACCAGTGTAGCCAGTGAGGCCAAGAGCTCTGTCTCTTGACCTTCATGCCTCCCCGGAGGATGGAAACACAGAAGGTGAAATGTGGGGGGCATCACAGATCTGTGTGCCAAGACAGCTTGCAAAATATAATCCATATCCACGTGTTGGCTCAGACTTGGCCCCTCACTTCCTTGTCTGCACGCACCTGACGTAATGGTCACCTCTGCCTACAGTGGGACCCTGAGTACGGGGCATGGTGACAGCCCTGCACTCAGGTGTCCCGGTAACTGGAAAGAAAGCTTCTCTTTAGAGGGAGCAGCTCCCCTCCGGGGTGGCTGGTCCTTTCACATCCCCTGGCAACTGGCCTTCCTCTAGGAGCGAGTTCCAGCTAAAGAGGTAACTGGGGTTTCTAGGAAAAGGGAAGTGGAACTATTTCTGGTCATTCTAATCTTAAGCTTCCTCAAAACAAACACATGAGTAGCTTTGCGCTGTTACCGGGCTTTGAAGTTTCAGAGGAAAGTGTATATAGACACAGCTCCCATCTGTGAAATGCAGAAACTGGACCATATGATCCTGAGATCAGCAAGGCTTTGGGCCCGTTCTCATCCAGAATTAGCCTCGCCGTTTCGAAGGGGCTGGAGGTGGGGGAGTGGTAGAAGAGGCTTTCTAAAACTCTGCATTTTTGTCTTTTTTTTTTTTTTTTTTTAAAGAGAGTGGTATATTCTTGGTTAAAAAAAAAATCTCAATGGGTACTAAAAAAAAAAAAAAGAAGTAAAAATCCCTGGTTCCATTCCCTAAAGCTATTGATCATGCATTTAACTGTCCAGATATCCGTATATTCTCTCACTGCCTAAGCGTATGCACGCTTATTCTTTTTAATACATTGGAAAAACGATCCATGTTCTAGAAATTGCTCAGAGAGCGTATTGTGGCCATCTTTCTAGCTACATATTTTCTAGCATACATACTAGTCCAGTTCATTTTGTAACATGCTGTGGGATAGCCTGTTGCAAGGGTATGCTACTGTTAACTCTCCCCTCTTCATTCAGAGGATATTAAAGTCCCGTGTTACAGTAACTGACGGGATCTAGCAGGTTTTTTTCTGAGGCCAAGACTTCAGCACATGCCCAGGGACGGGGTCTGGGGATATAGCGTCCCCAAGACGTTCCAGGTCAAGGGCTGGCAAACTTTTTTCTGTAACTGGCCAGGTAGTATGTTTTTTTTGTCCTTGAGGTGCCTGTGGTCTCTGTCACCGCGCCTCAGCTCTGTCCTTGTCGTGCAAAAGCAGCCGTGGTCCTGTGGAAACCCACACGTGAAGCCGTGTTCCAGTAAAACTTTATTTATGGACACTAGAACATGAATTTCAAGTAACTTTTGCATGTTATGAAACATTTTCCTTTTGATTCTTTTTCAAGCACTTTTTTAAAAAGCTTTTATTTATTTGAGAGAGAGGGTGAGTGACAGAGAGAGAGAGCCCAAGTGCGGGGAGGGTGGGGTGGGGTAGGGTCGGGGAGAGGCAGAGAGAGGAGCAGATTCCCCGCTGATCAGGGACTCTGGCTGCAGGGGTCGATCCCAGGATCCTGGGACCATGACCTGAGCCGAAAACAGATGCTTAACCAACTGAGCCACCTGGGCAACCCCCCCCCCCTTTTCAAGCACGTAAGATGATCTTAGTGCAGTTCACGGACTATATGGTAAAGGGGGGTGGGCCCTCGAGCTACTAACTCCTGCTGTAGGCTCTCCATTATCTCTGGCAGAACTGGCCCCCCTTCCCCTTCCCCACCTTCCCATGCTCTCAGTCATCCTGGCTCCTTGGTCTTGCATTCTAGAAACATGCCACTTTTATTCACTATTTAATTCATCCTTATCTGTTGGATTGATTGATTGATTCATTCAACAAACACTTACTGGGACTCACCCAAGTCCCAGGCAGGCCGTTGGATGCTGGGGATATAAAAATAATAATAAAGAAGCGTCCCTCCCCTCAAAGAGCTTAGCTTCTTAACACTGGAAGCAGATTTGGAATGAATACGAACTTGGTTACCCTCGTGAGCAGGGCTGTGAAGGAGAAGTCCAAGGTGTTGTGAGAGTGTGTTCCGGAGAGATCCTGGGAGATCAAGAGAGGCTTCTTGGAGGAGGACACGCCCTGCAGCTAAGATGGGAGGGCTGAAGAAGGGGGGTTGGGGGTGGGAAATGCCTTTCTGAAGGCAAAGCCATAGTCAATGCTGGGAGGGATCGTGCAGACCCTTGAAAAGCCTATTAAGGATTTTGTTCCTTAGCCTAAGGGAACAGGAAGCCAAGCTGTCTTTCTGATTCTCCTCTGGACCGCTGGCTTTCTTAGACCAGCTTTGTCTGGCTGCCGGGCTGCTGCTGACATTTTTGGATCTGACCCCCTTTCTGCAGGAAGTACCTATCAGAGCAGCTGCTCGCTGTCCTCGCGCTGTGTCTCTGTGACCTCCTGACTCCTGGGGGCATTTGAGTCTGTGTCTCTTCCCGGCCGGGCCAGCCACATCCACATTTCTGCTCCAGCTCTGGGGCCTCCCCTGCCCTGCGCGACTCAGGCCAAGGCCGTGCACCCTGCTCCGGCCGCCGCGCACCATTCCTCTCGTCTTCTACCCGTCTCCCTCTCTTCCAGATAATTCTCGTGTCCCTTAATCCCCAGTCCCTTCGCAGAGCGCGCTTGGGTGCCATAGATGTTCTGTTCCCGTTTCTGCACCACATACAAATGTAGCTGGTTTAAAGCCCCGTTTACAGTTGGAGCCTTTGCTCTGGCTAGTCTGCTTATTTTCAGATCCACTTAGGATTTTAGGGATGGGGATTGTCTTGGTGCCGGCCGCTGTGGGGGTCTGTAAGGAAGCAAAGTCAAACAGAAGGCCGTCTCCGTCTCTAACACCGCAGTCCTCGAGGAGTCAGAGAAACCCAGATGCTGACGAGCGTTGTGGGTGTTAGTGTGGACATCTGGGGGCTCGAAGAAGAGGGTCCGCAGCTTTACTGGGTACCAGATACGTCTCGGAAGAGGGGCCCCTGACTCAGGGACTCCACATAGAGGTTGCCATGCAGTGAAGGCCAGACAGCCAGGGAACGCCGATGTGTTCGGCGTGAGCAGAGAGCCAAACGGTGAGAGGGAGTCAGAGGTCTGACCCACCCTTGACCCCAGGAGGCACTCTAAGGAGCTGGGACTTTGCCCGCTGGGCAACGGAAAGCTCTGGAAGGAATCAAAGCAGCGGCCCGACAGGATCAGAATACTGTGGCAAGATTGCTTTTGCAGCAGAGTGAAGGATTTAGGGGCGGTCAGCATGGATCGGGCAGATGAAATGAGAAGAGAAGTAATGAGGTCAGCACTGTATCTGCAGCTGTGGCTCGGGAGGGGGAGGTGGGGTCCGGCAGACAGGATGTGGCAGGGAAAGAGAACGCTCGGGTTCTTCTGAGCTTCCTGCTTTGTGTGATGGAGCCATGCGCTGAGGGCCAGGGACCCGAGGGAGGAAGAGTTTGGAGGAGGTAAGATGGATCCCTGTTGCATGCGTGGTTCCTTGGGGAATATTCAGGGAAAGGTGGCCAGCCACATGGGTCTGTGACTCAGGGGATACCTGGGCTAGAGATGAGAATCTGGGGAGCCATGTGGTGGTGCCTGGCTTGGCACACAGCAGAATGGATTTGACCCCTAACTTGCCCCCTTGGCCTGGCACCATTGTGCAGTGACCAACCTATACAACCACACTTGGCAGTCCAGAATTTTCATTTCATCAGCCAAGAAACAAGGCCGTGAAATGCAGGAGATCACTCAGGGCGAGCATCTAGGAGAGAGCCCTGCAGAAAAACATTCAAGGGAGGGGCGAAGGAGACTGAAATAATTGTCAGTGATAAGAAGAAGCCAGGAGAAATAAGGTAATATCACGAAAGGCAGAGGAGAAAAGATTAAGAAGGGACATTTGGAAACAGACTGAAATATAGATCAGACTTATGGTAGAGGTTATATTTTAAATCACTGGGGGGAATCACAGATTATTTAATAAATACCGTTGGGCCAGATGGCTAACAGGAAGTTCCAGTGGGTACGTTAATGCGGTAATGCTGTTGTTTTCATAAAAACTCAGCGAGGCCATCAAAGTGTGCTTTAAGAGACTCTGAGAAGTCCCCAACTCCCCTTATCTCTCCAGGGTGTTTTGTCATGCAAGGGGGCCCTGAGCTCTGGCCCCAGGACCCTCAGGGGTTCTAGTATCAAGACAGGCTTGTGCTATATTCCCACCAAAACTTGAGTATTGCCAAAAAATGGGGTTGTGTTTAGTTTCTGGATATTGAGTTATTGCTAATAGCCTATCCTTTTCAGGGACCTGAGTTAGTGTTAAGGGGGACCTCTTATTTGCGCAATCGGTAATTGCATTTCAAGAGATGGAGCGTAATGTTGTTTTGTTCCTTTAATAACTGGAAGGCCTGATATGCTCATGTGATCACTTAGCAGCGATGTGGTCATAGGTGTTCAGGTCCTCTTTTCGGAGAGATGCTGACTTTTTAGATACCGTTTAGGATCTATTTTACCGTTTGGACGTTGAGGGGGTATTTCAAGCCAGTAATGAAGGCCAAGATTAGTTTTGTGTAATGTAGGAGTCAAAATAAAGGAAGAAGATCACTCCAGGGGGATGTCTTAGCTCTGTTTCTCTAGAAAGCAGAGCCTGAGGCAAGGATTAAGTGTAAACACTTTATTTAGGCTGTATAAGCCCAGGGCAGTGAGAGTGGGTGAGAGAGGGAAGATGTCACGTGATGCTGGCTAGCGTTGACAGTGAACCGCAGAGAGATCCAACAGGTCTGTTCAGGTCGTACCCAACAGGTGTGTTCACTTCTTTGGGAGGGTTACAGAGAAGAGCCGTGCCTTTGAAGTCCATGGGAGAGCAGAGGTGTCTGATCTGCTCACCTCCCTCTCATCTCCTATTTCCCGTGGGCCAAGCATCTTCCCCTTGGAGAGCTATTTCCCCCACACTTTTGGGTTGTATCATCTGGCCCCCAGAAAGCCTGACTCCAGCCCCACAGAGTGATGCTTCATCCAAGCCCTGGGTGGATGGTCAGTGCAGCATGGGGAGAGGTATCAACCAAAATAGAAGGAGGTAATTGATGGAAACATGAGAAGGAGCCCGAGGTCTGTGTCCCAGGGCGGGGATTCCTAAAGCACTAGCAGCTGTGGTGTATGTCTAACTCTTGTGTCAGATTTTGATGACTCGAGTGTTCATGGAGTTTCATTGGCCAATAACTTCTGCTCCATAGTCACCCTAGGGAGGACCTTCCAGGTCATCTCACATAGGGGTCGGCAAACTAGGGCCCTTGGGTCAAATTCAGCTTGCAGCCTATTTTTGTCAGTAAAGTTTTATTGAACACGGCCATGCTCTTTTGTTTGCCTGTTGTCTGAGGCTGCTTTCACACTATGATGGCGGAGTAGAGACGAGACACAGTGTGGTCACAAAGCCAGAAATATTTACTGTCTGGCCCTTGAAAGAAAAAGTTGGGTGATCCCTGGTCTAGCAAATAGAGCCCATCGATGGTACACATGAGTGAGTGGAGACCCCCATGTGGTACAGGGACTTGAGCCAAGTTACCTGGCCATTCATAGGCCAGGCTATGCCTGGATCCCATCTTTCCATCCTTCCTCCCTCCCCCATTGCCTCAGTATTCAGGAGAAGGGGCATAGGGGGTGATGACTTAATTTGCAAAAAGGATAACTGAACTCATGAATTAGCAGGAAAAAAAATCTAAAATGATTTTTATTTTTTAAGGGAAGCCCAAGTATCTTCTTAGAGCATCAGCTGAAACCCAGGGGAGCTGGGAGTTGTGTTTTGTTTTGTTTTTTTGTTTTTTTTTTTAATTTATTCGACAGAGATAGAGACAGCCAACGAGAGAGGGAACTCAAGCAGGGGGAGTGGGAGAGGAAGAAGCAGGCTCATAGCGGAGGAGCCTGATGTGGGGCTCGATCCCAGAACGCCAGGATCACGCCCCGAGCCGAAGGCAGATGCTTAACCGCTGTGCCACCCAGGCGCCCCTGGGAGTTGTTTTTTAAGCTCTTTTTGATAAAGCACCCATATGTGTAAATGTTGTATTATGTTTCTGAGTGAAGCTTGGAGAAGTATACTAGGATTTGAGCTTTTGGAGTCATGTGCCAAATAGCCAGTACTTTCCTTGATTTCTTGTTTTAATTTTTCTTTAAATGAGTAGATTCCCATTTAACTTTATTACACCAGGAGCTAATGGGAGTTTCTGGGTAAGTCTTCCAGAAGAACACTTTCCAAAGCATTCTTTGAGCTTTTCTTTGTTACAAATAATTGGATACTTTTCTAGCTCCCCGGATAGAACAGCCCTAATAATTCCCTGTGAATAAAGGTTGCCCTGAGAAACTTCTATATTCAGAAGCATCTATCTGTTTTCTTCTGTCCATCTGCGTTGAACAAATGTGAGACGAGAAAGATGCTTTTGTTTGGCACATTCAGTAGATTGAGTAGCTCGGTGTGTGTGTGTGTGTGTGTATGTGTGTGTGTATGTGTGTGTTCATACGTGCTGCTTATTTTGGCTTTATTATTTTTATTTAACGGACTCTAGTGCAAAGCTGTTAGACCTTAAAATTTAGTATTAATCTGCTTCTGTGTGGGTTTTGTTTTTTTCTTGCAGAGAATCCATTTTAATTTTTTTTTTTTAAAGATTTTATTTATTTGACAGAGAAACAGCCAGCAAGAGAGGGAACACAAGCAGGGGGAGTGGGAGAGGAAGAAGCAGGCTCCCAGCGGAGGAGCCTGATGTGGGGCTCGATCCCAGAACGCCGGGATCACGCCCTGAGCCGAAGGCAGACGCCTAACGACTGAGCCACCCAGGCGCCCCCCATTTTAATTTGTAACATCAAGGTACCACTTTCGTGCACAACACATTCCTCCTATCTCAGCTGTTCTCAAGACCCGTCCTCTCTTGGAATTTTGGCAAATGCCAAGTGGGTGAGGGAGTCACGCACACTTCTAGTACGTAGAAGACCCCTAAAAATCAAAAGACAAAGGAGACAAAAGGAATGTATTGTTTGTTGTATTCTAGGAAGTGGAGTGACTCTGAAAACCTGCTTATCGGTCAGCAGTGTAAGAACGGTCCTCATTGGCTGTTTGGTGGGGTCGCCGATGGGCAGCAAATCGTTCAGATACGGAAGTGAAACAAAAAGGGAAGGTGTGGGTTATGACCCAGCAATTCCACTCCTAGATACGTACCCAAGAGAATTTAAAACGTGCGCACGAAAACCTATACGTGAGCGTTCATAGCGCCAGTCTTCGTAGTGGCCAGAAACACCCCAGATATCTATCACATGATGAGTAGATAAACGAAATCTGCTGTGTCCCTAGTGGGAGATTATTGAGGCATCAAGTACTGGTAAACACCTGCCACAACATGGAGGAACCCTGAAAACATCACGCTAAGTACAAGAAACCAGACACAAAAGGCCATGAACTGTATGATTCCATTTACACGAGACACCCAGAATAGGCCAAAAACCATAGACCCAGAAAGTAGATTCGTGGTTTCCAGGAACGGGGAGAGGGGAGAATGGGAGTGAGTCCTGATGGGTACAGGGTTTCATTCTGAGCTGATGAAAGTATTCTAAAATTAGATAGTTGGTAATATTTGCGCAAGTCTGTGACTGTACTCAAAACCGTTCCTATTATGTGCTTTTAGAGAGAACAATTTATGGTCTGTAAATTACATCACAGCAAAGACAGTCATGTGATGTCTTGGTTAGGGCTTCCTTCTGCCTGATTCCCAAACTTTGGTGGGGGCTAGAAGCCCCTAGGGAGTTCGTTAAAAAATACCATTAACCTACTGGATCCGAATCTATTATTCGGAAAGAGTAAGAAAGTCTGTTTTCTATTTTTACGTGTTTTCTAATGGCTACCACCTATTTTTGACTTGCAAGGAGACAATAAGATTGATGAAGGCATCGTCAGTGGATCAGATTATTATGAAGTTGAGGAGCAAATTTAAATCCAATTTTCTTTTCCCGAGATAAAGTGAAAGAATACAGTTTTCTTCAAACAGGTCAACCCATGTTATAGTCTCAAGGTTAGAGGCTGTATTACCGTAAGATACTCTAGTTAAGGTTGATTCTCGTGGAGGAACTCCTTAAAGACAGATCCGTCATTTTTACGCTGGCAAGATAGAGATTGAGCATAAAACTACGGAGGAAGACCCTTCAACCTGGCTGACGTTCATACTTTTCACTGTTGTCAAGGTAACTGACTCGTGGATATTTTCTCGCCTTTCTTCCGATCCCGAAACAATGTCATGGCAGTTCTTTTAATTTCAAAGCTCAAGTCAAAAGCTCAGTTTTTTTGAAATCTCAGCATTTTTGCCTCTTTATTTAAGATTTTATTTATTTATTTGACAGAAAGAGAGCAAAGAGCTGGGGAAAGGGGCGGAGGGAGAGGAAGAAGCAGACTCCCCACTGAGCAGGGAGAGCCCAGTGCGGGGCTCGATCCCAGGACCCTGGGATCTTGACCTGAGCCACAGGCAGACGCTTAACCTGACTGAGCCACCCAGGCGCCCCAACATTTTTGCCATTTAAAAAAGCCCTGTGGACTCTCGTTTCAACTTTGCTCCTAGGTACCATTGAGTCAGAGAATTTGGGGCTTGTATTCTTTTTGTTTTCCCATTCTGTCGAGCACTCGGATGTCCAGACCAAGCAAACGCCATCCTTGTCTTCGGGGAACTTGAAGAGTCTAGTGAAATAGTTCGGGCCTTCGATAGGGTGAGAAGTCATAAGGTGTCTACTTTTCGTATTGTTCTACTCTGGAGGTTGGTAGGCTGGGGCTTCCAAATTTGCTTCCGCTTTGGCTAGGAAGTGAGTGCCAGTGTAGAGTTCCTGTCCCCTCCCCACGCCCTGTGACCTAGCAGGGTTCGGTGGCTAATCCATCCAAACCAGGTCAACCCAACCATATTGGTGGTTGGGATCTCTACCCGTCATTCCCTTGACCAGTATTCTTTCATTAAAGGCCAAAAAAAAGAGGACAAGATGAGTGTGAGTTGTGTCCCCATAGGCGTGATGTTTGCTTGGCTTGGACTCTTTAAAATACAGCGCTGACCCACGATGACTGAATTTCGAGGGCAATGGCGTGATCATGCCTTCGTGTGTGCTGGTAGGAATGTGATGGCCAGGGCAGGGTCAGAACCTTCCAGATCTTGCTGAGCTGTCCTAAAGCAATGCAGGCATAGGGGAGGTCACCTGCTGGATGGTCTCGAGGCCAGAGGCCTTCCACAGAAGCACTTTATTCTGTGCACGCAGTGCCTTAAAATGTTCAACGAGTTGCCAATATTGACAAATCCGAAACCCTTCCGTGACCGTCTGGTGACTTGTCTTCTCTCGAAGAATCAGGAGCAGTGGCCGCGTCAGACCCACCTCCCTGCCTGAACACAGCCGGGTGGGGCTGAGAAGGTTGCCACTGCCCCCGACTTTTCTTACACTCCGTTTGGTTCACGTGTGCATTTTCCACGTCCGGTTTCTGTGGGTGCTGGGAGTTTTGACCTGTGTTCAGACAGCCTCGTGGTTTTGCACCAAGCACCGCAGAAGAGAGATGGCGTGAGGCACCGAATTGGGAAGATAGGTTATAAATGCTCCGGGGAATCAGAGATTAAGAAAGGGGACGAGGGGGGCGCCTGGGTGGCTCAGTCGTTAAGCGTCTGCCTTAGGCTCAGGGCGTGATCCTGGCGTTATGGTTTCGAGCCCCACGTCAGGCTTCTCCGCTGGGAGCCTGCTTCTTCCTCTCCCACTCCCCCTGCTTGTGTTCCCTTTCTTGCTGGCTGTCTCTCTCTCTGTCAAATAAATAAAGTCTTAAAAAAAAAGAAAAAGAAAAAAAAAAGAGAGGGGACGAGGGAAGAGAATCAGGAACCCAAGAAGAAATGCCCAGCTGAGTGCCTTTTTCAGCGAGGACCTACCAGCTCGTCTCACACTCGGCCTTATTCCTGGAGGTCTTCTGTGCACCTGACTATCGGTGCAGGAAGCATTGTCTTTCTGGGACTGCTGTGAGGCCGGTGTGTGTGTGTCGGGGGCCGTGGGAGCCCGTGGCTGCAGCAGGAAGGTGGGGTCTGGACAGGGCAACCAGGTAGCTGTTTAAAGGGTGAGGGCCCATGGAGCTCGTCGGTGGAACTCTGCAAAAATGGGAAGTATCTGCAGGATGCATTCTGATCAGTGAGTGGGCAAGGACGGAGTGAATTGATTATCAAGCAACAAGTGTTTGTTAAATGCCTTGTCTGTGCTCAGCTCCCAATTATCCACTTGGACGGCTTCTTGCAGGGGTGGTGTGGGCGAATACAATGCAAATGGCTACATGTTTGCAAAGACCGAATGCTTCCTGAAGTGGAGAGGAGATTGTTAAAGGGGACTTTCCTTGTGGGTTGGAGTCAATTTTCTTTCCTGCTCGAATAGACCTCTCGGAAGGTCCCTTCCAGCTCTGAGAGTCCATGAAACGAGGAGTCGCGACACCAAATGCTCATCACCCACTGTTTGGGAACGCGCCTCCGTATGTAAAGCTGGCGTGGTTTCCTGATGATCAGATCTGTATTATCGGAGGGAGATCTTGGAGTGGGGTAACAGCTTTTTTGTTATTTCAGTCCGAGTCGGATTCCAGAGTAGGCAATGCTCATGCAAGAGGCGTGGGAGAACAGGGTGAGAAGTTAGTCATGCAAAACACATGTGTTTAACGCATGCCGCTCCTTGGGAGCAGCGTGCTGGGCTGTGCACGGGGGCACGGAGACCCCGCACTGGAAGGATCTTGTCCTCCCACGTGGCAGCCCCCCCTGATCACTGCTGTTGAATGAAGCTCCTGCCATCTTGCCAGCTCTAGTTAGTGCCTGTCTGCATGGCCAAGGAGACCCTCAGCCCGAAAAGAACTAGCTCCGATAATGGGGGAGAGTGGAAATGATCTTGTGGTCTGGAATAGGGATGGGCTCTGGAACAATATGCTAGAGGGGGTCCTGCCCCCCCCCCCCAGGCATTTACCTTTTAGTGGCCATTGCGGGGACCTAGTGTAGGGGTTTCTGGTGACTAGGGGCGCTTGGGTTGGGGAGGTCGGAGCAGAAGTGGGTTTTTTGGACACAGAGACAAACGCACAAGGGAAGACGATGTGAAGACCCAAGGAGGGTACCATCTGTGAGCCCCAGGCATGACTGAGGTGATGAACTGTGGAATAGACTCTCCCTCACGGCCCTCAGAAGGAACCCACCCTGCCAACCCCGGGATCTCGGACTCCTGGCCCCCGCCAGAACTGGGACACAACACAATTCTGTTGTTTAAGCCCCCTAGCTGGAGGTGTTTTTGGTTGGGGCAGCCCCAGAAAACCAACACACTTCCCAGGTCCCAGCATAACAGGCCACCAGGTGGTGTCGTGTCCTCCATGAGGCCATGGAGAGGTGCCATCTGTTCCCTCTGTTCCTGACACCTGCCTGGCCTGAAGGTAAAGTAGCCCCAGCAGCGGAAAGGTAGCCTGCTTTTCCTGTTGCATTGCCAGCCCCTTGGTGAACGCAGGGCGTGGGCTCCGGCTTAAAATAGCTCCCTGGGTCCCAGAATTCTGGCGGCTCCGAGAGAAGGAGGTACAGAAGAGCTTTTATGTAAGCTGCAGGAAAGAGACCCGTAAAGCAGTTGATTTACAGATACTATAGATTCTTCTCGCCTCTGTGCTTGAGTATACCAGAGAGGACTGGGCTGGCGGTCACATCCACAGCTCTGTCCCTTTCTGGTCCGGTCAGTCCTTGGCGTATCCCCAGCATCCTCAAGTCTGGATTCCCCATCCCTGCAAGAGCGGGTTAGGCTGGTTTTGAAAGCCCTTTCAAGCTCTGTATGTCCCCCCACCGAGGGACAGACCCCGCTGGCCAGGCAGGTGGTCCCGCTCCCTGCCACCACCCCTCTTCGGTCCCTGATGCCTGCTGGTTGGGGTGCCCCCTCGCTCCCATGGCACAGCTTTGCTTCCAGGTGCGGGGAGAGGTGTCGGTCCACGGTGGTTCTTTCCCAGTGATGGATCAGGGAGGACTCTGTTGCCTCTTTTGACTTTTCCGTGTTCTCCAACCTTTTCTCCTGGGACCTAGATTACTTTTGTAAGTAGGATAAAAATAATTCCTCTGAGATGCAGGAGAGGACGGGAGCTGCTCATTCCCCAGATCTCAGCCTGTCCTCCTGGGTTCCTCCCCTTCTGCTTTCTCAGACGCCCGTTTCCCCTTGTCCTCTCTCTTCTCCTGCGGGAGTCCTCTCGTGGGATCTTGGAGCACTGCTAAGCTTTGGGGTCCCTTTCAGGGCCAAGGTGCACAAATCAGAGCCCTGGTCTCATTTACATGGGGGTGAGGAGCACCCAGGGTGCTGGGCCGTGTGCTGTCTGCCAGGAAGGGAGGAGGGTGCCAGGCTGGGAGTTAAGAAGGAACTCCTCCCTCCTTCTCTTTGCCCCGCCCCCCCATCCTCCCGGTCCCGAGATGAAGACTTCAGTTGCTTTGTGCTGCTGGTATAGAAACGTGATATGTGTTGATGGAGGGGGGCGGCTGGTTACAGGAAGGGGTGCTCAGCGGACAGCAGGGGTAGAGCCTTGGGAAGCGGAACAGAACGGAGCAGGGAGCACACAGCGCTTTGGACACCAGGTCCCCGCCCTACAAAGAGTGCATGCCCGTGAACTCCCACTCCCGTGACCAGATATGCAAATGCCAAATCTTCCTGGCTGGCGGACTTTAGAGGCAGAGAGGAGGCCTGAATACGGGTGGTCCTGGTGGTCCTGGGGGATTTCTTCTTTGCTCTCGGAGCATCGGCTGATGCTGGGGGTCACTTTTCTTTTTCTGGATCTCTTGGGCTACATCGACTATAGGCTGCAGTTTTTAACAGCGACACCTGTTTGGTGCCCAGTGGGTGCTTTCAAGTCAGGAGGAATCTGAGGTTGTTTTGATGGTTGCATCTCTAAAAAGAAATTTCTTTTTCTTTTTCTTTTTTTTTTTTTTTTTTTAATGGCCTTCCCTCCAACACCTGGGGATGGGAGGAGGCGCTGTTGCAGAGAGACTGCTGCCCTTCCTTGGCAACCCCGAGGCTTGTGCATCTCACAGTGGAGTTCCTGGACCAGCAGCATCCACACCATCTGGGAACTTCCTAGAAATGCAGTTTCTCGGGCCCCACCCCGGACCTTCTGATTCAAAAACTCTGGGAGTGGGGTCCTGTGGTCTGAGCTTTCGCCAGCCCTCCAGGTGATGGAGAAGCATTACCATACTTCCAGCCCACCTCAAAGGCTGGCCCTTGTTGGTAGCATTCTAGAATTTTCCATAGTGGGTAAGACTGGCAGGCCTCTTGGCAGAGAGGTTTTTTCCCACCCTGCTCGTGCTGGTTCTCAAAGACTCTTATTTTTCATCAACCCTAGAATGCTACCTATTTCTTCCCCCATTTCATGTGCTCCTCTCTGTCCTGAATGCCCTTCTTGATGTTGGAGAAGAGCTTATTTTGCCTAGAATTTCCGTCCGTGTTTTGCAGTGTTGGTTCCTGATAAGGACCTCCCCACAGAGGGGGCCCTTTATGATTCGGGGGCTGGATGGTCTTCCCTGGGAATCTTGCACGGCTTGGAAGGTGCCTTGGTGGCCGCACCTCAGAGAGAGGGTGGCTTATTTCTATTCCCCAAAATAACTGTGGCTTTCTGACGGCTTCCTCTGTCTTGTGAAAAACAACACTCTCCACGATTTCAAGCATTATTTATAAACGTACAGTCACACCTTTTACTGGAAAGACTTCTAAATTGGGAGTAGCGATGCAGCATGGCTGAAGTTCACAAATGCCAAGTTTCTCAGAAAACAGATCCCAAAGGTGGTGTGCGAATGGAAGGTAGCACGTAGCGGGAAGAGAAGCTTCTGGACAGTTGAGCGGTGTGATTTTTCCATGGAGCGATTATGGGAGTCCTCCTTGGGTTATGTTAAGAAGCTGCCATGCAGCCTGGTCACAGAAGAATATTCTAGAATGTTTCAGAAGAATATTCTGGAATATTCCAGAAGAACATTCCAGGATCTAAGGGCCGTAGGGCTGGCGTTGGCTGTTTACAGGGCAATGCAGTTTGGTGGTTATCTGTGGGCAGGGAGTACTTCTTATAGGAACAGAAGCTTGTGGGGGAAAAAGGGGGCATTTATTAGAAGGGTATAGGACATCTCTTAGAAGCCTCTGCTAAAGGACTGGAAATCAGCTGTTGGTCCAGTTTCTGGGACCTTGGGATGCCTTAGGCCCACTTGTTTCTCTGGGTTTAGTTCATACCTCTTTTTCTCTTTTTTTCTTTAGTAGCCGTTTAGCAGAAACTGGCTGCTAACGGCTGAAGACATCCTCCCAAGTCCTGCTCTGTGCCTCCTCGCTGGTGCAAACAGTAGGGGCCAAGTAGGCACGCCCCAGGTGTGGGTCTGCAAGAAAGACCTCTGGCGTTTGGAGCCTTCTTAGAGAAAGGTCTCGATTAGGTGTAACAAGTAGTTCTGTTTTTTAAAGTGATGTTTTAGGATTCTGATGGGGATTTTTTTATAGAGGGTCCGGTCAGCCTTTAGCTTTTTGGATTCTTCCCTTTTGAGGTCACACTTAAAAAGGCCTTTGCCAGCGAGAAGAGGGGAACATATGCTTCTGGTACTCTCGTGGACTGTTTTATCCCCCCTTAAAATTTTCAAGCCAGAAAAAACTTCATTTCAGAAAATGTGTGAGAAATGGATCGACCTTAATATTTTTTTCAGATTGTTGGCCTCATGTTCTCCCAGCATTTGTTGATGGATTCAGCCTTCTCTGTTGCCCTGAAAAGCCCCGCTTGACCATATGCTAACCTAGTCTGCTTGGGTTATTTCTTGTTTTTCTTTTCTCCTGTCTTTGAATTTATTCCTGCACCAACGCGACCCGGTGTTGTCTGTCTTTCGTGGGAAATTATCATGTACTTGGTAAAGCATTCAAATGGGCTGTGCTGTGAAAATACAGTTGTTGTACTTTGTTTTTTTTTGTTTTTTTTTGTTTTTTTTTAATTCTAGAGAGAGTGAGTGAGCTCGAGCTGGGAGAGGGGCAGAGGGAGAGAGAGAATCTCGAACAGACTCCTGCTGAGAGCAGAGCTCGATGCGGGGCTTGATCCCGTGACCCATGAGATCATGACTTGAGCCAAAACCAGGAGTCAGACGCGTCACCGACTGAGCCCCCCGGGCTCCCCACTTTGCTTTGATTTTTAAGAATTAGCCAGCATCGAATACTTCTTGTGTATTCTTCGAGCGATGTTCTGTGCACATACTTCTGATTTAATTTGCTTTCTTTTTTTTTTTAAAGATTTTATTTATTTATTTGACAGAGAGAGAAACAGCCAGCGAGAGAGGGAACACAAGCAGGGGGAGTGGGAGAGGAAGAAGCAGGCTCATAGCGGAGGAGCCTGATGTGGGGCTCGATCCCATAACCCCGGGATCACGCCCTGAGCCGAAGGCAGATGCTTAACCGCTGTGCCACCCAGGCGCCCCTAATTTGCTTTCTAAAATGCATCCGAGAACCTTCTGTGCACGGGTCACTTAGCAGTGTGCGTTGGACAGGCCGTCCACGTCAGCACTCCCAGGTCCCACGTGCAATGCCATCCTGCCAACACAGCGTGGTGCCCCCGGGCATTTACAGCGTTTCTCTGGAGAGTTCCCCCCTCTCGCAAAAGGTGTCCCCAAGCACCTCTTTATACTTACATCGTTGCACACCCGAAACAGTTGTTAGGTCGAAGGGTCTGTGTGTTTGCGATTTTGATCCCTATCTCCGAGCTGCTTTTCCAAGACATTCCCCAACCTGTTTTTCCGGATCCTTGCTAACGAGGGGTTATCAGTCTGATGCTATATGTCCAGTGAGTAAGAAAACAGCGTCTTGTCATCTTAGGTTGGGTTCCTCCAACTTTGGGGGAGGGCGAACATCTTTTCCTCTTGGGTATTTGCCATTGTATTTTTTTAAACTGCCCGTGTATGTTGCCTTTTAGATTGGACTGCTTGCGTAATTTGTAATTCATGCTACGTGAAGGGGCTTGGTGCTGTGTCTGTTCTCCCTAGTCTTTGGGTTTCCGTCTGTTTGTTTTTCTTTTTATCTACACACACACACACACACACACACACACACACTCATTTTTAAAAAAGCAGCCATTGGTCATATAACCGAACTCCGTTCTCACGGTCTCACTTTGACCTGAGTCAGCATTCATTCATCAAACAGCAACTGCTTACTATACGCGGTACCCGAGAGATGGATCCATTGAATTAACAGAGCCCCAGAGTTTTCGGGAAGCAGCTCTGGGAATCTGTATTTTTACCAAGTGGTCCCAATGATCCCGATGAGTAACCAAGTCTGGGAAACAAGATTGGAGCTTTGCCGGGTGCCTGTGCTTGGGTCCCGGGTCCCAAGGGTCTAGGCTTTGGTTTTGTATAAAGTCTCTTTCTTGGGACCCCCCCCCCACATTTTCTCCACCATAAGATGGGGGGGTCATAATATCCGCAAGGTGGCAGGTGGCTACCACTGCCTGTTGGCTCCTACAAGACACTTGTTCCTATGTTGCGATCAATGCTTGTTACCCATCAACGCAAGTTCAGGGACTCATGGTGTGTTGGCCCAGATCTGTACTCTGTAAGGAGCTCGGTGCCCCAGGGATCGTAAAGGGTTTGAAGGACAGGCTCAGAGAGTTCCAGGCACCCTACTGCCTGTGTCCCCACTAGAATTCCTCTGGCTTCTGCTGGTCCTGCCTCTGGCCACCTTGTTATCCCATTGGTATCACCAGCCTCTGAACTGGCCTTAACAGCCCGTGCCCCACCTGGATCCCAGGCTTGCTGAAAGGATCCTTGGAGCTGCTGGTAGACCACCGCTAGTGATGTTTTCCCAGTTAACCGAGGGACAGATACCCCTACAGCTCAGAAATGCTAAAGAAGGCATTCGAGGACCCTCTTTCCCCCAGCGCCAGAGAGGGGCCCTTCCCTCCCTCTCCCTTTGGGGGATGTGTTCTAAGGGGTGGACTTGGGATCTCAATGTCTGTCTATGACACCAGTGCCTGAGCTCCTAGGCACATAAGGGCAGCTCTGAGCTGAGGGGTGTTTTAAGCACCAGGGGCAGGTGTACAATCCATTTCTTTCTCTTTCCAGAAGAGCAGAGTCCTGGTGTCACCCCTTCCTCGAGCAGGAGGACTCTCAGTGCTCAGGGGGGCCGCTGAACTGTGTGTGCTGCCTAAGACTCTTAGACCCTGGGAATTGGGGGCCGTTAGCTAGCACCTCCCTGCTTCTGCTCCCACGCCCCCAGGCTTGACTCCCGCCATGCAGTTCTGGCTGGTGCTCAGGATGCAGACTCTGGGGTCCAGTGGCCACAGTGAAGTCTTCCCATGCTGCCTGAAAGTAGAGGTGAGGCTCAGTAGCCCTCCTGATGGTAGATCAGACCTAGGTGAGCCCACAGAATGTAGTTCTTCTGCTGACAGCCCACAGATGGCTGTTTGCAAAAAGCCTGTGTCTCTGTTTGCTGAGAGGCTGCCTGCTCTGTCCCTGCTGCTGGGGATCTGAGCTGTGTCAACAGGGCTGGGGGTGGTGATGGAAGCCTCATGGAAGGTGGATCCGCGCAAAGCTTCCCAAGTGAGAAGCTGTCCATCCTGGGTGTCACTCCATGGTTCGGGAATTGTCTCTCTGCCCACGGGGTCTGAAACCAACACGGAGGGGTCTGGTTCTAGAGCTGAGGGCAGGGGCCAGGGTCATCGCCTGAGCACTCCCTTCCCTGACCTTTCCTGAGAGAGACATCCCTGGATCCCAGTGGTGTCCCAGCTCTCGGTGGTGGTGGTGGTGGTGGTGGTGGTGGTGGTGGTGGTGCCATCTTCACCTGGATGGACCCTGCCGCACTCATGCCACGCTCCCCAGCTCCTGCTGCTCCTTCTGGAGGGGGTTCTGGAAGGGCCCAAGCTTGTCCCCATCTCTGGAGGACTGACAGGGTGGACGGGGAGAGAAGCATTCACAGGTGATGCATCTAGGGCCCCAGATGTGCTGAGGGGACATATGGTGGCTGAGTCCAGGAAGCCTGTTCAGATGCAGGGCCTGGCACAGCGGCCACCATTGGATCTTGCCACGTCTCTGCTTCAAGCCCTGCAGTGGCTGCCCCCGCATCGCTGGGCCGCACCCCCAGAGTGGCTGATTCCGGAGCTCTACGCTGCGACCCGAGGCTTTGCATTTCTAGTGATGTTAATGCTGCTGGTCCAGGACCCCGCTGTGAGAGATCCCTCCCACGTTCTATCAGCACTGGGCTGTGTGATCTGATAGTTGTGACAGAGAGTCACTCCTAAGGCTGGGTGCTAAAAGGCATCGTGGGTTCTCCCTGCTCTCTAGGCACACACATTTTGGGGGGGAAGTCAGTCCCATGGCGTGAGCAGCCCTGTGCAAGGAACTTTGGCCCCTTCCCTCATCCATGTGAGTGAAACATCTTGCAAGTGGCTCCTCCAGCCCCACTCAAGCCTTAAGATTGAGACACAGCCCCAGCTAAGACCCTGACTGTGACCTCACAGGAGAGCCTGAGCCGGAACCACCCCACTGAGCGCTCCTGGATTCCTGACCCTCTGGAACTGGGTGACATAAATGCTTGTTGATTCAAGCTGCTGGGCTTGGGGTGATTTCTGAGGCAGCAAGAGATACTTAGTACTTTCTGAACTTGACTCAAATGTGCCTTTCTCCGGGAGGCCTTCCTTGGCCACCCTTTCTAAAATTACATCCCTTTCGAATACTATTTTTTATTCCCCTTCCCTACTTTATTCTTTGGCAGGTACCTCCAGCTAACCTGATCTGTTTTAATTCCTTATTTACCTTCCTTCTGGCGTGACTCCCTTCACTGCCATCAGACGTTTTTAAATTTTCACTCATGGAAAATTTTATGTGTTGGTATTTCCAAACTAGACAGGAGAGCATCGTGAGTACTAGAACGAAAGCCGAGGGAGGAGGATGTTTGATCCGTTCTGTTTCCTGCAGTGTCCGCAGGGCACAGAATACTGCCGGACGCAGAGTAGGCCTTCGAGTACAGTGCTGTTATATTCAGTAATAGAATTTATTATGTTATATCAAATATTGACCATGTCGCAAATGTTTCTGATATTTATGTGAAATTAATGTAACAGTACTTTTGATTTTGAGGATGATTCTCACGCAGAGAGTGGTGTGCAGACTAAACCAGCACTGTTTTGCCACAGCTCCCGGAGCCCCAGCACAGAGCTCGGGGTGTTGGTGTCACTGGCCCATGGGGGCGGGGGGGGGGTCCCTGCTGGCAGATTGAGTCACAGGTCTGCTGCTTCTCACCAAGGCCTCAGCTGCTTCCTTTAGAAAATGGAAATGGGGGATGCCTGGGGGGCTCAGTTGGTGAAGCGTCTGCCTTCGGCTCAGGTCATGATCCCAGGGTCCCGGGATCAAGCCCCGCGTTGGGCTCCCTGCTCATTGGGGAGTCTGCTTTTCCCTCTCCCCCTCCCCATGGCTCGTGTTCTCTTTCTCAAATAAATAAATAAAATCTTAAAAGAAAATGGAAATGATAGCACCCATTACGTAGTGATTTTGGGACCACTGAAGGAGATGCCCAGTGCGGGGGGGCTTGAGGTAGACCAGGCGTGAATGCATGTTCAGAGAGCAGTGGTTCGTTTCCTGCAGAGAGCCTGTGGTCAGAGGTCAGGTTTCATTTAATTATAAGACAGGGCTGGGAATGTCCTGTCGCCAGAGACCCCTCATTGCTGTGACTGCAAAGCCAGGAGCAGAGGAGACACTGGGACATGGGAGGGAATCAGAGCGTCTGTTGCCGAGTTCCCCAAGGGAGAGATGAGCGCGACCCTCCGGGCGCCAGCCTGGGCTCTGTGGGGTGCCGCAGCTACCCTTGGTGGAGGCCGGCCTCATTGTAGAGTCTGCGTCTGCCGGCCTACGCTGGACCAAGGCGCGGGGATGGGGATGTCCCCTGATTCTCCTGGGACCCGCCTTCCTGGTTGGGGTGCAGGATGTGGCCAAGGTCTCCTCCAGAGACCATTTCCATTTTCTTTTAAGATTTTATTTATTTATTTGAGAAAGAGAGCACGAGCCATGGGGAGGGGCAGAGGGAGAGGGAGAAGCAGATTGCCCGCTGAGCAGGCGGGTGGGTGCGGGGGACTAGCTTCCAGGGCAGGAGGGGCAGGGGCTGGAGAAGGGAGCAGCAGGGCTGCTATCGGGCTAGGGAAAACGGAGCACAGCCCAGCGGACCCTCCTGGTGAGGAAAATGGGAAGAGAAGCCATGGTTGGGGCCACCCCCAAAGAAGGGAAGGGAAGAGAGAGGAAGTAGTGGAGAGGAGAGAGATGAAGAAGCACAATTAGAAAGATTAAGAAGGAAGAATTTTTTTTTTTAGAAGGAAAGGAGAAGGGGACTGCAGGAATCTCAGAGCCCAGCCGGGACCCAAAGGGGCCCAATTCTCTTCTAGCCAGTACCTCTGGTAATTTCACCTGGTAGCCACCGGGGGCAGCAGAGAGCCACCACACAGCAAAGGATGGGGACCAATCAAGAATGGGAGTGTGTGGGGGGCAGTGCAGGGAGGAGGGGGTGGTGGGTGGGTGGGTGGGACGGGGAGGGGCAGGGCTAACACATTGCCCAAGGCAAATCACCAGGACCTGTGGCTGAGATCCAGGGGGTCCTTGTGGCTTTCCCACTGGAATGGATGCGGCTATTTCTAAGGCAAGGAGGATGTAGTCTTAACAGGGGCAGTGAAGCCCAGAAGTAACCGTGTGAAGTTAGTAACTGCTGCCTCACTTCCTGTTGTATTATTAGCATTATTATTATGGTCATTATTATTTAAAGGAGGGGCCCTCTGGGCTTTGAAGCCCAGGCTTTCATCTCCGTCCGTCTTTCCACTATACTTTCTCCAAGAGTTTTATTCTCCAAGGCAGTCATTGCTGTCCACTGATGGGGAAATTACAAATCTCTGGCCCAGAGCGTCGATGGCTAGGAGAGCAACCTCCCTGGGCCGGTTCGATCCACGGGCCGGTTGATCTGTGTGGCTCTTCTCGTTTCAGTGGCGGAGGTCTGGACGAGTTAGGGTTGCCATTGGGGAAAAACATGTTTTCATGGAGTGAGCTGGATACACAGTGTCTCCAAGAACACGTCTCACTTCTTCCACTCTGACCTTGCCGCGCCCCCCTCAGCCTTTGGGGGCGTGCCTGGCAACGCCTCTCATCCTGGGAGCCTGGGTGTTTCTGGAACCACCTGAAACCCCAGGGGTAGAACCCACGGTCCATCAGGCCCCGAGCTGCTGTTTCAGCTTTGCTCTGTCGAGGAGCCTGGCGTGCTGGAAACAGATTAGGGAATCTTTTATTGGAAAAGGCCTAGAAATGGCTTCCTCCCTGTGGGTGGTGTGGTCATCTGGGGTGATGTTTCCTGCTGCTGGTGAGGTCACTCAGCCAGCGTCCCCGTGGCTCGCTCCAGACGTCCGCCCGGCCTGGCCTGGCTGCCTTCCAGCCTCAGGCTGGCCATGGCTCTGTGTTTTGGGTTAGCCAGAGGTGGCCTGGATGAGGAGGTGGGCTGGGCTGGATCCTTCACGCTGTTCTCTTGCCCTCATCAGTTCGGCCTGAGAGTTGTGGTTCTTGTGGGAAGGAGGGGCTCCAGCTTCTGGGGGGCCTGTGAGTGACCCCGGCCAGCCAGTGCGGCGGAAGGGGCCTTCTTGACGACAAGCCTGCATCTTCCTGTGCCCCCTGGGCACACGATGCCGCCCTGGCTCCTCTACTCTGTCGTTAGGATTCGCAGTGGGGAGATGAAGGGGACCCACGGGGCAGCTGAACCACACCACTGTCCCCCCACCCCGTGGTGCGAGTCACCTCTCCCCGCAGCCCTCCGGTGTTACTCCCATCTGCCCCCGGGAGTCACTGTGGTGTGCTTTTCTTTGGACCCATGAGTGCAGCTCCTGTCCACATAGAATTCGATTTCATCTTGACCGAAGAGAGCTGGCGCGCCCTCATCGACCCTGCGTATCGGCAGCCCAGCTGACCTAGGAGCGTTTGCCGTCCTGCTCCCAGCCGACTTTCCCAGGCTCCCATGGGTCCGAAGGGGCTGCCGGGTCTTCTCTGAAATCAGGGCGGTGACATCAGCCAGCAAAGGGGTGGAGGCAGCAGCACAGAGTGGACATTTCTGTGGGGACCTTTTCCGAGAGTTGACCGTTGGGCAAGGCAGCTCCCTTTGGCCACAGGCAGTGCCCCGAGAGGGACTCAGCTGGGAGCCTCTGCCGCCGGAGACACATGGGTGGTACACTAGGGCACTGACTCTAGAAAGTTTGGGCATTTGGCAGCAGGGGAGAAATGCAGTCTGGGAAGGCTGCATGGTGGAAGAGGCATTTTAGTTGAGACGTGACTAAGGAATAAGATTCTGCCCTGCAGGGATGGGGTGGGGGTGAGGGAACGACTCATGTTCCAGCAAATGTGCTGGAGTGAAGTGAGTGGGAAGTTAATCTGGACAGACAGGGACAGGGGCTGTGAGATTTGGATGGTTATTCTGTGTGCTGGGTGGGGGAGGAGTCAGCCAAGAATTGTCCTTGTGTGTGTGTGTGTGTGTGTGTGTGTGACCTGTAGCTCAGGGCTGGGGGAGGGTGAGCCCCCCCCCCCCCCCCGCCCCTCCTCCCACAGGAAGCCACTCAGCCTGTTCTTCTGGTCAATCCTAGACCTGAAGGGACTATAATCCCCTCCCCCACCCCGGGAGCCATAAACTCCTTAAACCCAAATAATGGGTTTAAGGTTTTAAGACCCCTGATGAAAGTTGGAGGGCAGGAGTGTTAGGGCCAAAAAGACCAGTTTGAGCCCAACCCTTTCGTTTTGGATGAAGAATCAGAGGACCAGAGAGGTGGTGTGACTCGCTCAGGGCTGCACAGCAGCTGACAGGCAGAGCTGAGGCAGGAACCCAATTCTCTTGAATGCTGATTGAGAGAAGCCACTGAAAAGCTGTGCTTGGTTTTGTCTTGAGTATCTGAGACCATCGCGATTTTAGTAATAGAGTTTTTGATTAAATAATGGGATGTCCACGTAATGGACCAACTAAAAATAACTTTATATGGGCATTTGGCACGAATACAGTGATTGCCTTGAGTGGATGCCGTTATCGATCTCCTTTTACAGAGGAGGAAACCAAAGAGCCAGGAAGACAGATAGCTTGGCCCAGGTTCCGCAGGTCACCGCTGTTAAGACCAGTTAACCGCTGTGCGCTCCAGCCGCTTACAGGGTTTGGAAAGATACAAGAGTTGATACATGGAAAGGAAATCCAGTAGGTTTTTTTTTTTTTATTTTAAAGATGTATATGTGCCTCCAAAATATATCGCTGAAGATACCAAAGTGTTGATAGTAAAGATTTCTGAGCCATGGGACTATGGATGCTTCTTCTTTTTCTTTTCCTTTCTTTTCTTTTTTCCTTTCTTTTCTTTTTTCTTTTCTTTTCTTTTCTTTTCTTTTCTTTTCTTCTTTCTTTTCCTTTCCCTTCCTTTCCCTCCCTTTCCTTTTCTTTCTTTCTTTCTTTCTTTCTTTCTTTCTTTCTTTCTTTCTTTCTTTCCTTCCTCATTCATTCATTCATTCATTTTTAAGATTTTATGTATTTGAGAGAGTGAGTGAGCACGGGCAGGAGCAGAGGGAGAGGCAGACTCCCTGCTGAGCAGGGAGCCCGAAGTGGGACTCGATCCCAGGACCCTGAGATCATGACCTGAGCCGAAGGCAGACGCTTCACTGAGCCCCCCAGGCGCCCCATGTGCAGCTCCTTTCTCTGTGTTTTTCTACACTGTCTAGTTGTATAGAGTGAGGAAGGATTGTTTTTATCACCGGATAACTTTGTAAGAAGTCTCTGCTCGCAGGGGTGACATGGCTAACACCGTGTTCGGGGGGCGAGCCCACAGCTCCCGTCTTAGCTGTACTCCTGGCTGGCCGGTGTAGGTGGGTATCTGGGGAGGGAGACGAGGCCAGTCTAACGCAGCCATTGTAGGCCTGTAGAGCTGGGTAGGACTTGGGAAATCACCCCTATTTGACAGAGAACCCCACCCACCCCCCTTGTCTCTGTATAGACCCCAGACCAGGGCTCCTTCCTCTGGCTTGGGGGTTTCAGGTGGCAGTGGGCATGTGGGAGAAATGCCCAGGTGGCAGCTGGGGTTCACGGGCACGAGGCAGACGTGGAGGGTGTGAGTTGTCAGCCTTGGGGGATTGGAGGGGCAGTGGGGGATGTTTCCAAGGATCCCAGCCAGAAGGCCACCTCCGGCTCACAGCTGTGTGGAGAAGGGTCTCCAGTAAAGAGAAACTGTGTTGTCATGGGAGGCGTGGGAGGGGGATGATGTGGGAGCAGAAAGCCAGCTCCTGCTTCCTGGGGGTTGGGCAGGGAGGTGGCCGGCTGGGTCTCTCTGTTCTCCAGCTCTGTTCTGTGACCCTCTGAGGTTGTGCCCTATGAGCGTCTCAAAGTGACTGTGTTTCTTTCTTTGACCAGAGACCACCTGGGAACGTCCCAGCAGTTCTTCTGGGATTCCAGCCAGCCCTGGCCCTCACAGGAGCTCTCTGCCTCCAACAGGTACTGTGCACTCACTACTTCGGGGCAACTGGGGGGGACCATACACCTACCTTCCTTGGAAAGGCCAAGACTCTGGGGTCTGGGTTCTGGAACCTGGCTGGGGATCTTACTGACCAAACCCAGGCAGGGAGCAGTTTAGAGGGTTAGGAGGGTGGGCTCTCCCTGGCAATGTTGGCAGCAACCTGATGGCTCACCCCTCACTCCCTCTCGGGTCCTTAGGGAGGGAGGACGGCTGGGTGAGGTGAGTCATCAGGGCTGTGCCCTGTCTGCTGGTGTGGGTACCCAAAGTGGGGGCAGAACTGCTCTGCATATTCTGGAGCGCATCAAAAAGTAAAAGTTAAAGGAGGCAGATTTTTATGGGGCAGCTTTCGAATAGAATGTTCTAGAAGGCACTTGGGATTTGTTGTCAGGGTGTGAGTTCTCCATTCTGCCAAGGCAATCAAGCGGAAGTGGTTGAGGTCGACATTCCTATTGTAGTTGGGGGTTTTGTTCTGAGACGCCAGGAGGCAGGATGATTTAGAGCCCTTTACCCATCGGTCCGGATCCCAGCCCTCAGAACCCCGCCCCCCAGTCGGTTGTGGCTCTCCCACACTAGACTGTGCCCTCCCCAAGGGCGTACACTCTGTCTCCCCTTGTCTTCTCTGGAATCCTCCATCCACAGACATGGGCTGGCTTGTGTTGAGGGAACTCACCAATGTCTCCGCAATCGCGGGGGGCATGAACCCCATTTGTTGGTTTTTGGACTTTACTCATCAACCAGACGGCAAAGCCCAGACGTCGTGGTTCTAGTGTCGGCCTGGAATTTAAATGTTGGCCCCTTCGAAAATGTGGCAGCCTGGTGTAGCCGGACTGAGATGGGAGGCACGCGGGAGGGGAGAGGCGAGCAGGGGAGGGGAGAAGCAGCAGCTTACCTGGAGGGCGGTGAGGGCCTGCACAACCTTCACGGGGCCCCAGGTCATCGGAGGTCTACAGACCTTACCTCGCCCATCACAGGTGACCAAGGGAAGAGCTGACATAATGACCGAATAAGGGGTTCGTGAATGCGTGAGCGCACGTGTGCAGACAGGCGTCGGAAGGGCGAGCGAGACTTTTAACCCTTCGATCCAAGGAAGGGTCTCGAGTGCAAAGAGTCTTTAGACGTTCTCTACCACTGATACATTGGGAACTTAAAGTATATTATATGATACATCTCATGTAAAGCTGTATGATCAAAGTATATCATCTCGGGACATGAGAATTGCCGGAGCAGAATTCAGAAAGCAACATGGTAGGAAAATAGAGCTCTGGAGAATTAGCCGAGGCACGGGAGAGGGGGCGAGCAGGTGTTCTAGGCTTTTTAAATGTCTTTTTTTTTTTTTTAAAGATTTTATTTATTTATTCGACAGGATAGAGACAGCCAGCGAGAGAGGGAACACAAGCAGGGGGAGTGGGAGAGGAAGAAGCAGGCTCATAGCGGAGGAGCCTGATGTGGGGCTCGATCCCACACCGCCGGGATCACGCCCTGAGCCGAAGGCAGACGCTCAACCGCTGTGCCACCCAGGCGCCCCCGTTTTTGTTTTTTTTTAACAATAGAGATGCCCGCGTGAATAAAGGGAGGTGTGGCCCTCTATCCCAGCCAGGCTCGGGGCCAGCCAGACGCCAGAAAGAAAACAACCCAGCTGTCGCTTCGGGGCCGGAGTGGTTGGTGTGCGGGGCAGGGCAGGACAGGACAGCAGCGCAGGCTGGGGGACGCCTGGGCGTGGGCAGGTGTCAGGTGTGAGCTGCCCCGGCCTGTCGTGGCCTGTGCCACATTGACGGGCTGGTGGGGCTGGTGGAGCTGGGTGAGGAACTTGCCCTTTGCGTCAGTGGGGTCACCTCGCCAAAGCCTGCTCTTCCCGGCGCAGTCCCCATCAGCAGCCTGTCCTCCCTGTGCTGTGTGGGGGCCGTCCTCCAGAATGGGGACTGGGAGGAGCTGGATCGGGCCCAGTGAGACAGTTTCCTGCCTTCCCCTGACCGGCACAACCGGACGCCTGTCCACCGAGCACTGAGCTGGGTGCTGGGGCTCTGAGGGGGGCCGAGAAGGGTGGGGAGATGGGCAAAGAGGGTCAGACCCACTGATGAGAATTGTCAAGAGGGCCACGGCGGTAGATGGAGCGTGTGGTCGCCGACGTGCCCTCCCCTGCCCCCAGCCGCAGGGGGCTGGGACCCCTGTTCTGAGCGTGCGGGGATCCAGGGCTGGCAGGTTCTCTGCCAGAAAGGGCTTTGGAGCCACGCACAGCTGGAAGTTCCGCCTCTTCTTGGGCCCTTGGGAGATGCGGCGGGGCGTCAGCGCTGTGATGAAGACCGTGTTTCATTCGGTGCTTCCTCCCTCCCTTGTGTTTGTCCGCGGCATCTGTACCCGCTAGTTAGGTTTTCCTGCCCCTGGTACAGTGGTTCTCACCCCGGGGGTGATTTGGCCAGGGATGCATGGCCCAGGGCAGCACTGCACCCCCCCCCCCGAAGGGTTATCCAGCCCCACGTGTCGGGAGTGCCGGGGTTGAGGAGCTCTGTCCCCGGGTGACTCAGAATGTTCAGCTCCTTTCAAGGGACGGGTGACAGACGGCGGCCCATCGAAATGAGAAGCAGCAGCACAATCTACAGAAGCCTCGTTCACTGGCTCAGAGATCCACCTTTCGTGGATTCCGTGGAAGTCAGATGCACCCCGCAGTCAGCGTGTACCCCTCGTTCAAGGAGAGGCCCCTTTGTTTTCTTCCCTCGTGGTACTGAACGTCAGGGTGCCTCTCCCAGTCGTGGTGTATTAGATTGAGATTAGAAATGATGGCTGGTCAGACTGGGGCCTCGGGCACCCCGGCACCCCGCGTCTCCTCGCCGGGCCTCGATGGACCCATTGACACAGCGCGAGGGCCTGGAGGGAGGCTGGGCCCAGGTCCTGTCCAGCCCTACGTGGATCACGATTCCTGATTCTCTCCACCCTGGGACACATGTCCCCTCTGTGTCCACTCTCAGGGAGGGAAGGGAAGAGACCTACCGGTGAGGCTATAGGAGCCTCCGTGATGTTTTGACATCTTCTTTTCTAGCTTTTGAACAAAACCTCTTTGCTAAAGAATGAAATAGGAGCCACGTGGGCCCCTATGTCTACGGGGTACGCTAGGTTTTTTTCTGGATACTCTCATTCAGTTTTACAGGCAGCTTTCAGGAGATGAAAGACTCTCCGGGGACGTGAGGTTGCTGGAGCTTAACCATCCCCCATCCTCCACGCTCCTGGGGTTGTCGACTCCCCTCCTGGGGACCACTCCGAGCCCCCCGATCTCAGCCCCTCTTGTTGTGTTCATGCTTCTGCAAATGCAGCAGTGGTGGGGATTGCAAACCTTTCCTTCAGAGACTGTGCTGATGCTGTTCTCAGTGCCGGGGATCGTGCCACAGACAAGCCACACTTGTGTGGTCCCTGCTCCCAGGAACCCACATTCCAGCGGGGGGCTTGGGCAAACAAGTAAATGTGAAATATGTCAGATTGCCCTTGCGTGTTTAATGCCCAAGGCATTAAAGTAGGACAGTGGGACAGAGTGGGACTAGGGAGTCAGGGACGGCCCCAGGGAGAAGATGGGTATGTGTGTGGGGCAGTGGTGAAGTATTCTGGGCCCGGAACAGCAAGTGCAAAGGCCCTGGGGCAGGAGGGACATTGGCATGTTGGAGAACACAAAGCCAGGCCAGTGGGGCTGGAGGGTGGGGGACAAGGGGGAGAGTGGTAGGTGATGAGGGGAGAGCAGTCCGCAGGGACAGAAACTCCTGGGTCCCCCAGGCTACAGGAAGGTGGTGGGATTTCATCCTGAGCAGGGTGGTTGGAAGTGAGGGTTAGAGCGACAAGCAGTGGAGGTGTCTGGTCTTCATGAGACACCGACTTCTCAAAGCAGCCAGGCCGTCCTTGGCTGTGTCAGGATTGCTCTTGGTTAACAGTGATGGGCGTTGCACTGGGGGATGCGGCGGGGTAGGGGGTGAGAGTAGCGTGGAAAACTCAGTCACATCCATCGACCACAGATATCCTGTGTGGTCGTTTCTGAAAAAGAACATGGAAAAGCAGGTCAGGAAGAATATCTGCAGAAACCCCAAACGAACCCAGCCAAGGCCAGCCCAGTCAGCCTCCCCTTCGTGGAGGCAGAGGGGTGAAGAGGTCCGTGGGGCTCTTTAACTCTTGAGTTGTGGCGGTGTGAGCCTGCGGAGAGGGCTTGAACAGCCACCTGTGGACTGTGGTTGCTTTTTCTTCTTAGTGCAGGTCAGTCAAACGCTGGAAACAAAGCCCAGCCCGGTGACCAGCTGGGGAGTGAGATCTGGGAGCACGCCCAGTGCCCCCCACCAAGGGGATTCTGCTCTTTGAATGTCGGGTGCCGCTTAGAGGCTTAGTGCTGGGCTGGGGACTTTTCCTCCACCTCCTCCTTTAAGACCACCGGCGTCGGGAGCCGGGTTTATCCCACGGCTTTACTGGAGGCGTTTCACGCCAGGTTTTCTGGGTGAGGTCTGCGTGAGTAGTAAAGTTTAAACCCAAACAGAATAGCAAAGGCTCTATTCAGTAACTGCTGCGAATATTAAATGTGATCCTTGGGCTGGTTTAACATGCAGTGTGGACGCAGTGATTTATGGGCAGAGTGAGAAACAAGGTTCTGGGAGTTTCGAGGATGCGTCACTGGGGAAAATGAAGGATGCTGCCGAGCAGCGTGGTCCAGTCGAACTTTCTGGGGTAACAGAAATGGTGCCATATCTACGCTGTCCACGGCGGTAGCGTCAGGCACGTGGCTAGTGGACACGTGAAATGTGTCCAGTGCAGCTGAGGAACTGAATTCTTAATTTTACTTTCCTTAATATATGTTTTTTAAATTTTGGAGTAATTTTAGGTTTACAGAAGAATTACAAAGCCAGTCCAGAGAGTTCCTATACACCCTGGCCTCAGTTTCCCCGACGGTTAATATCCTATGTAACTGGGGTGTGCTTGTCGAAAGAAAGAAATGAATGTCGTATGTCACCGTTAACTAAATTTTATGTGGATGTCCCCAGTGTTTCCACTACTGTCCTCTTTCTGTTCTGGGATCCAATCCTGGATACCAGATGGCATTTATATTTTATCTAAATTTAATTGGTTAGAGGGGCTCCTGGGTGACTCAGTTGGTGAAGCGTCTGCCTTTGGCTCAGGTCATGATCTCGGGGTCGTGGGTTCGAGCCCCGCATCAGGCTCTCTGCTCAGTGGGAGTCTGCTTCTCCCTCCCACTCTCTCTCTGTGCTCTCTGTCTCGCTCAATTATATAAATAAATAAAATCTTTAAAAAAATAATTAAATTGGTTAGAATTTACATAGCTGCCTATGGCTCGTGGCCTATCTCATCGGCCGGGTCAGGTGTGGAGAGGGAATTCCTTTCTGAGCTTCTGGGCCTGGGAAGTGCATTGAGCTTTGGTCTGTGCCTTTTGTAAAGGCTGGAGGAAATCCCGTCTCTTACTTACGGAGTCGCCCTGCTGGTGAGGGGGTGGGAGTTGTCAGGAAACCTGGGTTTGCATTCTGGCTTTGCCCGGCCTGCGGGCTTGAGCCCCCTGAGGGATCATCCTTAGGTGAAGGGCCTGTCTCCAGATGACAGGGGAGTGAGCAAGGGATCTCCCTTGCAGATCGGGGAGGGTCTGCCAGCCAGTTAGGACGAGTGCGTGTCAACAGACAGCTCTGCTTCCCCTGAGCAGAGGCCCCTGGGCAGGGGGCTCACCCACACCCACACCCTCTCCAGATCAGAAAACCCTAAAGCGGACCTCCCCGGGTCCTGCAGAGTTAGCAAGTGACCAGGCCCGGAGCTGTTTCCGTGGCCCTCAGCTGGACCTCACCACTGACGTCAGGGAAGGCCGGGGGCCAGGACACCTCCCATGGGAAGGGGGCTCGCGCGTTCCTTACCGCGTTCTTGTCAGCTCAGGCCCCAGAGGACCTCACCGAAACCTGTTTAACCATCGACGCCCTGGACAGTAGCCACAGGCTTTCAATCGTGCACAGCAGATGTATGGTGGGTTCTATTTTGGGGAATACGGTTTACATTTTAGACAATCAGGGAAGACCATAAAGACCAGGTGGCCAGACAGATGTTTCAAGACCGGAAGATTATAATGTAACGCTGGTCCCCCAAACAGAGCGAGCGGGTAGACGCAACTTTCCTCGACCACCCGGGGTGTGGTGAGGGCGTGAGGCAGGGATTGTGCCCACGGTCCCATCAGAGGTGCTGAGCACAACGCTGGCCCCGGTGTGTGGTTCACTCGACTTCAAAACCCGCCTCCTTACAGCCACAGCTGTTCCCAAAGTGGGTTCCGTGGCATTCTTGCGTTTCTTCCCCAAATGGGTTCTGCATGCATGTAAATGTGGGAATACCACACACGGTGTTGCCTTGTTTGAGGCTCACCGAGCACATCGGCATATGGGAATACTTATTTTATAGGGCTTCGCAGATGTTGGGTTGGTTTTCTGCAGATGGAAGGTTTGTGGTAACCCCGCAATGAGCAAGAATGTCAGCGCCATGTTTTCTAGCAGCGTTTGCTCGCTTCACGTCTCTGTGTCATGTTTGGGTCATGCTCTTCGATGTTTCAGGCTTTTTCATTCTGATTATATTTATGATGCTGACCTGCTCCGTGATCCGTGATCTTTGATGTTACCACTGTAATGGTGTGGGGACAACCACAAGCCGTGTACCTACAGGACAATGAACTTCACTGATAAATGTTGTATGTGTTGTGACTGCTCCGCCGACCAGCTATTCCCCCATCTCTCCCTCTCCTTGGCCTCCCTGTTCCCTCATATTGAAATGAGGCCAGTTAATAATAACCCTACAGTGGCCGCTAAGTGTTCAAGGGAAAGGAAGAGTCACGTGTCTCTCACTTTAACTCAAAAGCTAGAAATGGTGATGCTTAGTGAGGAAGGCGTGTTGAAAGCCGAGATTGGCCGAAAGCTTGGCCTCTTGCACCAAAGTGAGCCAAGCTGTGAACGCAGAGGAAAAGTTCTGGAAGGAAATTAAATGGCTACTCCGGTGAACACACGAATGATAGTAAAGAGAACCAGGCTTCTTGCTGATGTGGAGAGAATCTCCGTGGTCTGGGTAGAAGATCAGACCAGCCCCAACGTTCCGTTGAGCCAACAGCCTAACCCAGAGCAAGGCCCTAATGCTCAGCAGTTCTGTGAAGGCCGAGAGAGGTGAGGAAGCCACAGAAGGAAAGTCTGAAGCTAGCAAAGGTGGGTTCCGGAGGTTTAGGGAAAGAAGCCGTCCCCATGGCATAAATGTTCAAGGTCAAGCAGCGAGTGCTGACGTAGAGCCTGCAGCAAGTTCTCCAGAAGATCGAGCTAAGATCACTAGTGAAGGTGGCTACACTCAGCAACAGATCTTCCGCGGAGAGGAAACAGCCTTCTGTTGGAAGAAGACGCCACCTGGAACTTCCATAGCTGGAGAGGAGAAGTCAACGCCCGGCTTCAAAACTTCAAAGAACAGGCAGACTCTCTTGCTAGGGGCTCACGCAACCGTGACTTTAAGTTGAAGCCAGTGCTCGTTGGCCATTCTGAGAATCCCAGGCCCTTCAGAATGCTGCGAAGTCTGCTCTGCCTGTGCTCTGTCCGTGGAACCACAAAGCCTGCGCGACAGCACGTCCCTCTATGACACAGTTTACTGAAGAAGCCCACTGTAGAGACCCCCTGCTCAGAAACAAGGATTCTTGTCAAAATATGGCTGCCTGTTGACCATGCACCTGGTCTCCGCAGAGCTCTGGTGGAGATGGGCAGTGACATGCATGTTGTTCGCAGGCCTGACAACGCGGCGATCATCTGCCCCCCGTGGGTCAAGGACTCATTTGACCTTCGAGTTTTATTATTTAAGAAATCTGCTTTGTGAGGCTCTAGCTGCCACAGAGAGTGACTCTTCTGATGGATCTGGGCAAGGTACATTGGAACCTTCTGGAAAGGATTCACCATTCTAGATGCCTTTCAGGACATTGGTGATTCAAGGGAAGAAGTGAAAATATCCACACGAGCAGGAGTTTGGAGGAAGTCGATGCCAGTGCTCAAGGATGACTCTGAGGGATCAAGACTCGAGTGGAGGAGGTCCGTGCAGATGCAGCAGAAAGAGCGAGACCTAGAATCAGAAGAGGAGCCAGGAGGTGGGACTGAATGTCTGCAAACTCACAATCAAACTTGGAGAGATGAGGAGTTGTTTCTTATGGATGAGCAAAGAACATGGTTTCTTGAGATGGAATGTTCTCCTGGTGAAGATGCTTTGAAGATCGTTGAAACGACAACAAGGGATTGAGAATATTCCCTGAGCTTAGTCGGTAAAGCCACAGCACGTTTTGAGAAGATGGGCTCCGATTCTGAAAGAAGTTCTCCTGTGGGTCAAATGCTATCAAACAGCGTCGCGGGCTACAGAGAAATCACTCATGAAAGGAAGAGTCCATTGATGCAGCAAATTTCACTGTTGTCGTATTTTAAGAAATTGCCACTGTCACCCCAGCCTTCAGCAGCCATCAACACTGAGGCAAGACCCTCCACCAGCAAAAAGAGGAGGACCGGCTGAAAGCTCAGATGACGGCTAATGGTTTGTTTTGTTTTGTTTTTAGCCATCAAGCATTTTTAAATTAAGTATGTACATTGGTTTTTTTTTTAGACATAATGTTATTGCAGACTTTAGTGTAAACATAACTTTTATGTGCGCTGAGAAATTAAAACACTCATTCGACTCTCCTTGTTGAGATGTTCGCTTTATTGCATTGGTCCGGAACCCAACCAGTCTCTGAAGTGTGCCTGTATAAAAAGGCCTCCTGTAATAAAGAAGTTTATATCTGAATAAAGGGGGCACTTGTCCCAAAGTCTTTGGATCATAAGACTCTACCCTTTACCTTCAGTGCTTCACGCTTAGAATAAGCATCCTGCCGGTTTGGTATCTTGTATCGCACGCCTGGGAAACTCTGTGTTCCGCCATGTTGAATGTATGAATTGGAGGAGGGGGTGGGTCTTAGGAACAAGGCCTTGGGGCCCCTGGGTTTCTTCTTGAGCTTGAGAAAAGAAGCTACATGTTTATTCCAGAAAGAAGGGAGATTGGGGCCAGACCTAAAGGCGGCAGAAAGGGGGCTGTCTCCAGGGCTGATTTTCTTGTTTGAAAGAGTAAGTCTACTCTTTGGGGTCTTTCAAGGAAAGAAACGTGGACAGTGGGGCGTGGAGGTTGGAGCTTTCTCTACTGGGGGCCTGGCGGGGAAGCAGAGCTCCTGGGAGTGTGAATTCTGGATAGCAGACGATGCTGGCTCTTCTCTGTTGCTTGGCCTCTCTCGACAACTCTTGCTACGCCCCTATTCTGTTTTTATTATCCTCTCCCTCTGCTTCCTGAAGGCCTCCTTTCCCTTTCTACCCAAATACCTGCACCCTCCTCTCATGACTCATCTCACAAGCCCTCTCCCCGTTTAACTGCCCACAAAGAGGAATGAAATGTGTGCATGTGTGTTTATATTTGTGTTTGAAATTATGAAAGTTACTACGTAAGAGCTTTCTGTTCCCTTTTTCTTATCTTAAAAACAGCTGAATTTGGCATTTTACTTTTTTTTTTTTTGTATTCCCAGACTGAATTATGTTCCTTATGGTTATGATCAGCCCTTGACCAGTTTTATTATAATCCCCCCCCACCCCCTGGAGGTTTCAGAAGCACCCACTTCTGGCCTTCCTTGTTTTTCATCTAACCCCTGGTAAGCTGAGAGCCCAGAGAACTGGAAATAATCAGGGACGCTTATGGGTGAGCCATAACTGTTCAGATCTCCACCGATCACTTTTCTGAGTGTGCCTGGGACTGGTAGAGTGAAACACAGCAAGACAAGGGCGGGGAGAGCTGCTGGACGGGGAGAAATGGTTGGATGGGAAATTATCTTTTCTTTCCCAGTAATTGTTTTGACATGGAAAGTAATTAGCCAGCAGCTGACAGCTCAGAACTGAAGTGAGAACAAGAGAACGGATTAGGGGCACAATGCCCCTGCATTGGCAGTTCCTGGCTGCCCATTCGTGTGGTGGGCAGGGCGCCTGGGGGATGCTGGAAGCAAAGACAGATAGCGGTGTACTGAGGGTGAGCTTTGACATGCTGTGAGGGGAGGAGGTGGGTGTCCGAAGGAGCTGGGGACAGCCATGGTGTACAGGGACTCAGTGTCATCAAAGGTAGTGACTGCTTCCAAGCTAAGACCTGCTCTGGTAAGAATTGACCTATTTCATGGAACTGTGGTTTGGTTCTTCTGTTGTCTTTGGTAGATATTCAGAATCAGGTAATGCTGACTTTTGGATAATCAACTGGGAAATTTACCACGTTTCCAAACTCTTGGTGTAATTTGGGTTTAGGTATTTCTTTGTTGAGCGTTTGAACGAATTTGCCCATAAAACCGTCTGGGTCCAGTGCCTTTTGGAGGGAGATCATTTTTCAAAGGTTTTACTCCTTTTGGTGTTTCTAGTGTCCTTTGAAACCGTGTTTGATCATTTGATTCTTATGGAAGGTTATGTATTTATTAGCATGTAGTTATAAATCCTATGCCCTTGCATTTAAAAAAGAAATCTCTTGCGAGATCTGCATCTGTTTTCTTTCTAACTCCACGTTCTGAGCATTCATGTGCTCTCTCAGGCTCAGATTAGATGGGCTGACCTGCTTTTTTATTGTTGTGATTCCCCCCCCATAGCCACCCCCACACAGAGAACTCGCCTGAGTTGCAAATGGCATCCTGTTTCCATTCATTTCTAGTGCCATGTTTATACCCCCGTCTCCGTTTTCCTTTGGTTTACTTTATTGGCTTTCAAATGTCTTTCTGACTTCTTAATTTGCATGGTTAGTCCATTTATTTGTATTTGCTTGGTTTCAGTAATGGAATAATGAAGGCTATGGATTTCCCCCCAAATGTAATTCAAGCCTTATGCCATCTGTTTTGATATGTTCTTGCTGATTATTTGCTAAATATTGTGTAATTGTGGTTTTAAATTCTTCTTTGACCTGACACTCAGAGGGCATTTTCTTAAATTTCCAAGTGTTTGGGAATTGGAGGGATGGGGACCTTGTGTATTTGTTCGTTCATTATTAATACCTGCTTTTATTGCTCTCTGGTCAAAGAGTGTGGCCTTCTTTTTTTTATGCCTTTTGCAATTTATCAATACCTTATTCGTGGCTTCAGCTTGCCCAGGCTTTTTAAAATGTTCCGTGGCTTGTTGGCAAAAGATGTTATCTTGGGCGTCTGGGTGGCTCAGTCGATTAAGCGTCTGCCTTCAGCTCGGGTCATGATCCTGGAGTCCTGGCATCGAGCCCCAGGTCAGGTTCCCTGCTCAGCGGGGAGTCTGCTTCTTCCTCTGCCCCTCCCCCCCGCTCATCTCTTTCTCTCTCAAATAAATAAATAAATAAAATCTTAAAAAAAAAAAAAAGATGTTATCTTTGTTTGTAGTCCCTGATGTTTCATATCTAGTTCATTCAGCCTCTAAATGAAATTACTAAGATGTTCGTATCCTCACTTTTGTCTACTGCTCGGTCTCGACTGAAAGCAGCAGACTAAGGTTTTCTCCTGTTGGCTTTAGAGTCTCTGTGTTTCATGCATTTCAGTGCTATGCCGTTTGATAAATGACAGTGACGCCTTCATTGTGGGTTGTATCTGTCACCCGTCTAGTGCCCTTCCTGGCATAGCTTATGCCGACATGAGTAGCTTCTCCTCGATCCCCTTCACGTTCTCTGATGCTCTTGGGATCCCACCCCCAGCTCCCCTTAGCCAGCGGGCTCATGCGTAGTAGCAGCATTTAACCGGCTGCCAGGGGGCCCGAGTGCAGAGCAGGGCTATGACTGGCCATGCAGGTTCATTTCTTGGTGGTTGTTGCTTCCCCAAGCCACTGCACTGGGGGCCAGCCGTGTGCCCTGTGTCTGTGCCTGTCCCTCTTCCCGAGTATCAGGCCAGCCCTGCAGACCTTGAAGAAGCCCAGCTGCCCAGAGGGGTCTGAGGAGGGGGTCTGTGTTTCTGCTCGCAGGGGGCGCTGGATTTTTCACGACAAATGGCGGAAAATGGGGGACATCCCCCGCATGAAAACGGTCCTGTGTGGGGGTGTCTTCATCACCCCATTGCTTGCATCCGGCAAATCAGTAGATGTCAGTGACTTTCGGCCAACCTCTCCCCTTCCTTCCTACCGTACCTTAGGGCGTGCCCAATGAGAACCATGGGTTGGACCTCAGCTTGTCTATCTTCTCCAGTTCGACCCGCATAGTCTGTATGTTGCAATTCCTCCCAGCCTGGGGCATGCGCAAAGTATGCTTGCCTGGTGTCTAGAGACCACACAGGCTTGGGGCTCGAGGCCGGTGGAGAAGCAGAAGCAGTGGCCGTCCCTCCCTCCGTCTACCCCTCTCCCCTTTTCACGAATTACTTCATGACTCAGAGCCCCCTTTCACAAGTACTGCCCCCGTTTGATTTTCATACCAACAGAGTAGGTTTGGAGACTGGGTAGAATTCTCCCCATTTCCCAGATCTGGAAGCTGAGGCTCACGGAGGAGGAACTGCTCCCTGAGCTCACGCAACCCTGTCTGCGAGAGAGCAGCATCCCTTCTGGGAACTGAGATCGCACGGGTCCCCGGGTGTACTTGTGTCATCAGGAACATGCGAGACTGTTGCTGGAAGCTTCGAATCAGCATTGATGGAAATATGCCGTGGAAACTGGCAGATGCTACAAGCCAGCCCCACCCCCACCCCCTTAAGAGAGCAGGTTGATCAGAACGCCTTGGGAGCATGAGTGAGTGTTGTAGGGGTAGAATTTTACAGCCTTGATTTTTTTTTTTTTTTAACTTTTGGAAAACTGAGACTCAAAACGGATGGCCTGTCATCCCCCCTGGCTATTAATCGGCAAAACCAAATTTCATAGAAACTGGTAAACCCAGTGCTTTTTGCATTCTATACTGGCATGACAGTGCTGTGAGGGCCAGGGTGGAGGTGTTCCTCCGGGGAGCTGCCGGCAGGTGGCGGAGGGCCGTCTGACTCCGTGGAAAGAGCCCGGACGGACCCTGGACCCGCAGCAGTGGCCACAACTGATGTGGCATTTTCAGTGACAGCTGTTGGACTGCAGTGACCCCACATCCTGTTATGAAGCGTGTCTGCATCTGGTTCAGAAAGAAACGTGGTCCCCCAAGAGTTCCGCATTTGGGAACTGGGGATTAGAGAGATGCTTGCGGCCCATTTCCAGCTCCGTGAACCCCGGTCAGATCCCGAGAGAGATGGTCCTGGCCGTGCGAGACGTCTCAAAGGCTGGCAGGCAGTGACATAGGAGAAGGGACCACGGTTGCAGGCAGCTGGCGTTGCCCGTGTGTGGCCGGCGTGGTATCTGAGCAGTGTTTCTCTCCCACAGTGAATGGATACCACGTGGCAGGGACCCCAGCGCACCCTCCCGAGACTGCCCACATGAGTGTCCGAAAATCCACCGGTGATTCCCAGGTAAGGGGTCGTGTTACGGGAGGTAGGTAGGGGTCGCCCGCTTGGCAGGCCCAGGGAGGTGTCGTGAAGACGACACCGAATGGGGGTCCAGGTGACCACAACCCGGGGCTGCCCCAGGTAGAAAGTGACTGGGATATGTGGGTCATTCCCGTGTCCCATGATTGGGGAGAATGGGCGATTGTGGTTTGTTGGTTTTCTCTAGAAGTTGGGGTGGTTGCCGTGGGGTGACAGTGGTGGGTGGTAACCATCGTTAGGGCAGGGGAGTCCATCCTGCCGTCTGGATTCCTGATACATACCGTCTCGGGTTCTGTCACTTTAAGAAAATGGATGGGGCAGGCCGCTTCCTTTTTCTACACACCCCCTTTCCCCACCGTCACACTTCACCCAGAAGGGAAGTTTGTAAAATGTTTTCTCACCTTTAATCGTCTAGCACGGAGACCTCGATGGGATGGGAGGAAACGGGGGAATGGTTTAAGATTCAGTCCCATCCTGTTTTCTCATTCATCCGATCCGTTGACACCTGTACAGACACCTGTCTGTACCTTTCCCATCTTCCAGGCGAGGCCACTGTCTCAGGCCGCTAATTAAGCGACTCGTACAGGTGACTCGAGTACTGAGTGGTCAGTCCGGACCTCGATGCCAAGCCCCGCTGTGTTCCAAGTTGCGCTAAGCTGCGTCTAAGGAATTGAGGACTGGCTTATGTACTCTCTCCGTCAGTTGCATCCAGGAGCTGTTCTTAATGCGGACTCCAGACTCCGCCAGCCCTTTCCAGGCCCCAGGGGAGAGGGTGGCGATGGGGACACTGCTGTGGTGTCCAGGATGACAACAGCTGTTTGTTACGCCCAGCAGCGGGTCCCATGCGCCAGCCGTTGCAAGGAAGGCCTCGTGATCTGTTGCTGCAGCTGGCTACAATGTGGCACTTCGCTTTACTGCAGCCAAGAGCGTTCCTTTCTGGAAACTTCATGACGTTGTCTCAGGAGGCTGAGCATGGGCTCAGCTTCGGTTCAGCTAGCACCCTAGAAAAGAATGTGGACGTCCTTGTGGGCCGCAGCTTCTTACATTCTGCGGGACTCGCTCGTCCCCCAGCCTCTTGTTAAAATGTAGATTCTGATCCAGGAGGTCTAGGAAGGATCCTGAGCTTCTGTTTCCAGCCAGGCCCCGGATGATGCTTGGTGATGCTGGTGATGCTGGTGATGGTGATGATTGTGATGATGCTGGTGACTCTGGTGATATTGGTGATGCTGGTGATGGTGATGACGGTGATGATGCTGGTGATGCTGGTGACGGTGATGATGCTGGTGACGCTGGTGATGCTGGTGATGCTGATGCTGGTGATGGTGATGATGCTGGTGATGCTTGTTGATGCTGGTGATGCTTGTTGATGCTGGTGATGCTGGTGATGCTGATGCTGGTGATGGCTGGTGACGGTGGTGATGCTGGTGATGCTGGTGACAGTGATGATGCTGGTGATGCTGGTGATGCTGGTGATGGTGGTGATGCTGATGCTGGTGATGCTGGTGATCCTGATGATGCTGGTGACGCTGGTGATGCTGATGCTGGTGATGGTGGTGATGCTGATGCTGGTGATGGTGGTGATGCTGATGCTGGTGATGGTGATGCTGGTGATGCTGATGATGCTGGTGATGCTGATGATGCTGATGCTGGTGATGGTGATGCTGGTGATGCTGATGATGCTGGTGATGCTGATGATGCTGATGACGGTGGTGATGCTGGTGACGGTGATGATGCTGGTGATGCTGGTCAGAGGACCGTGCCATGAGCAAGGACGATCTGGGCGTGGTCGATAGTACACAGTGTGTGTGTGTGTGTGTGTGTGTGTGTGTGTGTATCCCCTCCACTCCCCTGCTCGGGGCACACATCATGCACATCCCTGACATTGTGTGTCTTCTGCCAAGCCCCCCCCCCCCCCCCCCCCCCCCGCTGTTCCCACACAGCCTCTATCAGTCATTTGGCATGAAGCTGATTGACTGCCTGGCTGCGGACTGTTTTCTGAAGACATCGGCTGAAGTTCTGTTACCACACACCTGAACGAGCCACTGCTCCCCCACCCCCAAAATACTGTGGAATTGTTACCAAAACTTTTTGTTTTTGACGTTTATTGCTATAACCTTCTGAGAAGCTGCTTGGACCCAGGAATATCCCCGTCCAGCACCTGTTCTTGGGATACGTCCAGGGGTTCTGATTGGTGTGGAATGTTCGCTCAAGCATTATTTACGGGCCTGCTGCCGTGCACCCAGCCGAACTGTCCGGCCCCAGGGATCAGCGTGGCCGAGTTCGGCACTGCATAGCCAGCCTGCTCTGTTGGGCAGACACGAGAAAGCGCATTTCTGAAGAAAATGTCCTGAATTTAGGGAAAGGCTGAGAACCTAATAATATTGAGCGGGAAAAGCAGCACGCACACTCCACACATGGCCAGTCTTATTGGGAAGAGGAAATCCACGTGTTCGCAAAGACCAATGACTGGAAGAAAAAGAAACCAGATGGTGACGTTGGCTCTGTCTGCGTCTAAGAGTGATTCTCTGTCGGGGACATTTGTTTGGAGACGTTTCGGTTGTCACAGCTGGGGAAGGGGTGCTGCTGGCTAGCAGCTAGCGAGGAGGGTTCTAGTGTATGACCAGTCATCCCACAATGCACAGGACAGCGCCCCGCAACAAAGAGTTGCCCAGTTCGAAAATGCAGTGGTGTTGAGGTTGAGAAACCTTGGTCTAAAGGACTTTTTATTTTTATACGTTGCAGTATCTTTCACGTTCCCTACAATGAACCATTTTACTTGAATAGAAGGCACGTACGATGCGGCGTACCGGTACTTGGGGGTGTGGGGCTGCCCAGCCGTGGAGACCCAGGAGGGGGCAGGGAGAGACTGCCTTAAGGGGCCGGTGGAGTGTATTCTTTCTGGATGATAACGCGGAGAGTGGATTATCATCAAAGTATCGTAAATAACGCAGCGCGTGGAGAGAGCAAATCTGCAGTTGCGCACCGGTTCCAGAACCGGAAGGTAGCGTGTTATTTTTTTAGGTCGTGGAAGGTTCTCCACAAAGGTGCTTGGGGCCAATCATGGAAATAGGATGAGAAGTTTTCGTGTTTACGGACAGAGCTGACAACAAATGATCTCCAAGTATATGTGCTGCTTTTAAGCGTGTAGTGTTTACTCACGCGGTCCCAGGCTGCCGATTATAATAGGTAATGATTACGGCGGAGTAATACCTGAAGAATGAATGAATGAGCAGATGAACGCAGAGCCATTTGAGATACAGGCTTGGGGGTCGGCCCAGCAGCTTGCCCAGGGTTTGCTCAAAGCCCTGTGTGTGCTTTTTTCCGTGAGCTGTTCCCCCTTAAACAAGCTCGTCAGGGAAATTAGAATGTCGGGGGGTGTACGGGCGGGGAGCACATACCTGATCTTCCCGGCAACCAGGAACGTGTCCCCAATGTGCCCTGTCATGGGCAGGACTGCCAATGGGGTGCCCTGCAGCCAGTGGGGTGCCTGCCGGCTCCGCCCCTAGTCCTGGGAGACCAGATGGCTGGGCACAGGTGGTGGTGATCTGGCGCCACCCAGTGGAGGTCTCCAGCCTGCCACCCTGCGGTGGGCTGCCAGGTACTGGATAAATGGGGCCCACCTGCCTGGGTGGGCGCAGAGGCTGAGTTTTGCTGGCCTTTGCAGAAGCACGTCCTGGCCTGTCCCCTGCCTGCCCGCCTGTGATGGGATCCCTCGGATCCCTGTGCAGCTGGGGTGGGTAAGGGACCTGCCCACCAGAGCCCATGCCCTTTTGTGACCAACCTTTCTGTTGTTCTGGCTTCCTATACGGGAGAAGAGAACAGGGGTGGGACCGAGGGCTTGGAAACTTAAGGGTCCCATCGGAGAAGGGAGCTTGAGGTGGAGGTAAGATGCTGAGACTCACCCATCTGACGGGGACCCCCTCAGTCCAGCAACACATGTTCCTTTGAGCGTCTCCTTCGTGGCCAGGCACTGAGTCGCGGGCAAACAGAGCCCCTGCCTTGGTGAAGGCTTGTAGCTGGTGCCGGAGAAGACAGGAGATATGTGATCATTTTCGTGTCGGCCTTGAGAAGTGCTGGAGGAAGTGTGTGCTCTGGGCACCTGCTTGGGTGGCCGGGGGGTGCTAGAAATGTCAGTGATGGGCTCTAGAGGGAGAGATAGTAAGCTAAGACTGGACAGATGAGTGAGGGATTAGCTTGGCTCAGGGTGGTGGTGGGGAATAGCCTTCCAGGTGGAGGAAACAGCACGTGTGGATGCCTAGAGGAGGGGAAGGAGAGCAATGGTTTTCAACGAACCCGCAGAGGCTGGGTGGGGCTGTGATTTACTGAATCAGCATGGATGGGCTCTAGAGGGAGAGATAGTAAGCTAAGACTGGACAGATGAGTGAGGGATTAGCTTGGCTCAGGGTGGTGGTGGGGAATAGCCTTCCAGGTGGAGGAAACAGCACGTGTGGATGCCTAGAGGAGGGGAAGGAGAGCAATGGTTTTCAACGAACCCGCAGAGGCTGGGTGGGGCTGTGATTTACTGAATCAGCATGGGAGGAAGTCATCGAGAGGTTTCACTCTGGATCCTGCCTGCCGGGGAGGTGGGATCCAGGCTATTCACGGGGCCTGGAGCCAGGGTCAGAAGACACGCCCAGCCCGGGCTGGTGGGTCAGTTGTGAACGGCTNGCTGCAGGCCACCCAGCACTGTTCTGTAGGTCACCACCACCGTGGGCCCTCACCTCACAGAAACAGCAGAGTGGCCCAGGCGAGAGGGGGAGAACAGACTGGGGAGCGACTTTTAAAAAGGGAAGGAGAAAAACTTTCTAGAATCATAGGCAAAGGACATTAAAAAAAACAAAACAAAAACCCTTTTATTATGCACATTGGCAATCATTTAGAAAAGTAGAAGTCATGCTCTGATAAAGTCCCAGGGACTAGTCATTTAACTGCAATGATTATTGGGCCAGTCTTGTTTCATTCATATCCCCATTCCCTCCCCCTTCCTGTGCCCCCCAGATTATTTTAAAGCAAAGCCCTGACATATTGTTTTATTTTATTATTTTATTTTTTTATTTTTATGTTTATTTTTTTTAAAGATTTTATTTATTTGACAGAGACAGCCAGCGAGAGAGGGAACACAAGCAGGGGGAGTGGGGGAGGAAGAAGCAGGCTTCCAGCAGAGGAGCCTGTTGTGGGGCTCGATCCCATAACACCAGGATCACGCCCTGAGCTGAAGGCAGACGCTTAACGACTGCGCTACCCAGGCGCCCCTATTTTATTATTTTAAAGATTTTATTTATTTGACAGAGAGCGAGTGAGAGAGCACAAGCAGGGGGGGCCCCAGAGAGAAAGGGAGAAGCAGGCTCTCCGCTGATCATGGAACCCACTGCGGGGCTCGATCCCAGGACCCTGGAATCAGAATCTGAGCCAAAGGCAGACGCTTAGGCCGCTGAGCCACCCAGGAACCCCCTGACATACTGTTTTAACTGGGAACATTTCAGAGCATATCTGCGTAGGGGAAGACATGGCCGCACCATCCTTAGCCCACATAAAGAGACGTTACTGTGGTATTATCATCTAATATTTATAATTCATATTCAGACTCCCCATTTGTCCTCAACATGTCTTTTATAGCTGCCTGTTATTTCTCCCCAGTCCAGGGTCCATTCCAGTTCTGCACGTGGATACATTGTTGGCTGGATTCTCTTTTGTTTCATCTCATTTATAGCTTTTAGCTTCTTTTTATCTAGACTGTATTTTTTTTAAGATTTTATTTATTTATTTGACAGAGATAGAGACAGCCAGCGAGAGAGGGAACACAAGCAGGGGGAGTGGGAGAGGAAGAAGCAGGCTCATAGTGGAGGAGCCTGATGTGGGGCTCGATCCCCGAACGCCGGGATCACGCCCTGAGCCGAAGGCAGACGCTTAACCGCTGTGCCACCCAGGCGCTCCTATCTAGACTGTATTTGCCGCACATTTGATCTTTCGTCTTACCCCACAGTGACTCTATGTGGCAAGAGTGCAGGTCAGTTTAGAATGACCACATGCTTAGTCTAATTGTTTTCTTAGGCTTAGACTTGGGGCTAACAGCTCTGGCAAGAATATCTACCACCTGGGGCCTCCCAGGTTAGCCCCCTACCAGTCATGCTAACCCGGAGTTTGAGCTCCCAGTTAATGCGATGACTGCTTTGTGGGGGTACATTTTCCCTTTCTAATTAGCCCAGTAATCTAGGGCGTGATAGGGTGAGACCATGGGCATATCCTGTTCCTTCACAGGCTTTCCACTCAATGCTTTAAGCATCCGTGGTGACCGTGGCCTGAATCCATTTTGACTTTGGGGTTTGCAAGTGGTGATTTTGTGATGCTTTATCCATTTTTATGGGCATTCTTCCTTAAAGAAATACTGCCCCCTTTCTCTCTCACTGCCTTTTGAAGTTACTCATTTGTAGTCATTATTCATAATCATGCTTAAATTGTCCCAAATTTGGCTTTTTGGAACTTCTCTCTGCTGGCGCCTGGGTCGTTTTGCGAGATCACTTCGTTCTTTGCACAGTCTCTAATCTCCCAGAATAATAAGATGTTCCAGATCGACCTGGAATCTAGAATGAGCCATTTCTCCAAGGAGCCTGGTTCCTCTTAGTACAGAGTAATATTTAGAAACCAACTTCTAGCTAGTAGGTAGTCTCCCTGTGATGGAGGAGTTATTCCTTTGGGGCCCTTTTGTAAAGTGCTACCGTGATATGTGTGTGTGTGTGTGTGGACATATACGCGTATGTATATATAGTGCATGTATGTGTCACGTGTTTATGTGGATGACGTTGAAAACATAGGCACGGACCATTGGCAGCAGGCACAGAGCCCAAGGTGCTTGGAGGAGCCTGGGGACACCCTGCTTAGCCCTGGCTGAGACCACAGCTCCGGGAGGGCAGAGGGTGGGAAGGTGCCAACGCCCCCCGACAATGCCATTACTTGCGCTCCTGTCCTGGCCCGAGTTACGCCAACCTCTGTGTCCGGCTTCATACCATAGAGCCTCAGACACAGTGGTCCCCAAATCCAGGTTTGTGAATGATGGAGCTCTTTCCCCACCCCTGCAGAGACACTTGGAAAACAAGAGGGTATCCCCAGCCTCGAAGTGGGGAGCTGGGAATTTAGAGAAGAGAGATATTCAGCTCGGGGCTCTAATTTCCTCCACTGACCACAACAGAGGCTCCCCTCCCACATCCACCTCCCAGGCCTTGTTGTACCTGCAAGAGAGCCCTGCACCTGTCACAGGATAGCGGCACTTGAGCCCCTGCCTCGCAGCCTCCATCCTCCTCCCAGGTGGCCCAGGTGGCAGACGCCCTGGGGGACCCCTGATAGCTCAGGAGGGTCCAGGGTAGGCGAGCTGGATGTGTTGATGCTTTGAAAATGTTTATCGAAGCTGTAATTGGTCACAAGCTTGAGGTCGCCCCAGAGCCTGCTGGGACTGCTAAAGTGGCTGTCAGAAGCAGGGGAGCTTTGATGAATGACAGAATGTAGATCAGTGTCTCCCCAAGGGCGGCCCCCAGATTCTCCTTCAAAGGCGCTACCTCCCCCACAAAGAGCTGCTGGGTCAGCTCTGGGAGGTGCGGCTGGGACCCGATTTGGGGCCAATTCCTGTGCATTCTGATGCCCTCCAAAGCTTGTGGACCGCTGATAGCAACCAGTGAAAGTGAGAGAAGGCACATGGCTTGGCAGGCGACAAGGCTAGTGAGTTTATTCTCTTGTCTGTGATGCGGGTGATCTGTAGAGCCCCTTTTAGCTAGACAGTCTGAGGGTAACGGCTCCCGTGACCTGACTTTCTTACCAGCCCAGGTAGGTCTGGACGGGAGTAAGGGGATGGGCAGACCATGAGCAGAGGGCTCCGCCAAGCTCCCTGTTCTGTGTGGCGAGCAGAGGGGGTCCTGAGACAGAGCTGACCCCATACCCAGACGCTCATTCTGCTGGTGGTCTGGGGCTGTGCCCACCCGGGATGGCGTGGGGGGCTGCTGGTTCCCTGAGGCTGGCCGGAGAAGCCTCTCTGACGTCCGTGTCCTGAGGTTCCACCAGAGAAAGAAGGCTGTGGGTCCCAGGACACGGATATAATGACCCCCCGACAGTGCCCTGGGGTGAGCCTGCTTACCCGCTCATGGAGCGACTCAGGACAGGAGTGGCCATCACATGCCCTGCTCGGAGAGCCTCTCGAGTCCCTAATGTAACTGCTAATAATGGGACAACGAAGACCCAGAACTGACCCTCCCCCCTTGAGGCCCACAGGCTGCTAGGACCAATGTGGTGTTTTCAGCTGGTAATCCTTAACGTTCTGTACCAGAACCATCCTGGGACTGGGGCGAGCTGCTTAGGGCTCATGGGCTCGGACACATTTGGGATTAGTGGTGTCTTTGCTGGCGGCAGGAAGACCTAAAAAAGGCAATCCAAAGGCTGAATGAATGCAAGTGGAAAGACAGGCGGCTGTGCTGAGAAATCCCTCCCTCCTCTCGGGGTCCGGAGAGCTGCACGTCCCCGAGATGGCCAAGCGCCCCCTGTGCACGTTGCATGGATTGAGAGTTGGCTGCGTTGGTCCCCGGGGGATTCCTGTTCTGAGTCCCCGGTGCCAGGAGGTGGTGGCCTGCTTTAACTCTCTGCTCCCCCCGGGGCAGCTTTTGCACGTTGAGGCGGCAGGCAGCACGCTTACCAGCAGAGGGCAGGTGACGGGTTAACTCCCCAAATCAGGGACCAGGAGAAGAGGAGGGAGACCTGGTTTAGAGCAGCTCCCTCAGAGCCTGTGCTGGAGGCTTCCTCCCATTCGCCTGCAAGCCCGGCCGCCCCCTGCCGTGAGAGCAGCATGGGGTCAGGGGCACTCCCGCCTGCCCTCTTCCAGAATATGGTGACTTAAGGGTTAATGGGATCGCGAGCGTCCCCGGACTTCCCCCAACACGGGGCTTTCAGGGAGCCTGAATAGAAGAACTGAAATGTCCAGTATGGAGAACAGCTTCGATGATGTCTCTTGCCTCTCTCCCCAGAACCTGGGATCCTCATCACCAGGCAAAAAGCAGAGCAAGGAAAACACCATCACGGTAAGTGACGACCGCCGGGTGCCCACAGGTTGGGGCGAGCTGGGGCTTTTCTGCCATGCTGGGTGGTTGCCATGGCAATGTGGACCGCTGAGTGCAAGCCCAGCCTAGCATCTGGGAAGTTCCAAAGCTTGGATGGCACCCGAAATTGCCCCTGCCTCCCTCCCCCCACCCCCACTCCTACCCCCACCCCCTCCCCGGGCTTTCTGTTGATGTCACCTTTCACTTTTTTCTCTCCGGGTGACCAAGTGCAGGCAGGGTGGGAATGATGCAGAAGCCATTTTTGCAGGGCGGGTGGTGGGGGGGGGGTTTACACATGCCCAGGCGGGTTGGAGGGGGTGGACCGTGCTCCGTGCCAGCGATGTGACATGTAAATTACAGCCACAGCACGGTTGCTTTCGTGCGGGGTGACTTGTGGAAGATGTCAAAGTTAAAAACAAGAGAAAGCACCCTAAGAATAGAGTTCCGGACAGGAGCAGGCAGCTCGTGCCTGGGGTGGCCAGACTGCCTCCTGGGGCTCTTCAAGAAGCCTGCCATGCCCCCACGGGCAAGCTGAGGGGGGCCCCCCCAACACACACACACACACACACACACACACACACACACACACACCCCAGCCCCGTGTTGGGGAAAGTGGGCAAACGCCTTGTCTAGCTGCTCGGGCTGCAAGAACTTGGAGACATGAGAAGTGTGGTCCTGGGTGTGCTGCTTTGTTGCGAGTGCAGGGGAGTGGGGAATGGGGGACCTGCTCCCCCAGGCTCTAGCACAGGCAGTTCTGAGCCATTCTGACCACCCCCACGGAGATGAGACCGAGAGTGGGTATGCTTCCCTGGCTTGTGCAGGTGGAAATCCTACTCTGGAAGAAAAGAGAGGGTTGGGTACACAGTGGCATCAACCACAATGTTTGTGGCCGCTTCGTGTGCATTTAGTATGCACCGGTAGTGTTCCAAGCAGCTCGTTGAGCTCTCCACTCGCTGTGTGAAGTGGAGGTGACAGGACCAGCCTCGTATGGTGCTTGTGAATGAGAGCTCTGGAGTCAGAGGGTCTGTTAAAGCACCTACTGTCTGCACAGCGGCCCGGGGCGAGTTTCTCTGCCCCGTTGTGCCTCAGTGTCCATGTCTGTACAATGGGGCCATGGTGGGTGTGTGTGCCCTGGGGATGGGGTGAGGACTAAATGAGTCTGTATGCAGAAAGCACTTAGAACAGAGCCTGGCACATAGTAAGTGCTTAGTGCACACTCGTCTTCTCAACCCTGTTTACAGATGGCAAAACTGAGGCAGGCAGCCATGCCTCACCTGGCTGGGAAGCATCAGGATTGAAGACCTGTGCTCTCCCCTGCCTGTGGAGGAGAGTGGGGCCTGGGGCAGGGCGTGAGCCGACCCCAGGGGCACACCTCCTGAGGGCATCATCCTCATCTTCGAAGTGTCACTAAATGCCCCAGAGCAAAGCAGGAGCCCCCTAAAGTTCCCTGAAACAGCGGGGGAAGAGGGAGAAGAAGGGGGGGTGGTATATGAGCATTGTAGAAGAAAAGTAAAAGGACCGATGCAAAGTGTAAAGCACTTAGCTGATGGGGATGGTCCTGGGGCCCCTAGGTGGGGCCCGAGTCACCTGCTGTGCCCTGGCTTTGACCCTGAGCGTGGGGCTGGGTCCCAGTCTGCTCTTCAGCACACCGTGTTCCTTGTCTGTCCCTGCCTCGCGTCTTCCCTCCTCCTTCCCACTGACCTAGATCAGAGCTTCTCAGAGCTAGCCTGCAAAGTAGAGCCGGCAGCCGAAGCCTCTGGGACACTTGTTTAAAATGCAAGTTCCTCGACGGGTTCCTAGACACTTAGTTTGATCTGGGGCCCAGCAGGGACGTTGGCGTTGTAACCAACATCCCCAGGGGTTTTAAATAAACACTTAAGCCTCCGGGAATTTTTGCCGGAGAAACTGAGGACAGGAGGGACTGGCCAGAGGGCACAGAGCAGGCAACGGGCAGAGACCCAGACTTGAGCCGGGTCTGCCTGCTGCCTGCCCAGCCCCCCCCCCCCCCCCGTCTGGGCCGAGATGGGTGAAGGCCTTGTGCTGCCTTTCTTTCCTGTCCCCATAACACTCGCTCTCCCTGCCCTGCTCCCAGCCCTCCTTCTGGGCTCTGCTCCTCCAGAACTCACAGTTTCCCAGGGAGGAGACCCTGCAGGGCCACTGGACAGGGTGGGGGAAAGGAGGGGCCCAGCTCCCGGGGCACAGGCTAACCTCTGGGGTGAGCAATCGCCCACGTTGTCGGATCCCGCCGAGCGGCCGTTTGCAGGTGTTCGCTCAGATGCCCACTGGGCAGCCAAGGGCCGTGCATCAGGTCCTGGGCTGCGTCCTGTGGGGCTGAGGAGCCAGCGTTGAGCTGGAGTCTGACATCCCAGCTTCCCCTCCCACTGGTGGCCCGCAGCAAGCTTTGGGCAGGGCCAGCTGCAGAGTGGGTTCCTTGATGAAGAGTGACAGGCAGGAATGGCAGCTCACAGCCCTCGGCACAGACATGTGTGTCAGAAATCTAGAGGATTCCAGAGGAGACGACAGCAAAGCCACACAGCCACAGTCCTCTCCTGGAAAGAGGAATCCGGGGGGCTCCTGTGGTCTTCAGCCTCTGCTTTCTGATGCGGCCCATCGGACGCCCTGGATCCCTGGAGGGGAGCTGGTGGGCTGGATGAGAGCCCTTGGGGTCCCTTCTTTTCTGCTTCCACAGACCCTGACTGAGTTCTCCTCTTCCACACCCTCCCAGATCAGGCTCCCTCCAGAAGCAAATCAGAGCCAGCTGCCAGATAGGTGGGTGGGGGACCGCGGCCTGTGGCCTGCGGTGAGCCTCTGTGCTGGGCCGGGACTGGGGGCCGCGGGGGATGCGCTCAGGCCTCCCCACGTCAGGCCCCTGGGGTGGGTTGCACTGTGTTCAGCAGCTGTCATGCTGTGGCCAGGGGCCTTAAGTGGCAGCTGCAGCCCCCTTAGAGCACCCCAAAGAGTTCCCGGCTGCCCCTGGCTGAGCCCCAGCTGCACAGAGAGCCCCTGGCCGTCAGAGAGGGGAGGGGGTTACGCTGTGTATCCGAGGGTTGGAGAAAACAGTTGGTGTCAGCATGAAGATACTACTGGTCGGGGAGGTGATCTCAGGAGGAGCGAGGGTGGGGGTGGCTCCCGGAACTTCTCCCTAACAGTAGTCATCGGGAGGCAAACCCCCTCTCCTGCTCCATGTTGAGCACCCTTTCCTACGCAAGCCCCTGCCTTGGGTGGGGTGTGGAGGGTAGCATGACAAGAGTTAAAAACAGCCGGAATTGCCTGACTTCAGACACGGACTCTACCAGCTGTGTGATCTTGCAGAACTTACTTAACCTCTCTGTGCCTTAGTTTGCTCCTCTGTAGAACTGCCTGGCGGGTAAAGCAGTTCGGGCAATGGCTGGCACTGTTCTTCTCAGAGCAGAAGGCGGTTCCTTAGCATGTCCCCTGTGTTTGCGGGGAGGGGGATGCCATCGAGGCTCTTGCCGTGCCCAGGAGGCCTTGGGGGGAGGGCAGGCTTTGTCCCGGAAAGAAAATGTCCCCCGGGGGGCGGCACGGGAAACCACACCTGGAGGTTTCCATGGGGAAAGGCTTCTCTACTTGCCCTTCTTTTGGGTTAGATCCTTTCATTCTGGGGGGCTGTCCTGCACATCACGGGACGCTTACCAGCATCCCTGGCCTCTACCCCCTAGGAGCAGCACCCCCTCCCCCCCCATTTTGTAACAACCACAAATGTCTCCACATTTTGTAACAACCACAATGTCTCCATTGGTCTTGCCACATGGCCCCGGGTGGGGGTGGGGTGGTGAGAGAGCAAAATCAGCCCTGGTCGACAGTCCCTGAGTTCACTTCTCGGTGGTGGGAGGTCTCCCTGCAATATCTCTCCTGTTCTGCTTGTCCTCTGTGCTGCACTGCTTGGAGCCAGCATCACTCGTTCCCCCACTGTGGGTGCATCCTCAGACCCCGGCCCGTCTCCTCTCTGCGGCCTTCTGTACCTCCCACCCCCTGTCTGCCTCACCCTAACCCTCTTATTACCTAAAACTCGCTCAGATTCCTTCCCCCAAGCCCCAGGCCTTCCTGCCGCCCCAGCACCCATGCTTACCCCAGTGGTAGATTTATCCCAGTCGTGCAGTCACTTAGGTAATTGTTTGCCTTCCTGGCGAAGCTATAAAACCATCGAGGACAGAGACCATTCCATCCGTCTCTGGTCTGCGGTCATTGCACCGAGAAACACTTCTGAGCACCCCTCGGGGGGGCCTGTGCTTGCCAGGGATTAGGGAAACAGCAGGGAAAAGGGTCTCCCTCCCCTTGTGGAGCAGACGGTCTGGCCGATTAAACAGTCGTGAGAAGTGTAATTACAAATGTATGTGTGCAAACTGCTGGAAAGATCTAGCATCGCGCGGGGCACGCTAGAAACATTCGCATGTGTTCAGCGGATGAGCGGGCGTTGCACTGAATAAGCAGTGTGGTTGACGGCTTGAGCTCCGCGTGCAGCCCAGCCCAGGTTCAGATTCTTAGCTTCCGTGATCTTCTGTCCCCTCCTGTAAAAAGAAGCCCATGGTACCCAACTCGTGGGGTTGCTGGGATGATGACGTGGGAATGCGTGCAAGGCTCTTGGCGGGGTGGTGGAGGAAGGGCTCCCCAGGAATTCCCAGGGGGCTGGCGGGGTGCAGTTCTTGAGCTTCCCACCAGGGGGTGCAGGGCTTGGAGGAGCATTGGGGAACTCTGTGTGGGCCGGCTGGGAGCAGACATCCCCAAACCAGAGTTGGTAGAGGTGGGGGCAGGTACCCTGGGGCCCTGGCCAGTCCATCCAAGGACCGGTGTCCCCACAAAGTGGTAGAGGCAATGCCAGGGAAGAGTCCTTATCTTCCCCCTCCCCCTCCCCCAGCCCAGCCAGCTCCCCTTCAGTGGTTGTTACTGGGCCATATGTGGGACCCCTCGCCCCTAGCCCCCAACAGGGTGTTCTAGAAACTAGACATTTGTGTCCACTTCCGAGTACCTCCGTTCCCTCTGGTTCCGTGACCTTAACGCCCAGTCTCATGTCACTGTTGATTTGTCATTAGATTTGGTTGACATTTTTACAGACCCCATTATTAAGCAAAATAAGGATGTCCTGTGATCGCCATTTTTTGTCCAAACAAGAACAGCCAGCACGTGAAATAAGGAATATGCAGAACTTTGGAATCCAACCCTTGTTTTCCATGATTCCCCAGGAGACCCACGCAGCAGTGGCTTGTCAAAGCCCCAGTGGGAAACTCCCCCCTGGACACCCCTAGAGTGTGTCAGCCTGAAAAGAGGGTGTGGGGAGACCGTTGCCTGTTGCTAGGCGTCCCTGAGGGGCTGGCCTCCCCCACCGCCCACGGCAGGCTCCTGCAGGCACCAGGAGGGAATTCCCCACCCCAGGGGGTCCCTCGGGCCTCCACCTTGACCTTGCTGAAATTCAGTGCTCCCCATCTCCAGCATTCTCTGGGTCCTCCCTGCCCCGGTCTTTCCTGCGTGCCGTGCTTCCCTCCAGAGTGGACATCTCGGCCTTTCCTTCGACCAGATGTGCGCATCCCGGGGGAGGGGGCTCCTGTCCTTGGCCGGAACTGCAAGAGATACCCGGGCCCCTGGCAGCCGGGGCAGGATGGGGGGTGATGCACGTGCTCTATAGCTGCCTATGAGCCCCTGAACCCCAAGGTCATGGCTGGGGGCCCGTGGGCCTGAGTTGCTTTGCCACACACAGTGCTGCTGTCGACGCTGTCCTCACTGTTATTCCCATTCACTTTGAATCACGGGCCAACATTTAAACACGGAGATGCTTCCCACAGTCATCCCGATTTTCAGCCCCTCTTGGGTCATGTCACCTGACAGATGACCCACTGGACTCCTCCTGCCGGCTTGCCAACAGTTAGCAGGAGCGAAGGGGAATCTGCTCGTTAGATCTCCGCAGACCTCACTCCTTCCCAAAGTGGAGGCCGGTCACCCCCACCCAAACTGCAGTTTCTAGGCCGGCAGCCCCTCGCCCGTTTGCACGGCTGCCTCGCACTGGAGTTCGTGGCCTCTGTCCAGAACCCCAGGGTTTTGTGCACAGTTCCTGCCTCGAACATCAGGTGGCTCCCACTTCTGCAGGTGCGGGCTCCGCGGTGAGGCTTACAGACTACAGGGCTCCGGCCTCGCCTCCCCGAGGTGCTCCCACAAAGAACTCCAATGAACAGGCTCCCCAGGAGGGAATCCCAGGCTTGAAGCGACGCCAGCAAGAGCAGTGGCAAAACCATTTCCACCTGGCAGGGAAAACCGGGACACCGCGGACATGCTTGGGCAGGACAGTCTGAGACAGGCCGTAGGAATGTCTTCACTGCCCTCTCCTGGGCGAGGGCCAGCCTCAAGCACGCAGCCTGCGAGATCGCTTTCAACTCTCTTTGTCCGTGGAATACATCTGGTCATTAAAACGCACACAATACCTCTGGCCGCGTAGTTCCTTTCTCTGGAAGCAGGTGATGTTGTCAGCTTCCAGAAGTATTCTATACATAAATAACCAAATGCATGCGTATTTTCTCCCCTTCTCTCTCTCTCTGCACAAATGGTAGCATACTCTAAATACTATTCCACGTCTTGTTTTTTTTCTCCCCCATTTAATAGTAGGACCTGGCACACCTTCCGTATCAACACCTAAGAACTTTCTCCCAGTGTCTTCTGCTGCCCATGCAAATCCCAGAGATGCCCCCCTGTCCCGTGCTCTGTTGAACTGCTCCCCTGCTCCTGGACAGTGGGGTTGTGTTTTTGCTGCAACAGATTGGTCTGAAAGACCGTGCGCATGCGTGACTGCATGCATACGCGGATACCTCTGTAGGGCGTGCTCTTTGAAGGGCAGTCACTGGTTTGGGGCTCAGGTCATGTGCGGTTTTGATAGATCCTGTTACACTGCCCTTCAGAGTGCTGGGACCGGTTCCAGTCCCTCTGGGGTGGGCACGAGCGCTCTTGCCCCTCATTTGAAACGCGGGCCCTTAGAGCATCCAACCGGAGACCTCGGTGATGCCATGCTCCAGGGGCAGAGCCTTCCCAGCTGCTCCCGGCCCTGCAGGCAAGGCATTTTCTTTCTTGTTCTGTGCCCTGCAGATAAACTGCGTGACGTTCCCTCACCCAGACACGATGCCGGAGCAGCAGCTGCTGAAGCCGACCGAGTGGAGCTATTGTGACTATTTCTGGGTAAGTGTGCCTCAGTTTCCCCCACCGTGGGACCCCACCCGCCCCGCGGATCAAGAGTAGACACCCAGAAGGGGCATGTGAAGGCTCTGGAGCTCAAAGGAGAGGGTCCTCTCCTGTTGAAACCTGGTGGTAGATTTAACATCCGAGGCAGGAATTTTAAGACCGTTTTTGAGTCCATATCATTCCATAAATCTCGGAGAATCAATAGGCTTTTCATTCAGGGCAACACGGAAGCCCCGGACAGAGCACAGATAAGCGCCGGACTCTTGATCTCCACCCAGGTCTCGCTCTCAGGCTTGTGAGTTCAAGCCCCGCGCTGGGCTCTAGCCTGGGGGCGGAGTCTACTTTAAAGAAAAAGGCTAAGACGGTACATTTTATCTTATGTGTATTTTCCCAGAATTAAATAAGTCTCTTTGGACAAATGCACAGCCCACCTGCTCAGAAACTCTAGCAGTGGCCCTTGGCGGGTGCATTTAAAGTCAGCAATGACTGTCAAAGTGGGATCGCCTCATTCTGGATTCACATAGCACTGATGGTGGCTCAGCCTTGTGAACATGTGAAAAACCACCGCCTTTAGGAGGCAAAAACCCAACTTTTTCAGGAACAAAATAAAACAAACAGAATAAGAGCTCTTTGTTAAACCACCGTGCGGAATGGGTTGCTACCGTGTTTCGATTTGCTAGCCAAGCCCCAGACAGAAGTGCTCTGTTCTGTTGACAAGTCACTTGTGCTCTCGAAGATACGCAGTGATTCCTGTTGGCCCCGCTGTGTTTCTTCCAAGTCTTGGGGTGGGGGGGGGGGTCTGTGCAGGGGCAGCAGGCATCGTGAGGAAGGTTCCGTGGGGCAGCAGAGGCCAGAGTGTATGAGACTCTGCAGGTCCTATGAGCACGCTGGGTTCCGTTCTGTCTGCCGCAGGAAGATGCTGGAATAGGATGTGATGTGGTTTAGAAGCAGTGTGCAGGGAGGGCTGGGAGCGGGCCGGGGTGGACGTCCAGGTGCAGGAGCCCAGGAAGGATGGTGGCAGCCACGGAGATGAGGAGAGGTGGCTGAGTTTACAGACGTCATCCCTAAAGAGGGGTGCAGGACGCAGAGCATTCAGGGGAAACTAGCTGGAGCCCTGGGAGTGCGCACCCCGGGAGCTGGATGTCAGCATGCGTGGGGTTTCACGCAGGGGCACTGGGGAGCCTTGGGGCCCTGCCGCTGCCGGCATCCGAGAGAGCCATGTTTGTGCATTCCCGTCCTCATTCGGGCTCTGCCGGGATCTGCTGCTTACTCTGGGTTTTATTTTCCCGACCACCACCTTTTGCTCTAATGGACATCTCCCTGCTGACACGGTCATTCGAGCCCACCGTTTCTGGCTGGTTTTCCCGAGTGTGGACACATCGCTCAGCACATCTGTCCCAAGTGGGAGGCAGGTTGAGGCTCGGTATTTTGGGGGATCTTTCTTTTGCTTTTATCAAAGTGTACCATTTACACGATGACGTGTACGAATCTCAAACATACTTAGAGAAGCTTTTAATTGGCTGGAGGCGTGTGCCGTGACATGGTGTATGGTGGTGATCTCTCTGTCACAAGAGGCACTAGCAGTGTGGCCCAGCGGGCTTTGCGTCAGGACAGCCGAGGAAAGGGGATCCCACATTGGGGGGGAGTTGGCGAGGGGCTGTCCATAAACTTTTCAAATGCTTGATGATAGAAAGTGGGGTTCTCTCCACACATCACCCACCCCTTTCTGAAATTCCCTTTCCCTAAAACATCTGCTCTGGAAGGGGTCTTGGAGATGCAACCCGGTCCTGTTGTAAAGTGGGGTGCTGGGGGGGGGGCACAGCCTAGGATTGGAAGGGCCGGACTGTGTCACCCGGGGCTGAGCTGAGACAAGGACTAGGTCTTTTGGACCTTGGGACAGGGTCCTCACTTATGCACCTGTCTGATATCAAAGGATGCATTTGTAACCCCTTGCATTGAATACCAAAGCATCGGACTCTGGATTCCTAGTGGGGAAGGACGTGGCTGTAGGTGGGCTACCGGCCTGGGGCTGAGAAGTCTCTGAGAGCCGTGTGGGCAGACATCAAGATGAATGTCCTGCAGGGAACGCTGAGCCTAGGGGCTGCCGGGAAGGAGGCAGGCAGGAAGGAGGTATTCAGGTGTCCTTGAGGACGTGTAGGCAAAACAAAAGAAAACATTTAATTTTGGAATTTTGAGAGTGATTGCTTGCAAAATGGATCCAGTACTGAGCTCCCATTTCATTGACTTGGCCATCTTCCCCGGGTCCTGACTTACGTAAAAGTTGACTCATATTAGGTACCATTTACCGAGCTTTTAGTATCTGGCGAGCACTGTGCTAAGCCGTTTCCAGAAGTCGCTTATCCTGAAATGACCACAGGAGGTGGGCGCCGGTATTGCCCAGTTTCACAGATGAAGCAGGTCAGGCTGGACCGAGCAGAGAGCTTGCCCGAGGCTTCCCAGCTGATGGATGTCAACCTTGGCACCCTGCCGTTTTCCACAACTCTGGCCTCCCTGGAATCCGGTCCCTCCCGGAAGCCCCTGTGATCTTGTATGAATGTGTGTGGGAGGGCGCCACTGCCTGGCAGGTGCAGGGGACCGACAGGAGACGGGAGGGCTTACGGTTAGGGTCACCTGCCCCCAGGGCTGTCCCAGCGCAGTGTCAGGCCACCAAGACTCCCCAGAGCCTCCAGCCAGCCTCAGCGGCTACACGGTTGGAAGCCTTAGGTGTGCTCCTGGCCATGTGCCCTTCTTCCTCTTCTTTCCCAGGTTGGGAGAATTGAGGGCCATGGGCGTGGGGGGCGGGGGGCTGCGGCTACAGGGGCTCAAGCATCAGCAATGCACGTGAAAGCAGGGGACAGCGGGAGAGATGGGAGCTGGGACAGTGGCCACAGCCTCCTTCTTGGGCTGAGGTCCACTCGCCAGCAGCACCCGGGTCCCTTCGGGGACTGCCTTCCCCATGCTCCATTCCCTGCGGCTCTGGGCACCCCTGTCTCCTAACCTCTCGTGCTTCTGTGTCCCTTCTAGGCTGACAAGAAGGACCCCCAGGGCAATGGCACCGTGGCCGGGTTTGAGCTCCTGCTTCAGAAGCAGCTGAAGGGCAAGCAGATGCAGAAGGAAATGTCAGAGTTCATCCGGGAGAGGTGAGGCCCCGGCCCCTCCCAGCTCGCGGGTGCAGACAGCGCCCCCTTGGCCCTGAGCCTGGGGTCGGTGAGTGGCCTGGAGGAGCACTGGCCGCCTGGCACTGGGCCTGGTTGGCACCGTGGGGAGCATGAGACCAGGGGACACCAGCTGTGGCTCTTGGGACAGCTCTAACCTGCAGTTGTGTCTCTTTGACCTCTGTGATAGATTTAAGGTTTGGACCAACATTTCTTTTTAATTGGTAGATTTTATATTAAAAGCAGCCTCTCTGGCTTGTCTTGAGAAGGCCGAAATTCTGGCAAGAATGGGTCACACAACAATGGGCCGGAGCCAAATGGCAGCACCCCGTAGAGGGAGCATGAGGTCTGGTTTGCCACAGTCTCCACCGCTCCCTACTGTCTCCCCACATAGACCGCTTACTCCCTCACTTCCCTGCGTGGCCCTCATTGGAAGCACTGTCCCCATGATAACAAAAAGGGAGAATGTTGCCTTGTAATTCATCTTTGAACCCAAACCGTGTCCCAGAGCGGGACATATAGAATGCACTCCCGCATCCTTGCCTTTGGGGAACTCAGGTGAGGTCACTGTGACAGGTGCAGGGGTTCTGATGGTGGTTTTGCCGAAGGATGGTTTGTCTGAACATAAATGAGGAAACAATAAATTCAGCCCGATGGAAACAGGAAAAAGTAAGGAGGAGAAGTTCCTTCTCCACCTCCCACCTTTCAGTCCCTCCAAGTTCTGAGATGTTATAAGTCACATGCTTACCTGCACACACGTGTGCATCCACCCCCCCATGTGTGCACACGCACGTACACACAACTTTCCATCCGGAGTTTCCAGGGCATGCTGGAAATATTTACAGTAAATGGCAATATATTAAAAAAATTTTTTTAATGATAATGTAGTTGTAATTCTTTGGCATTTTAAAGCACCTCTTTTCCTTAGGAGGCCTATTTTCTATTTGTGTAATCAAATCTCTATTTTATGAGCCATTATGCTGGTAGGGAATGGAGAGGACGCGTGGCTCACGTGCGAGCAAACAGTAGCATAAAGCAGGTGGATAGGAAAGTGGCCATAAAACCAGAGTCTGAACGCACGTACCGTGTTGTCCTTTCATAAAAATGTCGTGTTAGCAGATAAACGGAATCTGCCATTTGAGAGCACTCTGGCCTTCCGTGAGGAATGCAGGCTTTTCTCAGGAGGCCTTCCCAAGCCGGGAGAGGCGAGAGGGGAGGTGGCTGTGCTGGGGCCAGGGTTGCCGTGGCCCCGGCATAGGGCAGCTGGGCAGGGCTGGGAGGGGATGCCAGTGCTGGCTCCGGCGACAGGTTGCGTGCCTGGCGTGTGCGGTTGGCGTTGAGGAACTTTGGACGTGTGAAGCGAGGCGTGGTTGGACCTGCTTTCAAGAGAGAGGTGTTGGCCGCGGGCTGGAGGCTGCACACTGGCTGCACATGTCACCCTGGGGAGGGCAGAGCGATGGCAACGGAGTGACAGACCAGAAGAGAGACTCCAGTGGGACCCAGAGCCTGGCCAGAGGAGGCAGTGAGGGCAGAGCCATGAGAGAGGGAACGTGGCTGTGGGTCTCTCAGGGCAAAGCAGAAAATCAACTTACTCAGAATGTTGCCAGGGGACTCGGTCGGGCCCCCCGGTCCACATCACTGTACCCATGGGCCATCAGCTTCCAAGCTGCCGAAAGCAGGTGCTGCGGCCCCCGGAGTGTCTCTGCGGCCTTCCCGTTTGCCAGCTGATGGGCCTGGGGCTTTGGAGCGGTGGCCCCGGGTGTCCCAGCACGGTCCAGAGGACCACTCAGGTGGTGAGCGTTGCCTTTAACAACACTCTAACACGATGTGCCAGATAACACAGAACACTCCGCAGAGGGCCGCCTGGAAAGTGTGTCAAGGGCCCGCCTGCTGGAAGCGAAATCCAACGCAACTTCCGTCTCTAGGGAAATGGAATCAGCCCCAGCTCGGGGCAGTGCCTGGTTTCCATGGTAATACTTGTGCCCTGCAGGCTTGACAGTTGGAGGCAGGGGGGAGGGGAGGGGGCTGGGAGGCTGCAGGGGGAGGTGCTGTTCCTGCTTCCCAGGGGCCGTGACCACCTTGGAGGGTCTAGGCCCGGAGTGCTGGGGCCGGAAGGGAAGCAGCACCAGGCGTCCCTGGGGTCCATCACAAGTTAACGTCATGGATCTAAGGGCCTCCCGTGTGTCCAGCCCTGGGCTGGGAGCCGTGTGAATGAGAGCGTTTTTTCACGGCCCGGGAGACAGGTGGAAACATTCTGCGTACAGAGTGGGGACGGAGATTCACACAAGTTCGTCCAGCCAACAGAGATTTGTAAGCACGTGCTGTGGTTGGGTGGAGAGACAAGGGCCTCGACCTCTCAGAGCGTGTGGTCTAGTGGGTTTCTTTCCTTGGTCAGTAAGTGCTAGGGCTGCAGCCCCACAGTCTGGTGCTAGACAGCTGACGTGTTGGGTTTTCTCCCTTGCAGGATAAAGATTGAAGAAGAGTACGCGAAAAACCTAGCTAAGCTCTCTCAGAACTCCTTGGCTGCGCAGGAGGAAGGGTGAGTGGGGAGGACAGTGATGGGAATGGGGAGGAACCACAAATGGTAAAGGGGGATTTCTCCTCACCAATCGCTGATCACTGCGCGGTCCCACTGAAATGGGGGAGTCTACGTAGGCCTGGCTCCGAGTGGGCAAATTCTACATTATCTTCTCTCTTGTGACCAAGGGCCTCCCACCAGATCCTGGCGTTTGTCAGTACCCCCTCTGCCCTGTGCCCTGGTAGCTGGACACCAGCCCCCAGACACTCACCCCAGTGTCCCACTCTCTGAGATCAGACTGGTGAGACACTGGGGGGGGAGAAGATTCTGGACCCAGGCCCTTGTTTAGAATTCTCTCCCATGGGCCCGAGGCCCAGGATCCCCTCCATCTCCAGCTGCAGCGGTCCAGACCTCCTTGGGTAAGACCTGGGCTGGGGGAGGCTCAGCCCCACCCTCCCAGCCACAGAGGGGTCCCTGGCGGTGGAAGACTTAAGGCTTCTCTGCTCATCTCTTGACAAAGTCTTGCAGCCTGCCATGGGAATGTAAAACGGTGTAGCCACCATGGAAAACAATTTGGCCGTGCCTCGGAGCACTGACCAGGTTTACCGTACAACCCGGCAATTCCGCTCGTAGGTTTAGACCCGGAAGAATTGAGAACACATACTCAAATACATGTACCCGCGTGTTCGTAACAGCACAATCCGATAGCCAAAACGTGCAAACGACCCAAATGTCCATCCAGGGACAGATGGATGACAACTGTGTCCATCCGCACTGGGTTTATGGATAGGTGATGGGATATTATTTTGCCATAAGAAGGGATCCAGTCCTGATCCAGGCCCCCATGGAGATGAACCCCAGAAACATTATCCTGAGTGGAAGAAGTGGGACGAGAAGATTGCATGTCATAGGATTCCTTTTACGTGAAATGTGCACAATAGGCAAAGCCAGAGGCAGAAGGAGGCAGGTGGTGGCCGGGGGATCGGGAAATGGAGGGTAACAGCTTCCTGGGTTCGGAGTTTCCTTTCTGGGGTGTATATCCGTCTGCTGGGGCTGCTATCATGGAATCGCACAGACCGGGTAGCTTCCACCACACAAATGTGATTTATCCTGGTTCTGGACGTCCAGGATCACGGTGCCGGCAGGGTTGGTGCCTGGCGAGGGCTGCCTTCTCCCTACGGTCTTCCTCCGCGTGGAGAGAGAACAGGCTCTCTGGAGTCTCTTCTTATAAGGACGTGAATCCTGTTGAATCAGGGGTTTACCCCTTTGACCACATTTGACCTTAATTACTTCCTTAGAGGCCCCATCCTCAAATAACAGCCACACTGGGGTGGGGGTCTTAGGGCTTCAACATATGAATTTGGGGTGGGGGAGCTTAGGGCTTCAACATATGAATTTGGGGTGGGGGAGCTTAGGGCTTCAACATATGAATTTGGGGTGGGGGAGCTTAGGGCTTCAACATATGAATTTGGGGGGTCCAAAACAGGGGGATACAAATGTTTTGGACCAGGAGAGAGGTGGTGGTTCACAATATGGTGAATGTACTGAACGCGGTGGGCTCGTTTTCTTTAAAACAGCTAATTTCACCTAACGTGAATTTTGCCTCTGTCATAAAAACGATCAGACTCGGGAGGGGAGAGTTGGACGGTCCCCTGAGGTCTCCTCCCCAGTGCCTCCCTCCCTCCCGGCGCAGGCTGTGTTGGAACCCCTCCTGCCAGGGGCAGTGAGCCCCGAGGACGGAGGAGGGACCTCCTGTCGTGGGTGGTTGTGGTCGTCAGAGGGCCGCGATGTGCAGTCCAGATCCGCCCGCGCAGCTTGAAGCCTTCAGGGGACCAGCGTGCCAGTCCAATGTGGCTTTCATTCAGGCATCTCTGCGTGGGCTCGCCGTGCGGCCAAAAGGCCGCCTCTCTGTGGTTTGCCACTGACCCGGTGGGCCACGGGGCGGCCCCTGCAGGGCCAGGGGCTCTTCCGCAGAAGTGAGCTCACCCCCGGTGGCCCCCTTCTGCCCTGCGCACTGGGCTGCAAGACAGGAGCGGGAAGTGGGGGGTGGGGTGGGGAGTCGCCCCTGCGCCCTGGCACGGAGGCTTTCCTGGATATCCCCCTGCCCTGCAAACGCAGTGCTGCTCTCCAGTTTTCCGGCTTCCACCTCCTCGGCCTGGGCTGCTGCCAGGGACACTGCATCCTGCCAACAGGCTCAGCATATGCTCCCAGCTGCACGAGCCAGGACTGCGCCACCATGCCGTGTGCACACATGCGCTTAAAACACCAGCAGCCCAGCACACGCCCGCTCGCATGCATCCACGCCGTGGCCCTGCAACACGGTCGGGAACGCGCACCCTGTCGCGGCTGCACGCAGACGCTCCTCCCAGTGGGCTCCGTCGGGGTGTGTGTGCGTGGGGGTGAACAGGGGGCCCCTCCCCCGCAACGTGCAGCAGTGCTGCTTTGCATTTACACCCAGCTTTGGGCATTAGCGGGGTGCACATTGCAGGTTTCAAAGCGCAGTGCTAGAGCCCAGCACTTCGGGGCAGCCTGGGAAGGTGCTGGTGGGGGAGGCGGGGGTGTGGCGGCGGGCGGGGCATTGAGCGCCGCGCCCACATTCCATTCCGAGTCTATGTGCGCTGGTGGTATATTCCTTCTTTCGTTTTTCTCGCCTGCGTGGAAAGGAAATGGGATTGGGGCTTTCCTCGTTGGTAATGGTCACGGTAGCGTGCATTCCGCTTTGGCGTGACTCAGACTGTGTGTTGCGATGGAAATGTATCTCCGGTTTTATTTCTTTCATTAACCTCTCACCGGATGAAAAAAAAATCTGTCTTCAAGTGAGAGAATTTCTCAATTGCTTTTTCCCCCTAAATTGTGAAGTGGCTCCAGGGGGCCTGGAGTTCTGGGGTTGGGGGAGCGGGGGCGGAGGGAGGAATGTGCTCGCTCAGACAGGCCCATCTGAGTGTTTGCAGAGACGCCCCCTCCCCCCGACCTGTGAATGCCCAGCCTGCGGGGGCGGGCAGAGGACCTTGTCCTGAGCAGGACACTGGGCTTTTCCTCCTTCCCCACAGCCACACCCAGGTGACATTCTCAGACCACTAAAGCCATCAGGAGGCCAGTTACTGACCATGTGCCCTGCTGACCTTAGGCTCAGACTGGGCCCCAGCCAGGGCCTTTTTGGCTTCTAGGCTCCTGTGTAGCTCGGCTGCAGGGCCAGACCGTCTCTGTCGGCCTTTTTTCGAGGTCCCACTCCTCCCAGGCCTGCGTTTGCGTGGTACCAGCTCTCCCTCCAAATCTGTGACCCATCTTGAGATAATCCCCGTGTATGGGGTCAGGGCAGGGACAAGAGTTCTTTTTTTCCCCCTGTGGGTATACAGTTGCCTCTGACCATTTGTTGAGAAGACCGTCCTCGGTCCCTCACGGAGATGCTTGGCAGCAGGCAGGGCTGTGTGGTACCTTCTGTTTGCGAAGGGCTTCTCCCTGAAAAGGTGGCCGGCCGTCTTCCTTGATCGACCAGCAAGCCTTTGCACTGCCCATCTGTGAACAGGGATGGGTGCCGGGAAGGCACGGGGACAGTGACATGCAGGTGTCAGGGCCCGTCCTACAGCTGCACACCACCTTCCTCTCGCATGTCCCCTGGTTCTCTGAGTTTCCAGATGTCTCTCCAGCCTCTGCCACCCCCTGCCCACTCAGCTCCTGAGATCGTCACTCGGTTGGGGTTGGCTCACGTGGAGACCCGCCGTCTCCCTGGGAAGGGGCCGAGATCTCTGATCGGAGGCCAGTGCGACTGTGTGGGTCTGACGTTCTCTCTCGTGTTGCAGTTCCCTGGGAGAGGCGTGGGCCCAGGTGAAGAAGAGCCTCGCGGATGAAGCAGAAGTCCATCTCAAGTTCTCCGCCAAGGTAAGCCAGCCCCGCGGCCTCTCTGTGTTGGTCGTGCGCAGCCGTGTGCCGCTGAGTGGCTCGCGGTGGTCTCTCTGGTGTGTCCTGTCGGCTCCTTTCCGTGGTCCGTGGTGTAGATAGATTGCCAGTGCGGGGAAGAGAGGGACAGAAGGAACCACTGGCCAGGTGCCCACCGTCTCCCCGTGCGGTAGCATCAGGAGGCATAAATGTCCCGTCAGCAGCTCGGAGAATCGTAGAAGGTTCATAAGTGCTAATAGTCATAAGTACTTACTACCTTTGTGTTTAATATAATTTGCTAAGTTTATTTATTTTTTATTTTTTTATTTTTTTAAGATTTTATTTATTTATTTGACAGAGAGAGAGACAGCCAGCGAGAGAGGGAACACAAGCAGGGGAAGTGGGAGAGGAAGAAGCAGGCTCATAGTGGAGGAGCCTGATGTGGGGCTCGATCCCACAACGCCGGGATCACGCCCTGAGCCGAAGGCAGACGCCTAACCGCTGTGCCACCCAGGCGCCCCTAATTTGCTAAGTTTAGATCATTGCATTTTTAACACCGGCCATCTTTAACACCCAGCTCACAAAATTCCTATAAATTTAGCATTTGGCTCTCTTCCGAGCCGCCCCAGCACACCTCAGTCCCTTGGGGACCCCCACTCTCCTTCTCAGGCTTTCGGAGGAATATTCGGGCACGTTCTATTTCCTCATGCTCTCGGAAGGGGCTAGACTGTACCACAGGGAGAATCTTTTGGTTTGGTTCGGTTTGTTAGTGTCACACAGTGTCACACTGGGTAACTGACCCTTCTTTCATTTGGTCCTAGAGGCTCTAGCATCATGACCTTGAGGATAGCACGGTTTCTGTCCTGTTCACTCTGCCCTCCGAACCCAGGGCGATGTCTGGGGCACAGCAGATGCTCGATAAATGTTCTCCGAAGTGATGAATGAACAGGACAACTGACTAGCTCCTCCCGACACCCCTGTCTTTTTAAGCCTACTTTTTCTCAGGATTTCTCTGTGTTTCCAAATGTTCCTCTCTTCCCCACTCCCCGGCTCATATCTCCAAATTCCATCTCAGGCTCTTACCTACTCTACAGGGGAAAAAATAAACCTAGTGTCTAAATGAAATAATTCATACTAAAGTGTACATGACTGATGGGGCTACCCACTAGCATGGTTACCTTTTAAAGGAAGAGGGACCCCTTGAGAGTAGCACCATTCTCAGTGACCTTTGTCTCCTGGGATCCACACTCTTCCCACTGTCCCCGGTCAGACACAGCGCCTGATAGGGCACTCAGGCAAAACATTTAAACTCTGAGCCGCCTTTTGGGAAGGTAGCATCTCCCAAAAGCGGCTGCTTCTCCCTGACTCCCACACTCCGTGCTCATGGTTCCATCTGTTTTCCAGAGCTTTCCTCATAAGAATCGCCATTCTGGGCTTTGGGGTCCCCCTAAGATGTGCACTGTTGGGGGACAGGAATCCAGCTTTGTACACGTCCAGCCCCACCCTGTGATGGTCCCCGCTGCACATAGGGCAGAATGAAGGGGTCAAATGATTGGGCCCCACGGAGGGGCTCTATAAAGATCTGGGGTGGGAGGAAGAAACTGTTAGAAGCCCCCCGCTTCTGAAGGATGTTAGCACCCCGAGATTGGGTTGACTCGTGACTCAGCCATGAGTGAGACTTTCTGGGCTCACAGCGAGCACCCCTAACCCAGCCACCGAGCACTTTGCGGGACATTCGCCAGTCGAGCATGGGGAGGGGGCTCCACGAGGCATCTTTTTTCCTGACTTGCACAAAGCAGTGAGTTATTTTCAAGCTCCTGACCGGGGAGTGTTCCCTTCAGGCCTCCCTTCTCATGTCCCGACCCCAGGGGCTCCTTCCTCTGCGGGGGCAGAAGTCTTTACTGATGAGGGGGAGGGACGAGGGGGGCTGCCCCGTGTGCAGTAGAGCTGAATTGACACCCTCTGAAAGGTCACCTGCTGGGTCCCCAGGAACCCTGGTGGTCCTTCCTGCTTATCATCAGAACCTTCCGGTTTGACTGTTCCCGGAGCGCTCAGCAGTGACGAAACACTCCAGCCCAGATCCCACCGGTGACGGGCTCCGTCCCACGGGATGTCCGTGGCAGGTCGTGGATTCCGAGGTCACCCACACTTCTGTCTGACGTAGCTGCAAATCAGGAGTTCCCACGGCACCCTCCTCATGTTTGATGACTTGCCGAATGGCTCACAGAACTTACAGAAACACGCACTTAGGTTTACCGGTTTATTCCATACTAAAGGACATCATGAAGGATACAGGCGAACAGCAGGGTGAAGGGGTGCATAGGGCGAGGTCCAGAAGAGTCCTGAGCGCAGGAACGTCTGTCCCCATGGAGCTGGAGTGCTCACCAACCCAAAAGCTCTCTAAACCCTCTGATTTGTAGATTTTTGTAGAATTTTTATCATGTAGGCACGATTGCTTATTAATGCACTTGCTGGGTCCCCTTCCCTCCCCAGGGGATGGAGGAGAAGCTGAAAGTCTCAAGCTTCTAGTCATGGCTTAGGCTTTCTGATGATCCAGCCCTCCTCCTGAAGCTCTCCAGGAGACCCCCAAGGTCACCTCATTAGAACAGAAGATGCTCCTGTCATCTAAGAAATGGCAAGGGGTTTAGGAGTTCTGTGTCAGGGACCAGGGTCAGAGACCAAATATTAGCACGAAAGACGCTCCTAGCCCCCTGTGCTACTTTGGAGATGACAACGCTTTCAGGAGTTCTAGCGGGCAGGTGGGGACAAAGACCAAAATACATATTTGTTGTATCCGGGTATTCCAGTGGGTAAGCATTCTAGAAGCTTCTGTGCAGGGAGTAACTCCTTTCCGTTGGTTTTATCAACCACCATACCAGTCAGCGTCTGCATTTCCCAAATGAGGGGGCTCAGAAAGGCTCCATCACTGCTCGTGGTCACACAGCCTCAGGCTCTGTTCTGGAGGAAGGTGAGGGCAAGACTCAGTCAATTGGCGACTTGCCCCCCAGACCTTCTTTCTGGGCAGACCAGTGGCATTTAAAGTACAAAGGACTTCACCATGCAGCTGATGGGGGGGAGCTTGTGATGAATGTTCACGAAAACCAGATGTTCGATGAGCACTTTGCTGCCTCCAGCCTGTCCGTCCGTGTTGGTGGCCTTAGGAAACCCGAGTAGCAGCCCCGTGGGGGGACGGTGATTCCTCGAAGGCAAAGGGGCTCCGAGGATTTATTTATCTGCGTGGAATCACATGGCTCTGTATGCCCGAAACTCATTTTAGCATCTGCTTCCAGGGGGCTCGTTGAAATTCCACTCTGAATGTTCCGGGTCGGGGGTAAGAGCTCTTTAAGGAATGCAGTTTCGTTAGGGCAATCTTTCAGGCTTTGCTCGTCTCCTGGTTCCAGCCGCCGTTCGTGGCAACAGGCTGTGAAAGAAATAAGATTGCTGTATGCAAAGGAGGTGATAGCTGGCTTCAGCTGAGGAAGGGAAAACAGAAAAATTCTTACTGATGGAAGGGAAGTCTAATCATGCAGGAGAGGCCGTGCATGCAGACGGGAGATTTGGGTTGGGGGGGTGGGCAGTGGGAGTCAAGCGATGTGAGTTTTATGTCCGTGCTTTCCCTAACAAGCTGTGACCTGGGACGAGTCTTCGCATCTCTAGGCTTCCTTCTTTTTTTTTTTTTTTTTTTTTTTCATGGGTGGAATGAAGAGTTTGGATCAGATCAGTGACTTGAAGCTTCTTTGGCTGGGACCCCCAGTCACACATTTTCCATGGGCAGCCAGAACACGCAGGCGTCCGCACCCAGATAGCCATGTACAGATACTCACACACGTGCATCGCCAAGACACACATTTCCCAAAGCTGCCCTTGTCCTTCTACCTAAAATGCACCCTGGGGGGCGCCTGGGTGGCACAGCGGTTAAAGCGTCTGCCTTCGGCTCAGGGCGTGATCCCGGCGTTATGGGATCGAGCCCCACATCAGGCTCCTCCGCTATGAGCCTGCTTCTTCCTCTCCCACTCCCCCGCTTGTGTTCCCTCTCTCGCTGGCTGTCTCTCTCTCTGTCAAATAAATAAATAAATAAATCTTTTAAAAAATAAAAATAAAATAAAATGCACCCTGGTGCTCTCTGTTTCTCATCCGAAAGCTGGTCCCGACCCTGCGCTGATGCTAAGCTAATTTCACAAGTCTCCGGCCAGTTCAGGAGGTCACGAGGACAAGCGTCCAGGAAGGCCTTCTGTCCCTGGGCAAAGATACTCAGCCCTTAAGAACAAATAGAAAAGGACACCCGGCCAGTGTTCTTAAAGAAACAACTAGTCTTTTAAAAGCACTTAAGCTACAGGAGAATCCAGGGTTCACTGTCTATGGGATTGCATGCCTGGGGCAGCAAGTAGCATTTTGTTTCCAGAAAGTCATTTGGAATCTGGGGGACACATGTTGGGGTATTGGCAGGTTCTTGGGCCCTTCCCCAGACCACAGAACCTCGCGCTGGGACCCAGGAATCCTGACTGTTGAAAAGACCCTCTGGGTAGCTCCGGGGCACATGGAAGTCTGGAAGTCAACTCACTTCCTAGGCTCTCGGAAAGCGACCCCCGAGTTACCGAGTCAACAGCCTAAGTTCACCCTCATCGCCTGCCCCCCCATCCCCCGATCAGGAACAGGTTCCCACATCAGCTAAGTGATGCCACTCCTCCGCCAACACCTGATCTATATGGAAAAGGGACCTGCATGTTCTGGGCAGCTCCCAATTGTGTAGCATCCTGCACGCTGCCACCAGGTGGGAGTATTTTCCTATGCAAGGCAACTTCTTGGGCTCAGAGAAATAGGAGGCATTTACAACTCACATTAGGGGGAGGGGGGTGTTTGAATGACTTGCCCCCTATTAGCCTTTGAAGGTCATCCAACGACAAAGGCGTCCACCTCTCTCCCAGGCATTGGGCACTGAAGATTTTGTCATTCTTCCACATAGTCGAAGGGGCACCCACCCCACGTCTGCTCTGACCAGAGGCTGTGGACACAGTGGGGCAAAGCCAGCAGGGCTTCTGCCCTCTCGGAGCTCATAATCACTTGTATTTGGTGGTTTAGAACTACAAACACTGAGGTCTTGGGGTCTCCAGAGAAAAACGTAATGTAGCAAGAGCCTGGTGAGGAGGAAGAGAGAGAAGTCCTAGAACCCGTGTTGGGAGGTCCCATATTCAGGAAGGTTCAGCTGTGCTTCCCAAAGGTTCTCTGGGAGCAGGTGCAGGCCGAGGGACCCTGGAAGGCTGTCGGAGGGGGCCACAGGAGGCCGAGCCGGGGGGGCCTCTGGGAGGTCGAGCCAGGGGGGCTCTGGAGGCTGAGCCGGGGGGTTCCAGGAGGCTGAGTCTGAGAGCCCAGGCCAGCTGGGCTCTGGGCTGCTCACCCGGCTCAGACCGCATTAGGCCCACACTGATCTGTAAAAGCTCTCCTTCCAAAGGGAGTGGAGTAGGGAAAAGAGAAAGCATAAAAGAGCAGGAAAGAGCTTGAAAAACCAGCGCCGCTCTGGGCCTCGGGAGTACGAGGCCAGCTCCCTCCGGTCAGGGGGAGACGTACCTGCCTCCACGCAGGCTGGAGAGGTGAGCTTCTCCTGGCCTCGGGCAGTTCCAACCATGGCTTCCTCCAACTTTGAACCGTGTCCAGACCGTCCTTGTAGCCTCGGGCCCCTGGCCCATAGCAGTTGTTCAGCAAATAGAACTGACCTGAGCTCATCTCATTAAATGGCACGCATGTGGCAGTCACAGTGCCCAGTGCTTGGGACATGGAGACGGTGGCTTGGCTTCTGCCCCCAGAACAATCCCAGTTTGGAAAGTAAGCGGCGTCAGCTCAGGACCTGAGCAAAGTCCTATGAGCAGCAGTGGGCGCCTGGAGGAGGCAGGAGGCAGCCGACAAAGGGCTCGGAAAGGCTTGGACACTAAGCCCTCAGTCCGTTGGTGTGAATCCTGGGGTCTAGCCAGCTCAGGTGACCCCCCAACCCGAAACCTGACGCGTGGCCCCTTGTGTCTTCCCTCCTGTCGGGGGGGCCAGGCCTCTGCTCCCGGCCCCACCCTCACCTGTGGAGTGAGGAAGAGTGCCCCCCCCACCCCCCGCCGCTGACATCCTGGGTCCTGAGCGTGTCCCCCCCACTCTCCTTCACAGCTGCACAGCGAGGTGGAGAAACCCCTGATGAACTTCCGAGAGAACTTCAAGAAGGACATGAAGAAGTGTGACCACCACATCGCCGATCTCCGCAAGCAGCTGGCCAGCCGCTACGCCGCGGTGGAGAAGGTGGGGGGCCCGGGAGGCCGGGGGGGCCGGGCCTGCTGGCGGGGGGCGGGCTGGGCCCCAGCAGGGCTCCGCGTGCCAAGGCAGAGGCCTCCATCCCCGGGGGGCGGGATTGGGGTGGGGATGGGGGGCGTGCCAGCCTCCAGCCCACACCGGAGGACCCCCCACCCCCAGCCCACCCCAGCTGAAGGGCAGGTAGGAGCTGCTTCTCCGGGGCACTCGGGTCACCGCCAGAGGGCCGGGAGGGGATAGAGTGGGGCTCCCTCAGGCGTGGGAGGTGAGGTACCCCATCCTTCTGGTCCACACGTGGCCCTTTTTCTGGGCCTCACTGGGCAGAATCCATCCTGACTGAGTCACTCCCCTGCCAGAGGCCTGGGAGGTCTGACCTGGCTGGGAGCTGCTGCTGACCCCAGTGCCTTGGGCAAGGGTGCGGGACAGGGGGCGCATACTGTGGCAGGCACCCCACACCCTGCCCGCTGCCACCATCAAAGCGCCCCTCTGGCCCCAGAACGGGGTGGCTGCTGGGAAAAGAGGTCCACGAACACGGGGAGAGGAGAGGACTCCTACCCAGCAAAGGGGAGGCCGGGCCACGTACCCCGCGGGGCCGTCCTGGCTCGGGGCCCCGCGAGCAGCTTCCCTGTGTCGTTGGACCCCAGGCCCGGAAGGCCCTCACGGAGCGGCAGAGGGACCTGGAGGTGAAGACCCAGCAGCTGGAGATCAAGCTGAGCAATAAGACGGAGGAGGACATCAAGAAGGCGCGGAGGAAGTCCACGCAGGCTGGTGAGCGGGGCCGCGGGCGCCCTGCCTCTCCGCTCCCCACCCGGGCCCCGGGGGCGCAGAAGGCGGAGGCCTGGGAGGTGGGGTCCCCACGAAGGTGCAGCCCGCGGACCAGGCTGCGGTGGGGGGCCGTGGCGCTGTGTCCAGGCGCTGCCGGGGGGCAGGGGGCTGCCCGGGACCTCGGGCCCGGGGGGGGGGGGGGGGGGGG
>NW_024423786.1:62180667-62209198 GCF_017311325.1 Ursus maritimus | reverse complement strand
CCCTCCCCCAAGGAGTCTGACATTTTGTTCCGCGAAAGAACCAGAGTTCAGATTCTCTTGCAAAGATTTTTCCCCCAGTGAGTCGGTTTCTGCCTCCACCTTGTGGTAAAAATTAGCCGGTGCACAAGGAGGAGGAGGAAGGCCTGTTAGAACCAGTAAAAAAAAAAAAAACAAAAAACCATAGTCCCTATTTCTTCAGAAAGTCCCAAGTTGAAGGGCACGCAAGGACAATGCTGTTTATCGCTTTCTGGGACTAAAGCGTGTGCTGTCATTAGGGTCTGGAGCCGATGGTCTCCGAGTCCTTCTCACCTGAATTTCTGGTGAACCGGGCACAGTTAACTCATTATAGAACGATGCAGCCACTGTCTGGACGTGACGACACGGTGGTGGAGAAATCGTCACAAAGCAGTGTGACATAAACACGACACTTGATTGAAAAATCTTACAATGCACGGCGATAACCGGATCCAGAAATAGAAGGCGTAATATTTTTTTTTAAGATTTTTATTTATTTATTCGACAGAGATAGAGACAGCCAGCGAGAGAGGGAACACGAGCAGGGGGAGTGGGAGAGGAAGAAGCAGGCTCATAGCAGAGGAGCCTGACGTGGGGCTCGATCCCATAACGCCGGGATCACGCCCTGAGCTGAAGGCAGACGCCTAACGACTGAGCCACCCAGGCGCCCCTAGTGTTTGAATTCTTAACAATGTTTCTTAACATTTAAATGTATACACATTAGATCGTCGTCTTTTCTATGTTCTTCCTGAACTTATATTTTTATCGATATTCCTTCGCGATAGCTCTGTTCCGTCACCTATTTGCCCATCCATTCCCGTCCGTAAGACTTTCTAAATGGGTGAATGGCGTCCACATGAGCTGCGACTGGACCCGAATTTATTTCGTGATTCTCCTGATTGACTTTCGTAGGACTTTGAGATGCTGGTGGGTGTTCGGCGATGTTGTCAGTGTAACGGCGTGTATGTGAGACTCAGTCCGCGGGGGAGAGAACGTAGATGTGAGTTTCTGGGTCAGAGTGTTGTGTTTGGATGGCTGGTTCCGGAGTGTTGTCCAGAAAGGGGTCTCCATCAGGGGCACGTGAAGATGCCCGTTCCCTAAACTCTGGTCAGCACTGCGTGAGATCAGACTTTGACATCCTAGCTGTCTGGTGAGAAACACTATTTTGTTGGCAATTTACGTTTCGTTTTGAGTGAATTTGAGCTTTTTTTTTTTAAGATTTTATTTATTTATTGGACAGAGAGAGACAGCCAGCGAGAGAGGGAACACAGGCAGGGGGAGTGGGAGAGGGAAGAGCAGGCTTCCTGCTGATCGGGGTGCCCGATGCGGGGCTCGATCCCAGGACCTTGGGATCATACCCTGAGCCGAAGGCAGATGCTTAATGACTGAGCCACCCAGGTTCCCCTGAATTTAAGCTTTTTAAAAATAGACTTCTCTATGTCATCTGTGACTTTTTTCTGGGAACTGATGAACTCCTATCTTCTCCTCTGTTTCTCTTATTCTGACAGATTGATTGGTGAAGATTAATTACATGTGAGGAAAATTAACGTTCTGTGGTTTGAATTGCAAATATTTTTCCCAGGTTGCCATTTATCATTTAATTTTTTTTTCTGTATAGTTCCTTCTCCTCCCTCTCTCTCTGGCTTATTTTCTTCCTGAATTTTTTTGTAGAACGGTCTTTGCCCCTAAGTTCTGGGTTTTGTGACTGACTTAGAAAGATTTTCCTTTCTCAATGTATTTTATATCTTTTTTTTTTTTTTAAGATTTTACTTATTTATTCGACAGAGATAGAGACAGCCAGCGAGAGAGGGAACACAAGCAGGGGGCGTGGGAGAGGAAGAAGCAGGCTCATAGCGGAGGAGCCTGATGTGGGGCTCGATCCCATAACACCGGGATCACGCCCTGAGCCGAAGGCAGACGCTTAACCGCTGTGCCACCCAGGCGCCCCTCTCAATGTATTTTGATTACTTTTCTTCTTTGGCCTCGGGTTTAAGAAATAAATACGTACCTACGTGACCCACCAAGTGTTTATTTGAACTCACACCACCGCTTTTTGCCGTGTTCCTCAAGGTCTGATTTTTGTGTGTGTGTTCGTTTCTTCCGTATCCTAGATATTTTGCTGTCCTCTCGTATTCTAGTTAATTGGTTCTTTGTTTTCATTTCTCCCGTGTTCTAGTTATTTTGCTATTTCGTTTCTCTCTCATTCTAGATAGTCTTGCTATTCGTGGTTTCTAATCAATTTCAGCCAAATTCAGAAAACATGACATTTTCACGACCTAGGGCTTTGCCCCCTTTGGTTTCTGGTCTTCCCGTTTGTGTCTCGGTGCGTTGCGTGGCCATCAGAAAACACAGTCTCTTATCCCTACCGTTGGAATTAGGTTGTGATGGAAGTGACTCGTCCTTGTCCTTGGATCTAACCGTGAAAAGTTCTACCTTTCCGAAACGCTTTCTGTGTGCCGAGCGCCCAGCCCCATGCCTCCGAGCATCCACGTCCAAGCCCCTGGTCCTACCAGCCCCTGCAGGGAGGTATTTCTGTACCCTTCATGGGTGAGGAGGCGGATGGATGACAGACGGTGACAGACAGGTGACAGATAGTCACAGAGCGCTGGGACCCAGAATCCCACCGTCTTCTTCCAAAGACACTGCTTGTCCCCGTGTTGCTGGACGGCCCGTAACGCAGAAGATGCCGGCTCTTTTTCCCTCCCTGTCCCTCCGTTCCCTTCCCTCCCTCATCTGTCCCAAAGCCACTGGAAGGGAGCGCGTCTGGACCCTCAAGGGGCTTGATCACATTTTGTCATCATTACTGTCACCCTAGCTTGTGTTACTGTTGAACCAACTCTACCAAGCACTAGACTGGTATCGACCTACTTTATCTTCGCCATGACTCCGTGAAGATACTGTTGCTCTCCCATTTTATAGGCGATAAGCCTGAGGCACAGGCAGGTTAACTGTCCACGATTGATCGCACAGCTACTAGACAGTGGAGCTGGTAGGACCGCCCAGATAGTCTGGGTCCAGAACCCGAGTCCTTAATTCGTTCTGTTCAGAAGGGTCCCCTCGGGCTGGCTTCGTGGAGAGAAGACCCCGTCTCCTACAGCTACCCGATTTCCAGAGCACTTTCTCGAGATCGGGATCAGCAAAGAGGACTGTGGGAGTTTGAGTATCCGTACGTTTGTAGGGTGACGAGCGGACCCCCGCCTCGTTGGTCAGGCACGGGCTCCTGGTGGGAATGTATTTGCACGTACTTTCTTCTCTCCAGGTCAGTCCTTTCTTAGGATCAGGGACCCTTTCCCTGGCCGTGGATCAAGTGCCCTTGGTTGGGTTCTGTTTCTCGGGCTCCTCTCTGGGCTAGCGATGTAGTCCGGTGGAGGGGGTACTGAGCTGGGCCCTCGGTCATGGGGACGCGAGTCTCCCCGATTTCTTTCACTTCTGTTTCAGAATACACACAAGCCGAGGGATGTGGTTAGAGGAATAGCTTTGAATCTGCCGGCATGACTAGAATGAGAGTGAATCGGTTAGCTTGGGGTTGGCTTATGCGTCTTTCCCTTCGCGAACACAGACCATGATTCTGCTGATCCGAAAACCAGGGTTCCTGGTGCTGGTACACTTTAGTGATGTGTGCAAATGCCGTACGGTTGGTTTCCTTTCTAATTGCAAAATGTTTCAAATGTCCCTGCCGTTCCGGGAAATAACCTACCAGCCGTCACGATTGGAGAGTTAGGTTTATTTCACATCTCTCTGTTTTATGAAATCAAACGCCGTGGGAAGGGCTCCTTCCCTCCCACCCACCCTCTCTGTTTCCCCAAGTGGCCACTGTCCCGGGATTGGGGTGTAATGTGCCAGTGCGTGAGTGACCACAGACCACCAGACACGTTATTTGGTGTTTCGGAATTATATTCCAGCATGTGTATGCACACACGTGTGCCCGCACACTTGGGACTTCCAGACTTTTCTTCTTGAACTCTTAGCTACTTCTAGGTTGCTTATGACACGTGTTTTAACCGAGGAGGACTCTCCAGTGTCACGTGACACTGCTCTCTCTAGAGAGGGGAGCATTTCTTGGGCTCATGGTAGGATTGGGGGGCTCCTAAGAGCACCCCCATATACACACTGAGAAACCCTCATCCTGAATTCTTGGTATCTGGGGTCAAAGCTCAGATGGACAGTCCTGATGCGGGGTTGCCCCCTTTTCCTTCACGCTGCTNCGCCCCCCCCCCCCCATTTCCCAGCGGCCTCCACGACCCAGGGAGAAGAGAGGCCATGGGGCGCAGGGGGGCAGGGCAGCCGTGGGGAGCAGGGGACAGAGTGCGATGGTGGCTGGTGGTCTTTTCCAGGAGATGACCTCATGCGCTGTGTGGACCTGTACAACCAAGCCCAGTCCAAGTGGTTCGAAGAGATGGTGACCACCACACTGGTGAGGGGACAGAGACGTGTGAGCTTGTCAACGCAGGGGCTGGCGGGATGCTGGCGGGCATGCGGGGGATGGGGTGGAGGTGGCCACAGAGCCGGTCACTAGATCATCTCTACCGCTGAGGTCGAAACCTTGACTCTGGGCCAGCCTGTGTGGATTCAGATCCGGCTTTGGCCCTTCGAGCTGTGTGAACACTGGCAAGGGCTGGGTCTTACTGTATCCTCTTTGACTGTCCCCTTCAGGGGTCAGGGTCAACCAGAGATGCCCTCAAGCAAATGTGCATTGGGGCCTTTAGGACAAATAGCCAAGTCACAGGAAGCGTGACCCTCCCACCCCCAGAAGGGTTGCCCGTCCTCGATAGAGGACACATACGGAGTGAGGTTGGGGTAGCTGTTCAGGAGAAATGGGAGTAGAGGCCTCTGACCAAGGGGTGCAGGGAATAGGCATCAGACCCCCGTTTTTGTCTTCCTATTTTTTAAAAAATTTTCTTATTTGAGAGAGAGAGTGCAGTGGGTAGGGACAGAGGGAGAGAGAGAGAATCGCAAGTGGACTCCATGCTGAGCGCGAAGCCGGACGTGGGGCTCAATCCCACGACCCTGAGATCCAGACCTGAGCCGAAACCAAGAGTCGGAACCGATGGGGCCCCCCAGGCGCCTCCTGAGTATTTCTCATGAAGGGACAGTGTCTCCTCCTCAGTGAGCACCTGTTGGGTTGGCCAGTGAGGTGTGCTTGGCACTGGGGCCATTGGGTTGGACGAGAAAGGAGGCCTGGCACCAGGTCCTGACTGCATTGTCCCACTGCCCAAAGCTACCCTCGTCCATCCGGCACAGGACAGACGAACTCTCTGCGTGCCCAGGTGTCAGCCCACCAGAGCAGATTAGAGCTCTCCCCCAGGGACAGTGACCTAGTCTTCCTCCTGCTTAAGCTCCTGATTAAACCCCCCGCTTTACCCTTCTTCCCAGTTAATCACCTGGGCTGTGACCTAGTTGTGCACAGAAGAGCAGTCTGATCCCCTAAATTCCAAAGATGCAGAACCGTCTAGAAACCAAAGGACAAACCCTTTCTCTTCCACTTGACCATGGCCATCTGACTCCTACCACCCCCCCTCACCCCCGCTTCCCCTGGCCGAGTCTCTAGTCTGCACTTTAGAATTAGATGGAGAGAGGAAAGGAGGCTGCTTGGCAGAGGCCCAGGGACAAAGCCCCAAGAGTCCGAGGCACAGAATCTCTACATGTGACCCCTGTGTGCACCCCATTGGGGAACTGGGGCCGGGGCTGCCCTGGGGCAGAATCCGGACTCTGGTTCGAACCCCACTTCTCCCATAATGCTTTGGGCAAGTGATGTTACAGATAAGAACCTTTCTCTAAATGACCGAGAACAACTAAGTAACGCGTGGGAAGCTGTTTGCTCCCACCGCGCCCAGCAGAGCTGGATTCAGGAAACAGCGGCTGCTGGGTCACCACCTCCCCCTCCCCGCGAGACGCTGGGCGAGTTCAGCCCCCGAGGGTCCGCTGGGACCCGCTGGGAGCAGGCAGTGCCTTGCGTTTTGCAGACAGCGTGGGCCGGGCCCCACGAGGTGGGAGGGTCCCCGCATGCAGGGCGCGGGCTCAGGGCTGTCTGGTCTCCGCCTGGGCAGGAGCTGGAGCGGCTGGAGGTGGAGAGGGTGGAGATGATCCGGCAGCACCTGTGTCAGTACACGCAGCTGCGGCNNGAGACGGACATGTTCAACCAAAGCGTGAGTCGCCTGCCCTGGGCCCAGGCCGGTAGGACCCCCAGGGGGTGGGGGTGGGGGAGCCGGGGCCAGAGGAGAGCCACCTGACGCTGGGGAGCGGCGGGCTGAGTAGCCCGTCTGAATGAATCTGTCCCAAAGGGGGCAGGTGCTTGGGCCCGTGGGCCCCCCCTTGGGATAGGCTTACAGACATCCTGGACATCGCGTGAATCCATCCCAAGCACGTGCGACAGAGACGCGCGTGAGCTCTCAGCCCGAGGAGAAAGAAGGTCCTGACAGTTAAAATAGCTGAGCCCTTATTGCCTCCCCTGGCGAATTTCTTACCAAAAAATAAATAATCCAGAAACATCCAGAGTCCCTAAAGCTAACGTTCTGTTGGCCCTGTTCTGGGACGGTCAGGGTGGGGACAGACGGAGGAGGCGGCCCCAGGCTGGGGACGGAGTGCCCTGAGCAGAGTGGGGCTGAGAGCCCGGGGCTCCCCGCTCTTGCAGCCCTGCGCACGGCTGTCCCTCACAGGGGCCTCCGTTGTCCCTGGCGCAGCCGCCAGCTCTGACTGTGTCCCCTTCTCCGTCCCTTGCAGACAGTCGAGCCTGTGGACCAACTGCTTCGAAAAGTGGACCCAGCCAAAGACAGGGAGCTGTGGGTCAGAGAGCACAAGACGGGCAACATCCGTCCCGTGGACATGGAGATTTAGACGGGCACGCACGGCCCCGGGGGTCCTGCCGAGGAGAGGGGCGGGGGGTCCCATGGAAAGGAGGTGGCCGCACCCGCCACGGGGCCTGCTGCCAAGTGCAGCTGCCCTCCCACCCACTGTCCTGGTCCTGGTCCTCTGAGCTGGCCATTCCAGAAGGGCGGCCCTGCTGGGAGCTGCCAGTGTGCCTGGGCCGAGAAGACGGACCCACAGCCCTGCCCTTGTCTCTGAGGCTGGAGCCCCCTGACTCCTGTGCTGTGCTCGCTGCTCCAAGGACAAACAGGCTGGAGCTTTGTGGTCCCTGCCGAGCACGGGAGGGGTCACCTCCCCACCCAGAGCCAGCTGTATCACACACTTGTGCCCCTGGAAGCCCCAAGGCCCTTTGTCTAACTGGCCCCCTGTGTCCCGGGCTTTGGAGGGTCATGGCAGAAAGGTCCCTGTCTCCAACCAGGTATCAGGATCAGAATCGTGGATGGAAGGCACGGTTCAGCTCAACAGCCCACACCCAGAGTTCTTTGCAGCCCACCCTCTTTCTTGTTTTCCCGTTGCATTCTGGGAGCCTGCATCCTGGCTCTTTGCCACTTTTCCATCGTCTGGGGTCTTGGGAGTAAGGCCTGGCTCGTCTCTCTGCCCAGCCCGACCCTGCCTGGAGAGGTCAGGATGGAACTACCTCATTCAGCACATCAGCCCCGAGCCAGAGTGTTGTGTCTCCTGCTAGGTCAGGCATCTTCTGTAAAGTCTCCGGGCTGGAAACCCCAGTCCATCCAACCCTCAGCCGCTTCCTCACGAAGCTCCCTCCTGCCCCCCCACCCGCCTCCCAGGCTCTTCGCAGGGCGGGCTCAGTCCCCTGTGGGAGACGGATTGGGAGGGGTCTTCATCACCCCCCCTCCCCGAGGGCTCCACCTGCTTGTGCATGGCGGGGGTGGGACCCCGTGTGGCTTTCTCTCCCTGGTGGGCACTGCACGGGCATGGCAGACTCTCATGGTCACAGCGGGGTGTCCCCTTCTAGGCAGTGTCCTGCCACCCTGGCCTCAGCTCGTCCTGCACGTTCCAGAGCCCTGCACGGAGCCCCGCTTGGTGCTGGTACCACCTTCCCCTTTCCCCACCTCCCGATTCCTGGGAAAGCCGGGTCTGAGCATGACGTGGGAAGCATTCAGCACTCCGCGCGTCAGTCCCCGCCTTTACAGAAACACAGCAAACACGTTCTCCACCATGTCAAACCCTGAGAATCCACACCAGGGGACCGGAAGAAGAAATGACACCCACCCACCCCGGAAAGGTGGTCACGCGGCCAGCAGGGGGCAGATCCTAGCCCAGAACCCACGCCCTGAGAACCCATCCCTCGTAGCTCATCTTTTCCTTTGATTACTTTGGACGTGCAGGACCCATACGCCCCCTACAAGGGCAGGGTCCTAAGAGCACAACCCCCGGGTCCCTCGGGCTTCATGCCAGGAATTGATGACTTGAGTCTTTCGGCCCATCTTTCGCGGAGTCAGAATGATGCGCTCACGGTTTAGAGTAGAAAGATGCCCAATGTCCTAGAGTAAGCCACACTTTGTCACTTGTCCTATTGAACCAGCCCAACCAAAAAAGTCAGCGTGGAGGATGGATCTGTCCCTGGCAGGGAGGACTGCTCCTTCCGGATTGGGGGTGGGGCCAGGACACCAGCGACCGATTTTAGGATGTCTTGGTTTCTCTATGAAAAATGGGTGCTGGTAGTAATTGCCTTGTGGCTTTAGTGGACTGATTTGTGGGTGATTTTCCAATGTTCAGAGCCAATAGCCTTGTTACTAACACAGATATTTTGAGTGTGATATGGCTCGTTGGTTTTTGTTTTCTCCCTCCCTTCCGAGGATTCCTGAGTCTTCTGGTCCTCCCTGGGACCTCTTCTTGCCTCTTCAGGGGAGCCTGAGTTGGCCCAGTGTGGGCCGGGCTGTTTTCTGAAGTCATTCTTTCCCCCCCACCCAACCCCCACCTCCACTCCTCAGCTCACTTTCATTAACTTCCACATTTTTTTTTTTTCTGTGCTCCTTCATTCATATCAAAGAGCTTAGTCAAGGCTGAGCAATGTGCTAAGTTCTGGGGACAAGACAGGGCAGGGGAAAGCCCACGATCTCTTCTTTTGTGTAGACTTATTTTTTCCTCCGAGGGTATTGGCAGGTCGGTAGCCTGGGCCTTCACGTACAAGCGCTCTTTGCAGAGTTGTGGTTTCCAGAAATACTCCGTGTCATGCTGGTAGATCTGCATTCACTCATTCACTCATTCATTTGTTCATTGAGCAGACACAGGACGAGCCGGGCATCATGCAAGGCTCCAGACATGCAGCTGCATGCAAGACACACGCTCTTTCCCCGTCTCCTCTGTTCTCCATGTGGACAAGGGGCTCTTTAGACCTCTCTGGAGAATGAGAACAGAGCACTCCTTCCCCATTTAACTCACTCAGAGCCTGTCCTCCTAACACAAACCACCACCAAGCGGTGCTTCCCCGCTGGGTGGAAGGTGGACCGCAACAAGGGTTTAATCACCTGGTCATCAGAGCGTGCAACCCGGATCCAACTTGAATTTCAGAGATTTCTCTCGTTTCTTTTAAATAACTCTCCTCGCTTGGCAGAGAGGAAGAACAAAGCCCAGGGGGGTGACCAGTGAGCCCAGGGAGTGAGGAGTGGGGTCTGTTGAGGCTGAAGTCTAGAACACCCCAAAGTGCGCTCCGGAGTAACGCTATCCGGTTGTTGCTGTTTTATTTCATTCTTGTAAATTTCGGTGTTCAGGTCATGAGAGCATATGGCCGGGCTTATTCAGAGACACTCGGGGATGGTCCTGGCCACATCCGTTGTTCTCTAAGAACAAGTGAGCCCCTTCTACCTGCCTCCTACAAGACATGGATGCACTTAGTTCTGTCTGTGAAAACCTGATTTTGGGGGGGATCTCTAAGATAAATGATGTTCACAGTGAGTTGGTTGCCACAGCAACCTCCAGGAAAAGTCACTTCTCCCTTGTTCTGTTGCTTTTGATCAGTATTGCAAAGCCCTGGCCAACCAGACCACAGGGCCAGCTGCCCTTGGGACCACCTTGGGACTTCTTTTCTACCCCCCACCCAGTGCCCGTCGGGCCAGGAGGATTTCTGCACCAGAAGGCGCGTCCCACTGGGGCTGGTTCATGACCGAAGCGAACAGAAACTGTCCACACTCATGAACAGGGCGGGGGGGGGGGGTTCTCTTCCCTTTGTGAAAACCAATCAATCACTAGGTTAGTGCACGGGTACATAAGAGTCTTGGCAGAGCCAAAGTCCCTTCTTGGAAATACAAGCCATAAACCTCAAAGGACGTCAAAGACTTTGGCTTGTTGAAGTGATTTTACTTTCAGCCGTGAGTGGCCTTGACAGGGAGAGTTTAAACAGGATTCTGCAGACCACTGGTGGTTATATAGGTAGGGAAAGCACTTTAGGCGTGTTAAGTGGGGTACAGATCAGCATATCCCCTGAATCCTCCCACCCCTCCCAGACCTACTGTCTTGTTTTTTTCAGATTTATTGAGATATTTGACATACTTACTGGAGTTTATTGACATACAGTGAAATGCACCCTTTTGAAGGATAGGGTTCTGTGATTTTCGACAAACCTACAGTCTTAACGACCACCACCAAAATCATCATCCTATTTCTATCGCTCCTGAAAATTCCCTCCAGCTCCTTTAGAGTCCATCATCCACACCTGCTCCCCTTCCCGCCCCCTGGCGACGGCCCATGGATTACCTGACTCTACGGCGTGGCCTTTTCTAGAATGTCCTATAAAAGGAGTCACCGATGTAGCCGTCGAGTCCGGCCGCTTTCCCTCGGCTCCATGCTTTGGGTCACCCCACGTCACTAGCTCGCCCCCGTGTCTCGCCGAATCGTGCTCTGTTGCGCGGATGCACCGCGCGCTTCCTCGCTTGTGAAATGCGTTGTCCGCCCCAGACGCTCCTGGCCCGGGGTCCTCCGCTTGGCTGCATGGCTGCTTCCTGTGCCTCCCGAGCCGCCTCCAAACGCCAGCCGTGCCCACGGTGGTTCTTGGGGTTCCCACTCACCTGCCCTTATGGTTCATTTCAGGTGTTTGTGCAGAAAGGGGCCGGGGGCTTGGGGGAGGGGTGCCTCCCACTTCCGCCGCTCCCCGAAGCTTGCAGCCCGGCTGGTAGACCCACGCACTCCTGGGGGGCCCTCTCGCTTCCGCTCACACAGCCTTCGGCTTCTACTGAGCATGAGGGGGCGTGGAAGGCGAACGGGCCAATCACGGGTGAAAACGCAGGGGTGGCCTTGACCTTTCCCTGGATCTCTGTTGCTCCGTCTGCAGGCCGCAGGTGTGCGTTCTGGTCTCCCCAGGCTCCTCCAGCTACTGTACTCCCTCCTCCCCTTCTCGTTTTTCCAGGTCTGTCCCCGACACCGTCATGCTTGACCTGGGCCCCATGGGCGCGGGTTGTGCGTGGTGGTGTCTGAAATCCTCCCGAGAGGGGTACCCTGGCACTTCTCTTGTTGAGACACATTTGGAGCTAAAATTAAGAGTTTCCCGAGCTGTTGAGAATGAGGTAGTTCCTCCTAGGGCCCTGAAGGGAGCACTTGGCCGTCATTACCTTCGGGGTCTCACCCCCTGGTCTTTGATCTCGTGTCCTGAGGTCTGTTTGCAAGGAGCCAGGACAGGCTTGAAGACAGCCTCGGCCCGTGAGCTGCTCGGCTCTGCTTGGAGGCTCACTCAGCCGGTGGTCACACCGCGGCCGGCCGCCCGGGGGGGGGGGGGGGGGCAGATGGTGGCAGAGATGGGACCAAGCCCAGCCCACGCCGGGCAGGCTACGGGCATGACCCCCAAGGTGACGACTTGGCCAAGCCGTGTCTCGATGGTGCTCTGCTCGGTGAGAGGTGAGCCCTTGGAGGCAACCAGGCAGCCCTCCGAGCAAACGGAAGATGTTCCGGGGCCAGGCCATGGGAGGGCGTGGGCCGTGGAGCCCACCCTGCAGGATCCCAGTCTTCTTGGGCACTTCTGGGTTGAGTTTTGCCAGGGAGGACTCTTGGCAACCCCCACCCCCCATGGGAGTAGTACTTCTGTCTGGCCTTTTCCCGAAGGTGAAGGTCCCTTCAGGTCCGGGTGAGAGTAAGACAGGTGACAGGAACTGAAGTTTTGTTTTCCCTTACCCTTTCGATGCCGGGGCGTGGAAAGGAGCCTTTGTTGGGACATGCCTCTGAGGGAGCTGGGTTTCGATGACCTTTGGGTCTCTTTCTGTGGGCTGTTCAGGGGACGCTGACCCCTTGCGTTGGAGGGACATTCCTAATAGGATTGCAGTGGGGCAATCGCAAAGGGTCTGGGCACACGGGTGCCATCATGGGGATGGCGAGGGAAAGCATTCGGTGCCAGGGCAAGAGCATTAGACTGGCCCCGCTCCACCGCCTTGTGTGTCCTGTACCCCGAAGTGAAGTCACGTTCCCTCCCGGGACCTCCGTACTCCCTCGTCTGTCAAGCAAGCAGAGACGCGCCCTTTCCAGCATCACACGCAGCAGACCGGCTCTTGGGAGCCGTGGCCTCCAGGCAGCCATGTGGACCCAGGAACAGACATTCAAAGGGACACCAGTCATCCTTGGTGACAGGGGTCCCAAATTTGCATCTCTTCCCTTCCCTGAGGAAGGAGATGATGGTGGGGGGGGCTGGGGGGGTGGGGGGGCAGCCCTTTCACAGACGAGCACATCAGCAAACCCTATGACAGTGGGATTTTCTAACAAAATAAACTTGCTTATTCGGTCTGTTTTCTGTAACTTTTGCTAAATACTTTATACATTTTTAATGTTAAAAAAGCTGTGTCTCCTGCCAGCATTCCTCATCCCGGTATGAATGTGTTTACTCCACATTGTATATCCTTCCACCCTCTGGCTGCCTAAATCAGTAAATACAATTGATGTACTATAATTTATAAGTAACACTGTTGAAACTCCGATCCCTATGGAGGCTGTAACCTGCCGCCCCGCCCCCCCCCGCACCCTCCCCCCGTAATAGCATTTGTGTGTATTAATGCTAAAAAATTAAATGTTTAAAGGGTTTAAATTTTGAAGGCGTTCGCTATCTATAATTGTTCTGCGTTATTATAAAGCGTTTTCAGGAAGTGAAATGCGCTCTCATTTGTCCCCCCCACGTGGGCTCTGCGTGTACACTTGAGATGCTTAGATTCACCCCATGTAAAATAAACTGTCCAGAGACACTGGGTCCTCCTGGGTGACCCTCTTTCCTGGAGGGGCTGTCACCCTCTCCTTTGTATAAATGGTCTCAGCAGTCCTTCCAGGCTCCTAGGGTTGGCGATAATTTTGTGCCTGATGTCTTAGCAGAGGGCAGCTGGGCGTGGACCCCCCTCACCCCCAGATGGGTACCGAGCTGCCGGACCCACACACCTGGCCCCTCGTGACCCCCTTCCCTAGTGACTTCTGTCCCTGTGGACAGAAGGAGTTCCTGGCTTGTTTCTTTCCCCATCCATCCATCCGTCCATGCATCCATTTATCCATTTTTTCATTCAGTAATTATTGAACACCTACTATATACCAAACACCCCTTTAGGTAGTGGGAACACGTCAGTGGAACAGGTGAAGAGCCCCTCTCTCCTGGAGCTGGCTTTCTCACAGGGAGAGAGACAACAACAGTCCGCAGAATAACTAATCCCGCATGGGTGCAGAAGGTGTTAAGTGTTAGGGAGAAAGAAGGACCCGGCAGGGTGTGAGGATGGGGCGTTTCAGGGACGACCCTGGGTAAATTGCAATATTAAATAGGGCAGTTGAGGGCATCCTCATTGGGAAGGTGACATTGATCAAAAGCAAGGGGAGTGGGGGGAGCCCGGGAGGTAGCTGGGGGAAGAACATTCCAGGCAGAAGATGGCCTGGTTATGGGCGGTGGGGGTGGGGGAGGGACGCCTACTGGGTTGGGGCCAGCATGGCTGGAGCAGAGGGATGGTGGGCGGGGGAAGTGGGCCCTTGAAGGACTTTCACGCTGGGGGGTCCCAGCCAAGGAGCGTGTGGCATGACTTCACGGCTGTAGGGCTGGCTGCAGACTGAGGGGGACAAGGGCGCAAGCAGGGAGGCAAAGAAGCTGGACCGGGAGGGGACGATGGTGGCTGCAGGATGTGATCATGATTTTGGTGGAAGTGGGGGGGGGTGTCAGGATCTAGATGAGCTCTGGACGTGGCACCAACACGATTCTCGACAGATTGGGGTGGGGTGTGACAGTGGGACATTGAGAGTGACTCCAAGGACTTCAGTCCAAGCCACCAAAAGGATGGACTGCCATTTCCTGCAATGGGACGGCTGTGGGAGGAGTGTGCCCTCCCATTCTCCGCCGCCCACCCACCCTCTCTATAACCCCTTTCCCGGCTCAGTGCAGACAGGGGGTGCAGACTTCGGTTCCAGGCCACGGGAGGAAGGGCCATCTTGTCCTTCAGCCCAGAGCAGGCGAAGGTCGTGGAGTGGGGGTGAGTGCTGGGGGCCAGGCCCCGGCGAGCAGCCAAGACAGAGCTCCCGGCCAGCCTCTGAGAAGAGACCACTTCTTTCCGTGGAGGCCAGGCCGGGAGGGGGAGTCACAAACTGAGGCCCTCTGGCTGGAGGGCGGGCCTTCTTCCCAGCAGTCTTTGGGGTTTGAGGAGAGTTTATGGCCCCAGCTCAGACTTAACAAATCCGTTCACAATACATCATCTCCAGCAACTTGTTTGGCTAAGGAGCATAAGCATAAACTCTCCCTCTGATAGAAGATGTTTATGCAGGTTTTCAAACAAACCCCCAGGTCCTGACCCCTCTCCCAGCAGCATCAACACAGCTGCCTGTGGTCCCACCCCGCGGCCGGGCCCCTCCTGGGCACAGCAGCCTGACGAATGCGGCCTGGAAGTACCAGGCTGCTTCCACCTGGCTCTGGCTCCTTCTTCCTTGCCCTCGGCCAGGGCAGAAGGGCCCGGGGGTCTCTGGCTGCCTCCTGCATTAACCCAGAGCCTCCCCATCTCCTTGCCCACCAGCTCGTCCAAGGTCATGGGGACCCCAGCTCCTCACCGACAGCCCCGTTGCCCAGGCCTCCTTGACAAAGGAGATGTAATGAGAAGACCCTGAACAGGGAGCCTGGTCGACCAGAGCTTTCCTTCTGGCTTTGCTGTTCAGCAGCCGTGTGACCCCGGCAGGCTGCCTGCCTTTTGGGGCTCCATGCCTGTAACATTGACCTCCCCGGTGAGGACAGGCCTGGCACCAAGATTATTTATTTATTTATTTAGTGCCCGCAGTGGGGGAGGGGCACAGGGAGAGACTCTCCAGCAGACTCCACACTGTGAACAGAGCCCGATGCAGGGCTTGATCCCACGTCCCTGAGATAATAACCTTAGCTGAAACCAAGAATTCAATGCTTAACTGACGGAGCCATCCAGGCGCCCCGCTAAGAAGCACTTCTAATCACCTCCCACACCCAGTTCGGAGACAAGGGCTGAAGCCTTGGCCTCTCTTTCGTGGGCTGGGGTGGGTGGGTTGGTGGGCTGGTTGGTTGGTTGATTTCTGAGTGTGGTGACTGTCCTATTTCCAACTGCTCTTGAGAACAAACGCCTTGCTTGCTCCAGGATAGTGAAAGTCTAGGGAAAAAAGAAAGGTCTTCTATTAAGAAATAATATGCTCTCACAAACTGATGGGGAAAAATAGTAAGTACACACACAGACACACAGAAACACACACACACCCCTAGCACTAAGGCCTCCTGAGAAATACTCTGGAACCACAGGGATCAGGACTGAAAAATCTAGAAACATTGGACCATAATTCCGAATAACCACATTCAAATGGCATTGAACATGGGCAGCCCCTTCCGTGGCTGGCATGGGCCTCAGAACTCCCCGTTGTCTCTGACTCACCTGCTTCGCTCACTCGCTCCACCTGCTGGCCCCTGTGAGCAGTTTAGGTTCTGATTTCTGTCCTAGATGAGTAATACCAAAAACTAACACGTATTTAGCACTGACCGTGTGCCTGGCTCTGTTCTAAGTGCGTTGCACATATTAACTCATTTTAGCCTCAAAATAACAATGAGCTAGACACTGTTCTTATGCCCATTCACTCAAGGAATATTCACTGAGGGCCCCAACCTACCGGGCACCATGCTGGCAAAGGAGATGCGGTTGGGAACAAAACAGACAGCATCCCAGCCTTCTCGGCGCTTTTGGTCTGATGTGGACACACACAGCACACGGGGTAATTCAAAGTGAGTCAGAAGGTGTATGTACGAGGGAGAGAAATAAAGCAAGGTTTGGGGCGTGCAAATGGTTGGGGGCAGGGTGTGCTGTTGTAAATAGAGTGGTCAGGGCAGGCCTTGCTGAGAAGGTGACATTAAAGGAAGGTGAAGGATTAGAAGAGCGTTCTAGGCAGAGAGAGGTTAAGAAACACGCCTAGGGTCACACAGCCAGTAGCTGCAAAGCTGGGATTTGAACCTGGGCTGGCTCGGGAGCCTGGCTCTTAAGGACTACAGTTTAGAGCTCAATGCGAGATGCCACTCCTTCCCCGCGGGACCCTCAGTGTTTGGGGTGAAGACAGGCCGTGATCGATGTGGTGGTTCCCTGAGAGCTGGAGTAAGGGAGGAGGAGGGACGGACAAGGGGCAGCAGGGAAGGCCAAGGCTTTGGCTCTGAAGCGTCTGACCTTCTGTCCCGTCCTCCCAGAAGGCCACCTGCTGTCAGCTCTTTCTTTTAATCTGGGGGGGGGGTGGTTCTTGGAGCCTGCCCCCCATCCCGGCCCCTCCTCCCTCCAAGTACTGGGGTGAACCGGCCACAAATCCTCTAATCCGCCAGCACCTTCGCGTCGGTCTCCAGCAGCGCCTGGCCCTCGACGGCCGGGAGACCACGTCGCTCCCACCCGCCCGCCCAGCCACCGCTGGCCGGCCGGGCCCCCACGGCCTCACCCATGGGGAACAGCAAGAGCGGGGCCCTGTCCAAGGAGATCCTGGAGGAGCTTCAGCTGAACACCAAGTTCACGGAGGAGGAGCTGTGCTCCTGGTACCAGTCCTTCCTGAAGGAGTGCCCCAGCGGCCGCATCACCCGCCAGGAGTTCCAGAGCATCTACGCCAAGTTCTTCCCCGAGGCCGACCCCAAGGCCTACGCCCAGCATGTGTTCCGCAGCTTCGACGCCAACAGCGACGGCACCCTGGACTTCAAGGAGTACGTCATCGCCCTGCACATGACCTCGGCGGGCAAGACCAACCAGAAGCTGGAGTGGGCCTTCTCCCTCTACGACGTGGACGGCAACGGGGCCATCAGCAAGAGCGAAGTGCTGGAGATCGTCATGGTCAGTCTCGGCCTCCCCGTGGTGGGCCCGGGCTCATCCGGGGTCGGGGTCTTGCTGCTGCCGCCGCCGTATTCAGGGGGACACAGCGGGGGCGGGGCTGGCCGGTCAAAGCGAGGGGGATCCAGGCGCTGGGGCTCAGGGGCTCCGAGAGCATGGGAAGAGGGGTCCCTAGGACACTGACGTTAATAAAGGCGGGCCGCTTCCCCACAGCTTCGTCCTCCTCCTAAGAAGAATCTGGGTATTTCCTGTTAATTGCATATGGTGTTTCCTCCTTTCCCTTCCTTGCCTTCTTCCTTCCTTCTCTCCTTCCTTCCTCTCCTCCCTCCCTCTCTCCCTTCCCTTCCCTTCCCTTACCCTTCCTTCCCTTCTTCTTGCCTTCTCCCCTCCCTTCCTTCCTTCCCTTCCCTCTCTTCATTCCTTCCCTCCCCTCCCTTCCTTCTCTCCTTCTTCCCCTCCTTCCCTTCCTTCCCTTCCTTCCCTTCCCATACCCTTCCCTTTCCTTCCCTCCCTCCCTCCCTCCTTCCTTCCTATCTTCATTAAACTGTCCTCCCAAACCTTCAAGGGCATTATTCGGATTCTTCCACAGTTAGTTTTAAGTATATAACATGTTTCCAATACAGAGGAGGAAGAGGCCAACTTTGGGGGACGTGAAATGTGGGTTCCAGTCCTCATGGTCTTCACCGCCTGGGGCAGGCCACTTCACCCAGGGGCTCGGCTTTCTCACCCGCCCCGTGCTCCGCGCCGAGCCCCGGGCTCCTTGCTGGCCAGACTTCCAAACCACGCTGTCCTCCCTGCCCACACTGGCCCCACATCAGATCATTTGGTGTGAAGATTTTAGGTGTCTTGGGAATAGTTTTATTTAATAGGTAAGTCATTTGTGAAACGCGGGAGCATACGCAGGTGACGGTTGAAATCACCTTGAACTCCATCATCCGGAGGCAGCTGCTGTCACCTTATTGGTGTGTACCTTCCCGGGCTTTATCTGTATATATATTTAAAAATAATTTTGGAACTATGACATGCCAGACCTTTGATCAGTTACGATTTTGTTATGCTTTCCCTATCAAGGTGTCTTCTTCAAACCCATTTTGAACAGCTCCTTAGAATCCCGTCTTACGGAAAGGCCATAACATTATTTAACCAGCCCTATATTTTTGGACAATTGGGGTGTTTCTATTTTTTTTTCTTCTGATGTCATTGGTATTGCCCTTCACTTGACATCTTTTCCTGGCATCTCTGAATCCCCCACCGTGTCCTTGTTTTATTCCCCTGATTCTGTTCCTGGTAAGAGGGAGAATGTCTTTTGTATTTTTTCCTCCTCTTTTGGTGCGTTTGTAATTCTGCTTGCGTTTGCACGGTTCTCCCTCCCCCCCTCCCCCATTAGGAGAGACCATGAACCAAGGGGCCGAGCAGGCAGCCTGTGCGCAGCGGACTTGGCTTGGGGCTCCGGTTAAGGGCGGAGTGTCACTGACATCCGGGCACGCTCCCCTGGATTGGCAGGTGGCCTGGGACAGGGAGCAGGACCTCAGAACCATGTACAGGATGCCAGGCCCAGCAGTGGCCTACAAGTTGGTGCTCCTTGAGGAAAGGCAAGAGGAAGGGGAAGGAGAGCAGGAGGGAGAGAAGGAAGGGTGGGGAAGAGGGAGAGGGAGGGGTAGGAGCCATGGTGTCTCTGGCTGAGGCAGGGCAAGGCGAGGCCGAGGCTCTGCAATTCACCAGATCACATGGTCACTGCCCCCGGAGTCCGAAGCTAGAGGTTCTAATCCCAGCCCTGCCACCAACTAGCTACACGGCCTTGGAAAAACCTCTGGGGCCCGGGTAAGAACGGAGGGCTCCTCTCCGAGGCCCTGACAGTCTGTCCTTGGAGTTAGAAGCCGGGCAGGGCAGGCAGGCACTCCCAGGGTTTAGCCCTCGGGCCCACACATGGTTCCCCTGGCTCGGGACCGAGAAACACGTTAAGGGAGCCACCCCCCTGCACTTTGGTTCCTGGGCACCCCCGGGCTCTGAGCACTGCCGGCCGAGCCTGTGCCCGGAGCTGCTGGGTTTGCTTCTCTTATTATGGCATTGGGGGGGGGGAGTTTCACAGGCATTACTGCCCCTGCCTGAGTGTCTGCAAGGCGCCCCCAGCTCCCACCCAGCACGCCTGCCTGCACCCCGAGCTTGCCCCATCGTGACCGCACAGGCTGGCACAGGCTCGGGACCACCATCTGGGTGTCCACTCTGGCCTGGCCAGGCCTGGGGTTCCTGAGCTGCTGGGATCCTTGGAACCTGGAGCTGGGAGGGCACATGGAGACCCCACCTTGTCCCTCTCCCTTCCCCAGCCCCTAGGATGCCCTCCAAACGGTGTAGTGCGAGGATGAAGGTTCTAGAAGCAAGCTGCCTGGGTTAGCATCTCTGCTGCTCTGCTTCTAGCCCGGGAGACTTCTAGCAAGCTGGTGTGTCTCAGTTTCTTCATCTGTAAAATGGGGCCAATAATGCCCACATCCTAAGGTTGCTGGGGACGTTACATGTCCAAATGTCTAGAAGGGTGGTGTGTGTTAAGTGTTCAACAAAGGTTAGCCGTTATTACCGTAAGCCGACCCAGCTGGACAACCAAGGTACCGCATGGACCCCAAAGAAGCTGTCTGATAATCTACGACTTCCGGGGGGTAGGGTTCAAGGTAGCGGTTCCCAGACTGCCACCTTGGGGGGCTGCTGTGGGATTATCGCCAGAAAGCTTTTGGTTTCTTATTCTCATTTTTTTAATAAAATGAAAGTAATGTGTCTACATGCTCAGGAAATTCAAAAGGTAGAAAGAGGGACAAAATGCCTGAAAGCCGCCTTCATCCCTCCGCCACGTTCCCTGTCCCTCCTGAGGGTCTCAAAAATACAGATGCCCCGACCCCACTCCCCCGAACTTTGGTTCAGCAGGAAAGGCTGGGGCCTGGGCAACTGCATTTTAACCTGTGCCCCGGGGGATGCCTGGGCCCTGGGGGTCATCAGGCTCCACTTCTCCTTCTGATGAGACCTTCCTCTTTATTTGCTGCAGGCAATTTTCAAAATGATCAGTCCCGAGGACGTGAAGCACCTTCCAGAAGATGAAAACACGCCCGAGAAGCGAGCAGAGAAGATCTGGGGGTTCTTTGGAAAGAAAGATGATGGTGAATTCCTTCCCCTTTCATAGCCTTTGGTTTTCTAGTCATGGGCTGTTTCCTGGAGACCCCGACGGGACTGGTCCTCTGAGGCCGAGGCTGGTGCCCAGGCAGGACCGGGACACTTCATCCCAGCATGCACTGCGGGGCTGTCTGAGGGCCTGGGGTGCAGGGTGGTGGGGGGAGGAGGAGGGGGCGGTAAGCAGACCGGTCAGCAGGGCCCAGCTCTGCTGCTGGTGGGCCATGATGCCACAGCCCCTTTGCTCCTCCAACTGCATCACCGCCTGAGCAATCTGGGGCAGAGGGAAAGGCAACTTAGAGCAGCGTTAGCGCCCCGGGAAGGAAATGGTTACAAGTCAGGCCAGCAGCTCCTTGGCCCCCTGCATACCTGCGTGCACACTGGCACTCAAGGGATTAGAGGCTTGGCAAACCACTCTCTGTGCTCATCTGTCTTAGACGCTGGGGAACTCTTTCCTTGGTTTCGAGAATGCTTTCTGCGCGCTTGGGACGGCAAACTTCAGCTCAGTCTGCGTCTGAATCAGCACCGAGTCCCAAGGAAGTGGGATCTCAGTTTACCTGCTTGTACTGCAGGGAGTTAGTTTGGGTCCCCCGGAGAAGCAGCGCCAGACAGAATTGGATTTAGATTAGGCTGGAAGAGATTTATTGAAGAAGGGCCTGGGAGGGAAAACGGGGAGGGAGCTGGAGGAGGCTGGGGACAGCGGGGACTGCAGAGCAGGTGGGACCCCTGTGCACCGAGAGGCAAGGGCAGAAGAGGAGTTGAGGCCATAATACCATTGCGGGAAAGCTTTGGCAAAGCCCCCCCATGGATCCTCCTCGAGCCCCCTTCTTCCAGGGGCCGGCCTGTCTCGGTCTGCTGCCCTGCTCTGTCTTGGGCTGGAAGCAGCCCGTGGGGAGCTGGCCTCTCACTGAAAGCAGTGATGGATTCCAGAACAGGGCAGCCAGTCTGCTGGGGCATGATGCTGGTGGCCAAGGCAGGGAGGATACGGGAGAGGGGGGTGGTGTCGGGTGGTGGGGGGGGGGTGCAAGCTCACGTGGCCAAGGGGGCCCGGAGGGTGAAGAGAGAGAAGAGGACAGAAGCTCTATGACTGGCAGGGACTGGCGAGTAAACATGTGGTCTGGTGGACAGCTGGTTGCTGTCGCGTGGGGGATACGCAGCCCACTGGGGCCTCATCACCTGATTCTCTAACAGAGGGGCCGGACATCCGAAGTGTCTCGCTTGAGGACTCCACTATTGGCTCCTTTTGTGATCTCGGGGACAGGCCTGAGCAGGACGTTACATAAGGGCAGGTGCAGATGGCCCTGGTTTCACTAATCTGCAGTCCAGGAAGAAGGCTGAGAAGCAAGGAGGTCACTGCTGCTGGGGCCAGAACCAGGGGGAGGCCAGCGAGGTCTGGGCACGATATTTAAGGAGGCGATATTCTCAGCTGCTAACCCTGTGCTCGCGCCACCCTGAAAGTGAGCGCCTCCTTAAACTTTGCTGGGTAGGTGATGTCAGCCCTGATGTCACCTCCCCCCTCCCCCCTTACACTGTGGCACCTCCCCCACTGGCTCTTGAACCCCGGGTCTGGCAGGTGCCCAGTTCCCTGTTCTACTTGCTAACCTGAAAATCGGCTCAGGTGAAGGTCACAGTCACCGGAGGTAGTGGGGTCGGCCGTTTTCAGATGTCCCCTCTGGAGGCCATGCCTCACTCCACAACTGGGCTCTGCCTGAGGGAGGTTCAAGCTCCGTGTGAGGCTGATAGGGCAGCTGGGACTTTAAAACCCCAATTTCAGTACCCAGACCTGTGCTGAGAGCCCACCGTGCATCCTAACCTGGTGGCAGGGCGGGGGACCGAGGCGCGGGTTCAGGACGTCCGAAAGGCAGGCGCAGAGCCCAGGCCAGTGGAAATCCAGTTCGGTTCAGCCAAGCTTGGTTGAGCCCCTACTATGCGCAGGCACTGTGCGCATCGCCATAAGCAGAAAGCAGCACTTGTCTCTTTCCTGAGTTATTTAGAAGTGCGACTGTCCTCCCGACCAGACCAACAGCTTCCTGGGGCAGGGGCTTTATCTCACTCCTTCTTGGACGGCCCCCTGCGGTGGCCTCAGCCCCCAGAGCAGTGGCTTGGTACAGAGGACCTGTCAGCCCACGCGCTGGCAGGGAGGCAGAGAGACCTCTCCACGAGCCAGGCTCTCCCGGGCACCACGCTGGGCCCCTCACTTTTCATCCGTTCCCCGGGTGGATGCTGTTCCCCGCTTCTCTGTCCCCCAGAAATTCCCGCAGAACTCCAAACTTGGGCGCTAGGGTAATAGTCAAAATATTTAAGAACCTGCGGGAAGGGGCACCGACCAATCAGAAGATGTCCTCACAGCGCCCCTCATTAACCCTCTCGCTGCTGGCTGCTGGTTCGCGGGGAGGTCCAGGGGTCCGGGGAGGAGCTGAGTATGGGGGCGGTGGACCACCGGGCACCGAGACTCAGTGTTTTCGTAACAGATACCTCCGCATGGCACGTTGGCCAACGTCAGCCTCCCCGCAGCTTGAAACAGCCCATCCTGACTGCGGCCTTTCCTTCCCCCCCCCCCACTCATAGATAAACTTACAGAGGAAGAGTTCATCGAAGGGACCCTGGCCAATAAGGAAATTCTGCGACTGATTCAATTTGAGCCTCGAAAAGTGAAGGAAAAATTGAAGGAAAAGAAACCTTGATGTCCACTGCTCGGCCCTGCCCCCTCCCCTCCCCAGGCACAGAACCCCACTGTGAGCATGCGCAGACGCCCCAGGGGCCAAGGGGGTTGCCTTGGCGTTAGCGTCCCTCCCTGTTCTACCCTTCCACCGCCTCTCCCCTGCCCTCGGCCTCCTCTCCCCTGCCCTCGGCCCATGCCTCCGTGATAATCCCAGGATTAGGTCACAGGAGTCCTGATGTCACCCCTGGGTAAGCTCCTTTGTGGGTTGCTGGGTAAGCAGGTTCCAATAAATGTCAGAGGAGCTGGGCACCCACCTGGCGGGTCTTTCTTGAACTGGAAAAGAAAATGATTTCTGTGGGCTCTGCCTCGGAGACAAGGACGAATTGCCCCTGCAGTCATGGGCGGGGGTCCTGGGACTGTGGTGGAGATCGGAGGCAGGCGCAGCCCTTCTCTGCCAGAGCGCAGGCTGCTCGGGGTGGGGGGTGGGGGGGGGCACTGTAGACCTAGAAGAAACCATTCCAGGCAGTGAGGTGACCCTGGAGACGTGCCAAGCGCTGCGGGAGGGGCTGCTCCGCCAGAGGGTTCGGGAAGGTGTTCCCAGATTGAGAGACATTGAAATTAAGGCCCAGTGGACTGCGGGGGAGGCAGTGGGGGGAGGATGGCGAGGCGGAAAGCACAGTGTCACAGAGGGCAGCCCACACAGAGACCCTGAAGTGGGAATGAGCATGCCAGGTTCAAGGGCAGGAGAAGACCAGTGTAGCCAGAGAGCTGAGGGAGGAGCAGAGGGAGGAGGGGGAGCCAGTTGTGAGTTACACCTGAAAGGTAGGCAGGGACTAGACCACGGCAGGCTTTTCTGCAGCCCATGGAAAGATGGGGGTTCGCTGTGGGGGTAGTGGGTACCATTATGGGGTTTGAAGTAAGAGGGACTTATGTTTGTGGTGGAAATAAGTCAGAGGGGCAAGCCTGGGGGCAGGGAGCCTGGAGATTACACTTTTATAGTCACCCAGGGGTTCTCAGCGGGGTGGGGGGGCAGATGGGAGAGAGTGGGACCGCTCTGGAGACACTCAGGAGGTAACATCCTCCTGAATGACTGCGGGGGGAGGACGGAGGAGCAGGGATGGCAGCCAGATGTGTGGCCTGGGTGCTGGGTGAATAGCGATGCCATCTACTGAGATGGGAAACTCAGGGACAGTCCCTGGTTTCAGGGGATAATGACAAGTTCAGGTGTGATATAGTGAGAGAGGTGGGGGGCCCTCATTTTAGAGAGAGGAAAAGGAAGCACAGAGACAGCAAGCAGCTTGCCCAGGGTCAACCAGCTAATGAGCAAAGGCTGGCCAGGGCTGCCCATGGCCTATATACCACCTTGCCAGAGCTCCAGGGCCTGGAACACCTTGGAACTCCACCAGCGGGCTCTGAATATCCTTGTACTCCTTGTTGTGAAGGCCCGTCTACTCTCCGGCCTTAAGTTCCAAAATGAGGTCGGAAAAATATACGGGGGTCCCAGACACTTGACTGAGCTGTGTGCAACCCCGCAAGGCAGGGGAGTCTCCATTTGTGAGCATTGGGGGGTGATCCCCCTCCCTCCTCCCCGCTGGCTTGAGTTTAAAGCAGAGACGCTACGTGATGACCTTGTTGGTCTACGGTTCAATGAGAGGCAAAAAGGGGCCGCTGGACTTGAGCCAGGGGAGAGCTCAGCCATGCTCACATAACTAGCACGTCTTCTGTTAGCTTGGGGTGACAGGGCTGGGTCCCGTGCAGCTCTAGGGTACTCTGTGGGAAGATGCTGAGAGAATCCAGAAGTGTTGCAAAATCCCAGTAGACCAAAGAGAAGAGAAGGAGGGGGAGGTGGTGTGGAGCCATGTCATCAAGACTTTTCCGGATCCAAGGGACAGAAGACCCAACACAGATTGCTGTGGCACAGATAGGATAATTTATGGACTCATGCCACTGAAATCCCAGGAGTAGCACTAGCTTTAGGTCTGGCTGCATCCAGGGGCTCCAACAACGTCTCAGGGCTTCTCCCCACCTCCGGTCCTGCTCTCTGCCGTGGTGGCTCCATTCTCAGGCAGGCTTTTCTGCTTCTGGCAAGATGGCCACCAGCAGGTGCAGGCTTACTTCTTCATGGTTCCAATATCAGCAAAAAAGAAAAAAAAAAAGGCTTTCTGTTGAGAGTCTCAGCCCAAGTCCCAGAACCGTCATCTCTCATTGGCTCTTGTTGGTGATACGCCCACCCCTGACCCAGTATCTGGTGCCAGGGGGAGGTCCTGCTCGGATTGGCTGAGCAGATTTTTGTGCCCAACCTTGGGGCTGGGGGTGGAGTTGAGACAGCTCAAACGTCCTGAACTGGGACTGCCGAGATATGTGGTGCCCAAGAGGAAAGTTTGGGTCCTATTAGTATAAGAGGAATAGATTGAAAAAACAGATGTCCACTCTAGGGGCCTTGGGAGATGTCACTTCCCGTTTGAATTTCTGCTTCCTCACAAATGTGTAAGCTCAAGGGCAGAAATGGGTCTCTTCAAGAGCAGTAATCCCAACTGCTCTCACAGGCTCCAGCCTCTTGTGCAGTGCCCCTCGGGCATGTCTTAGCATCCCTAGGAGGTGTGTCCAACTAAGATTCACCAGGAAGTCCGTCAATGCCAGGTGCCATTGCTACACCACACACCACATTCTCACCACAACCGAGGCTACGGTACTCCTGATGTGCTGAGCTATGCGCTGGGCTGCTGGTGAGCCGTCTGGGTTAAAATATATGGTTTGGGCCACGGGGAGTGGCATGTGTCACGGAAACGGCTCGTCACAGTCTCCTGGCAACAGCTCTTTTAGACGTCCTCTGTGGCCTCCTTTTGCTCACCTTGAAACCTTGTCTGATGTCTTCAACCTTGGTCACATATTAAAACCAGGCTATGGCCCCCCAAACACAGGCAACAGAAGAAAATAAATGGATAAACTGGACCTCATCGTGACCGAAAGCTCTTGTCTATCAAGGGACACCATCAAGAGAGTGAGGAGACGACTTATGCAATGGAAGGAAGTATTTGCCAATTATATATCCGATAAGGGATTAAAATCCAGAATAAACAAAGAAATTCAACAATTCAACAATTCAAACCCGCACAGCCTGATTTTAAAAAATAAGGGCTTGAATACACATTTTTCCAGAGAAGATAGGCCAATGGTCAATAGTCACATGAAAAGGTCTCGATATCTCTAGTTACCAAAGAGATGCAAATCAAAACTACCCTAGCTACCACGTCATACCCATTAGGATGGCGATTATCAAAAAAGTAGAAAGTAAGTGTTGGCAAGGACGTGGATGAATTGGAACCCTTGTGCCTTGTTGGTAGGAATACAAAATGGCGCAGCTGCTGTGGGGAACAGCTGGGTGGTCCCTCACAATGTTAAACAAAAGGACCGTATGACTCAGCCGTTCTCCTCCTAGACGTCTACCCATAGAACTGAAAACAGGGACTCAAACAGAATCCTTTGCACACCCATGTTCACAGTGGCATTATTCACAGTAGCTAAAATAGGGAAGCAACCCAAGTGTCCATCAACTGATGAATGGACTGAAAATGTTATCCGTACAATGGAATATTATTCTGCCGTAGAAAGGAAGAAAATTCTAGTACGTGCTACAACATGGATGAATCTTGAGAGGGTTGTGCTGAGGGAGATAAGCCAGTCACAAAAAGACAAATACGGGGTGATTCCTCTTATGTAAGGTACCTGGAGTGGTCACATGCCGAGACAGGAAGTACAACGGTGGCGGCCGGGGGGCTGGGGTGGGGACATGGCGGGTTCGTGTTTAATGGGGACAGAGTTTTAGTTTGGGAAGGTGAGAAAGTTCCGGAGACGGTTGGACAACAGTGTGAACACACTCGATGCCACTGAACTGTACATTTCAAAGTGGTTAAAATGGAAATTTTGTGTTATATATACTTAACCACAGTAAGAAAAAAAAAAAAAAAGAACAAAACCATTCAAGAATTTCTAAAAATACCTATGCCCAGGCTCATTCAGACCAAGTCCACCAGAATCTCTGGCTCAGGACTCGCCATCAGTGTTTCTAGAAAGTTCCTCAGGTGATTGTTGTGCCAGGATTGAGACCCACGAGGCCAGATCTTCAAAGCAACAAGCAGAGTGAATGATGTAGGGGGTGGTTGGGATGAGAGACACTTGCCTCCTGCCCTTTTGACCTCTGGCCTCTGTCCCCTACCCCTCTGCCCACTCTCGGTCCCCAAGGAGGCTCGATGCCACAGCCCTTTCTTCCAATCCTGTCCAGGAACAGGGCACCCGATTCTCCAGGGCACTAGACACTTTTAGCTCCAGTGCGAAACACATGTCGAAGAATCAACCCGATACAAACCAAATCAAATAAACTTGTTACTTTAATCTTTAGCAAGACAAGAGCAAGCGTGTGTGTGTGTGTGTGTGTGTGTGTGTGTGTGTGTGTGTGTGTATGCCACCCCATTTATGGAGTGACAAGTGGGCAGGATATGTTGACAGATGCTTTGGGGGGGGAATTCCCTCCCCTATTCGAGGCCGGGGTCCTGGGTAACGGACCCCAGAAAACATCTGATGCACCCAATGACATCTCAGTCCTGTGTCATCGTGGTGTGTGTGCCGAGCACCTGCTCTGACCCCGCTTTGCTGGGTGCAGACTGGGAACACAGCAAGACCCTAGATCTCCAGCAGCTAACGGACCTGACCAGCAAAGGCAGGGACATTGGCAGCAAGGAGAAATGAGAAGGATGCGTGCTTTAATGATTGAACTGTGGACGCCCCAGACACCAAGAAATGAACCTTTGCTTTGTTACGCACCTGCCTCGTGCCTCCGCTCCAGCTCTCCTTTTGGAAAGCGGAGCCGGGACTCCGGGTGGGGAGAGGGCCAAAACACGCCATCACCAAGATAAATAATATTTTGGTGCAATCGTTGAAAAATAGAAATTCGTGCCCAGAAGTCCATGATGGGAGGACTATCAGCGTTTTCAAGGAAGTCGGGATCAGTCTGCATTTGCACGAGCTGACCTCTCTTGTCTAACCCTCATCCTGGCCCTGTTCTGGTAAGTTATCTTTAGAAAGGACCTACCTGGAGCTTGTGGATTTTAGTTTTTAAAATGTGTTAAAATATTACTTATCTTGACAGTGGTTTTTTTTTTTTTTTCTGGTGCTGTCTTAAATCTTGTATCCAAACTGTATTCCTCACCTGCCTCACTCTCGCCCCCGCCCCCCCGGAAGTGGAGTGTCTTTGACAATGGAGTTGCCAGGTGAAGTTCTCTGGACCGAGTGTGCAATTTAATTTGAATTACGGATGGTGTCTACCCCACGGGAAATACTTACACGATGAGATTATTCACGAATCTGCAATGCAAATCTGAGCATTATGTATTTTAACTGCTAAATCTGGCAACCCGACTTGACGCACATGCATTTTGGACACTCTAAAAGCGACACTCCTGGGCGTTAAGGCGTGCGTCCCTGGAATGTTCCTTCTGTGGTTTTCCTTCGGCCCCCCGCTGTATTGTTTCAGTCACGGAGCCTGATCCGAATCCCCCAGGGCCCTGCTCGGCCTCCAGAGCAC